>NW_006408547.1:19485810-19507134 GCF_000296735.1 Chrysochloris asiatica | reverse complement strand
ACAACAACATAGACTGACTGTCTTGGAACCCTTTACAGGGTCACTATGAGTGGGAACCAACTCAGTGGTGATACCGGGTCGGACTACAGATGAGTCGACAGTCATGAAATCCAGTATGAAAACGGTATTCAAATATGGAAAAAGAATACTTGCAGGAGAGGCGTGCCCTGTGCAGCAGCGTCTTGCCGTGTTCCCAGGCGAAGGTGTATTTATAGCGAGAAGTTAAGCTGCAAAGAGGTTCTGCTTCGATTTCAAAATGGAGACGGACTTTCCAGTGTTCCCCCGCAGTTCCGGCATGTTGCTTCTTCCGGCTCTCCTGGTCCCCACGCTGCGCGCGCACATTTGACACCCACCGTGGAGTCAGAAATTTCAAGATCTATTCTGTCGCAGAGGCGTCTGGGATATTTGAAATAAACCATTTTGCGCCTGCGCTGAAAACCGGTTCAGGAGGAGGAAAGTGAATACGTGACTTGGTGAACACCCCCTGCTGGGTTACTAAAGAGGGAGGGGCTCACAGGTTCCCCCTCCCCCATGCTAGGTTCTAGAGGTTTGTTTGTTTTACATCATTTATATCCTGCCGGCCTGATAAGGAGATTCTGTCTCTTGTCCACATCCTGCCCCTTGGTTCTTTGTATTTGGAGGGGTTTTGTTTGTTTTGATGGTTTTATTGATCTTTTCAGCTGCCCCAGTAATTTTCCTCCTGTTCCCTCACAGTAACAGGCGGCACACCACCACCACCACGTCCACCATCATTGCTGGTCATGTGGTTTCACTCACTCACAGTCCCCAAGGATAGGGAGAGGCAGGGAACATTAAAAGTCATACATGAACATTTTAGCAAATTAGTAAATCATATTACACTACTTTCTAAAACCTAAAATCAGATCCATGGCTGTTGAAACAATTTCTAGTCTTGTCCACCCCAGGAAATAGATTGCCAGGGCTTTCTTACATAACCCTTTACCTTGTTGTTGTTGTTGTTGTTGTTAGGTGCCATCAGTCGGGACCCTATGCACAACAAAAGAAACCATGCCTGGTCCTGGGCCAACCTCACTATCATTGCTACACTTGAGCCCATTGATACTGCCATATTGCCAATCCATCTCACTGGGGGTCTTCCTCTTTTTCTCTTGACCCTCCTCCTTACCAAACATGATATCTTTCTCCAACGACTGATACCGCTTGACAATATGTCCGAAGTATGAGAGACAAAGTCTGGTCATCCTGGCCTCCAAGGAACACTCTGGCTGCACTTCTTCCAACTCAGATCTGTTGGATCTCTTGGCAGCCAGCCCATGGCACTTTCAATATTCTCCTCCCATACCATAACTCAAAAGCATGAGCTCTTCTAAGGTCTTCCTTATTCACTGTCCAGCTTTCACATGCATATGAGGCTATTGAAAATACTATGGCTTGGGTCAGGTGCACCTTAGTCCTCTAGATGACATCTTTGCTCTTGAACACTTTCAAAAGTTCCAGTGCACCAGATTTGCCTAATGCAGTACATCATCTGATTTCTTGGCTGCTGCTTCCATGAGTGTTGATAGTTGATCCAAGAAAAATGAAGTCTTTGACAACTTCAATCTTTTCTCCATTGATAAGAATATTGTTTATTGATCCAATGGTGAGGATTTTTGTTTTCTTTACATTGAGATGCAATCCATACCAAAAGCTATGGTCTGTGATCTTCATCAGTAAATATTTTAAGTCCTCTTCACTGTCAGCAAGCAAGGTTGTATCATATTGCGTATTGCAGGTTGTTAATAAGTCTTGCTCCAATCCTGATGCCACGTTTTTCTTCATATAAGCCAGCTACTTGGATTATTTGCACAACATATAGGTTGAATAAGTATGGTGAAAGAATACAACCCTGTCTGTCACACACCTTTCCTAATTGTAAACCATTCGTTGTTCCCTTGTTCTGTTCAAACAACTGCCTCTTGGTCTATGTATAGATTCCTCATGAGCATAATTAAGTGTTCCGGAATACTCATACTTCACAGTGCTGTCCATAGTTTGTCATGATCCACACAACTGAAGACCCTTGTGCAGTCAATAAAGCACAGGTAAACATCTTTCTGGTATTGTCTGCTTTCAGCCAAGATCCATCAGACATCAGCAATGATGTTTCTTGTTCCACAGCCTCTTCTGAATCCAGCTTGAACCTCTGGAAGTTCTCTGTCAATGTATGATTAAAGCCGTTGCTGTATTACCATTAGTAAAACTTTACTTGCATGTGACATCAAAGATATTGTCTGATGATTTCCTCCTTCCATTGGGTACCTCTCTTTGGAATGGGCACAAATACAGATCTCTTCCAATCAGTTGGCCAGATAGTTGTTTTCCAAATTTCTTGGCATAGATGAGTGAGTGCCTCCTGTGCCGCCTCACTTTCTTGAAAGGTTTCAATTTGTATTCCATCAATTGCTGGTGGCTTGTTCTTTGCCAATTCCTTCAATGCACCTTGGACTTCTTCCTTCAGTGTCATCAGCTCATGATCATATGCTACCTCTTGAAACGGTTGAACATCTACCTTTGACTTTTGTACAGTGACTCTGTGTATTTCTTCCATCTTCTTTTTATGCTTTCTGCATCATTCAATAAGTTGCCTAGAGAATGCTTCAGTAACGAAAGTTGAAGCTTGAATTTTTTCTTCAGTTCCCTCAGCTTGAGAAATGCTGAGTGTGGTCTTCCCTTTTGGTTTTCTAACTCCAGATCTTTGCACAGTTTGTTGTAATATTTGACTTTGTTTTCTCAAGCTGACCTTTGAAATTTTCTCTTCAGCTCTTGTACATCCTCATTTCTTCCATTTGCTTTAGCATCTCTAAACTAGAGAGCAAGTTTCAGAGTCTCTTCTGACATCCATTTTGATCTTTTCCTTCTTGTCTTCTTAATGACTTTTTGCTTTCTTCATGTATGATGTTCTTGATGTCATCCCACAACTCTTCTGGTCTTCGGTCTTCAGTGTTTAATGTATCAAATCTGTTCTTCAGATGAACTCTAACTTCAGGTGGGATATATTCAAGGTCATATTTTGGCTCTCATGGACTTGTTTCCATTTTCTTGAGCTTCAGTCTGAATTTGCATATGAGCAATTGATGGTCTGTTCTACAATCTGTCCCTAGCATTGTTTTGGCTGATGATATAGAACTTTTCCATCTTCTCTTTCCACAGATGTAGTCAATTTGATTTCTGTGTATTCCATCCAGTGAGGTGTGGTGTCTCTTATGCTGTATAAAAAAGGTATTTGAGATAAACAAATCATTGGTTTTACAGAATTCTATCATGTGATCTCCAGCATCATTTTTATCACCAAGGCCACATTTTCCAACCACTGATCCTTCCTTTTTGTTTCCACCGTTGCATTCCAATTGCCAGTGATTGTCAATACATCTTGATTGCATGTTTGATCAATTTCAGATTGAAGAAGTTGGTAGAATTCTTCTATTTCATCCTTACTATCTTTAGTGGTTGGTGCGTAAATGTGAATAATAGTGGTATTAACTGATCTTCCTTGTAGGTACATGGATATTATCCTATCACAGACAGTAGTGTACCTCATGATAGATCTTGATATGTTCTTTTTGACAATGAATGTAACACCATTTCTCTTCAATTTGTCATTCCCGGCATAGTAAACTATGTGATTGTCAGATTCAAAATGGCCAATACCAGTCCATTTCAGTTTAATAAAGCCAAAGATATCAAAGTGTCTGTGTTCCATTTTATTTTTGACAGTTTTCCTACATTCATACTTCATACATTCCATGTTCCAATTATTAATGGATGTTTACAGCTGTTTGTTTGCATTTTGAGTTGTGCTCCATCAGCAAATGAAGGTCCCCTGGGCTGTTCTCCCACGAGCTTCACTCCATTCGCATCATCAACTGTACTTTGAGGAGGCAGCTCTTCCCCAGTCGCATTTTGAGTGTCTTCCAACCTGAGGGGTTCATTTTCCAGCACTACTTCTGACAGTGTTTCTCTACTATTCATAAGGTTTTCAGTGACTAAATATTGTAAAGCGGTTCCTCACTCCTTCTTCCTAGTCTGTCTTTGTCTGGAAGCTCATCTGAAACCTGTCCACCATCGGTGACCCTGCTGGTATTTAAAATACCTGTGGCACAGCTTCCAGAATCACAGCAACTCACAAGCCACCACAGTATGACAAACTGACAGACGTGTGGTGGACATGACCCTGCTAGGTGGGTTAAAATCATCAGCCTTTAGATTATGATTCAAACAAACAGCTTGTGCTATCCAGGAAACTTTTAACAATTTTCTATAACCACACATTCCTTTTATATATTTTTTAAGTGATGGAAATGAACACGCTCATTAACTTGTTCCAAAGATAAAGTCTCTTCCTGTCATTATTGCTGTTGATGCCTTTGAGATGGTCCCAACTCAGAGCCATCCTGTCTGTATAGGGTTTCCAAGGAGAGGCAGGTAGATTTGAACCGCCGACCTTGTGGTTAGCAATCCAGTGCTTATCTTACATTGCCATACCAGAGCATTCTCTTCCTAGAATATAAAAATAAACAAGTATTTTACACTGAAAATTATGCTCAGTAATCAACATTTCTATATCCTATCATACTTAAAAATTGTTGCTGTTGTTAAGTGCTGTTGAGTCAGTTCCGACTCATAGTGACCCTGTACTGGGTTTCCAAGGATGTAAATCTTTACAGGAGCAGAAAATCTCCTCTTTCTCCCGCAGAACAACTGGTAGTTTCAAACTGCCGACCTTAAGGTTAGCAGCCCGACTCATAACCAGGTAACCATTATGCTACCAGAGTTTTTTTTTTAATTAATTAGGGATCTAAAAATTTACCATTAATTAACTCAATTTCATATCATTACAAGATTTTAAGTTATCTAAAGATCTTTGAAATTATCTTTTAGCTAGAAAGATAAAATATTAACTATTGAAATAAAAAGCTCATCAGAATAATGATTCAATAAGCATACTTATATTTTTCATAAGCTTAAACATTACCCAGTAGAGTATTTATTATTTGGTCAGTAAGTCATTTTGTGTTAAGAGAAGTAAATCCAAGTAATTATGTATTTTACTTATCATTGATGTATCTAAGACAGCTGTTTTTATACAACCGTAATAATTAAACTAGTTTCATTTGCCAAGTATCTTACTAATTTGTAAACTTGGATTCTTAAAATATTTGAGTTTGATTTTGAATGAATAATATATTTTCTTCAAAAATAGCATGTCTAAAGAACACTTTAAATTGAATTGTATTCAATTCCCTTATTTTCTTGAAATTTTAGGAATAGTCACTTTATAAAAGTGCTTATTTATCTCTGTAACTAAATCAGCCAGAGCTCCTTTAAAAGACTTCATCATTTCCTTTATTAATATCCCCAGGATTAGGAAAACATTCCATACTCCCACAGGAGGTTGCACTAGATCTTAAATCCTAGCCACTGGGAAGGCTGCAGTCTACACCGGCAGCCCGAACTCCACTTGGAGTCTTGAAATAAATTCAGAAGCCACTTGAATTCTTTATGTTACTTTCCTTAGTTGTTGATCTTTAAACCAGCAATCGGGCTGCCCAAGTCTGAGGCAAGCCCAGGGAGAGACAGTTTGCCCTCAGGAAGGTTGTGGCTTTAAGTAGCAAGCAGCAAGATACTCACACAAATAACTAGGGAACTTTCGTAGGCTTTTACTGAAAGCAGCCAATCGGGTATATGTTATGTAATTTAAGTTGGGGTCAGGAGAAGCAGGTACTGTCTTGTAGCCACCATGATTATGAGGAATACCTGCCTAAACAAAATGGAGTTGGGTTAGTCATTGTCTCAATAAATGTTGTTAAGTGCTATTTTAGGCGATTCTGACTCATAGTGACCCTGTATAGGGTTTCTGAGGAGCAGCTGGTGATCTTGAACCACTGAGGACCCTGCAAATGAGGAAGTTAGTTTAAAAAGTAGCCAAGATGACCTCATGGTCTTAGAAGGAGAACAGGAGTAAGCAGATGAGACCCTAAGGGTAGAATGTTTGTGGAAGTTTGTTAACTTATTATTTCTTTTTCCAAAGATTGCTATCTTGATGTTGAAAGAGATCAAATGTACATCCAAATGTAACTTACCCTATAAAATGGGCCTGCTCTTTGGGATGGACAGGACAGTCTTGAGAACAGGACAGTCCCTGGTCTCCAGACTGCTGGCTTTCTGTTAATAAAGCTCGGATCGGATCTCTCCCCAGTCTCTGTGATTGACTACGGTGACAGGCGGGAAACCCTCCTTTTGGTTTGGCAACACCCTAACCATCACTAATGAAGCGACTGAAGCCCCAGAACCAATCGTAGGACCTATTGTAACTTAGAGTTATACACATGTCCCAATCATGGTCCTTTCCCACTAATATAGTCCTGCCTTTGACAATGGATCGACTTGCCACCAATCATAATCTTTGCCCTTATGGTGATTTCCTTTGTCTTCTGTTGTATATATGAAACCCGGGGCTGTCAATCAGTCCATGTCATGGAATTCTGTACTGGGTGCATGCTGATGGATTTCTCACCCCGGAAGACTGTCTTTGTCCTGTTTAAGGCTTAATAAAGTGATAAACATTACTGTAAGTAATAGGTGTTACAAAGGAGAAAATAGAGCTATGAGTGTAAACTTCAGGCAAAATCTACTTTAGATTGATCCTGGTGGTATCTGGGATAAGTGTTGATCTTCTATATTTCTCCCCCTCTTCTCTTTATGGAGTCTTAGTGTGGCATTGTGGGATAAGCACTCAACCGCAGGTTTGGTTTGAACATGGTTGGCAGTTGAAATTCACCAACTTCTCAGAAACCCTATACAGGGCCATTCAACCGCACTTACCAACTACTCTCCGTAAGTCCCATTGTACCTAGCTTCTTGGAGCAATTTGATTTTTTCTGGAATAAAAATGGCTTCCTTCTGTGCATATAGAATAACTCCTCAGAATAAACCTTATGTTCATATCCCAGTGTTTTGATTCTTTTTAACAATAGTCATCTGTGACTGTAAATGACAAGCACATTTATAATCATATGTTATCACCATTTGTGACTATAAACAGTTACCACATTTACAGTCACAAAAAGAATAATGAAATGACTTTATAAATAGGTATAAAAGTGGATGCTAGTCTCAGGACAATAAATCAATTGAATCACAGTACACACAATTTATAATAGAATATTGAAAGTACCATGGACTGCCAGATGAATAAACAAATCAATCTGTTTTTGGAAGAAGTACAGCCAGAGTGCCGCCTTGGAGATAAGCCCCGTAAGACTTTGTCTCCCATACTGTGGACATGTTATCAGGAGAGAACAGTCAATAGAAAAGAACATAATGCTGGGTAAAGTAGAGGGTCGATGAAGAAGAAGACCCCAAACAAGATGGATTGACGCTGTGGCTGGAGTGGGCATAACACAGCAACGTACTTGAGGATGGCACAGGACCAGTGTTGACTTCGGTGGTGCACAGGCTCACTGGGAGGAGCTGCACCTTGACAGGGGGGCACCTAACAACAATAGACACAATTTGCATTTCTATGGACAAGAGTTATTTGCATTTCTATCTGTTTTACACAATTTACATAGTTGTCAATCTCATCAGAATCTCATCAGAAACGTGTTCAAGATTCTAATTTATGCTTTGGGTCTCAGATTAAGCACTGCATTCTCAAAAACAGCCTCCCAGGAGAACCAATCTAAAGTAGGTTTTGCCTGAAGTTCCCATTCATAGTTGCATTCCACCGCCCCCCGCCCACTTTGTATCACTATCACTTGTCAATAATAATTTTTACTTGTGGGCTTCTTTAAGGAACTCTAGAGGGCAGAGATAATTTCTCCTTTATTCACCATTCCAACTCTAGTAGCTAGCACGTCTAGTTTGTAGTAGTGTCAAAGAGCACACTGGAGTCTGTTAAAATTAAAGCAAGTAACTTCACTTACAGAATTGTTGCTGTTGTCCGATTCATAGCAACCCTGTACAGGGTTTCTGAGGAGCAGCTGGTGTGTTTGAACTACGGACCTTGCAGTTCAAACCAACCTTGTGGTCCAGTGCTTTATCCTGCACACCACATCAGGTAACTCCTTGGGAGGATTCACAAAAGTAATATGGCGTGAGGAATTTTTCATAGGGTTTAAGTACAAAAAATTCAGGCAACTATAAAGAAAAATTCTGATAGACTGACAATGAGGTAAAGGGTATAAAATTGGGTGAGGAGACATCAGATTGGTAGGAGATGACACACATTTCCTAAAGTGTAGGATTTTTGTTCATTATAATCATTAATTGGATTCATCTGGCCTCAAAGCAATCATGAGACACTCTATTAATGACCATAGGGAGGACAGGTGTAAATATTGAATCTGTTCTGAATATTGTTTTGAAGTTGTTTTCTTGAACAGAGTGTATTCTTAAGCAAGCAAAATCTCATACTTCTCTAAAGTTGTTTTTCCAATAATTTTCTCAAGGTACAGTGGAGAGTTACAGAAATAACAGGCTGCAGTCTCAAAGCAGAAGTTATTTTTTTAATTCAAACTAGAAATTTAGCTTAAGACTTAGCATAACCACCATTTCATGTTGGGACCCCCTAAGTTAATTTGGGGTGTTCTTACTCAGTTGTTGTTGTTAAGTGACATCAAGTTGGTTCTGATTCGTAATGACCCCCCTGCATAGGGTTTCCGAGGAGTGACTGATTGGTTCGAACCACTGACCCTGTGGTTAGCAGTCAAGTGCTTATCCTACAGTACCACACAAATATTTGTTTAATTAATACATGGTAGGAAGAGAGGAAAGAAAACACCAACAATGAACTGCTTTCTCCAAAGTTGAATTCATTCCAGCCCCTTTAGACATTAAAGCCGTAGGAAGGCATTACTTCAGTTGCGATTGTTTTTAGATGCCATTGAGTCCATTCCAACTCATTCCAACCCTGTGTACAACAGAAAAACCCTGCTCAGTCCTGCATCATCTGCACTATGGTGATGCTGAAGCCCATTGCTGCTGCCACTATGATAATCCATCTCCCTGGGGGTCTTCCTCTTTTTCTCTGATTCTCCACTTGACCAAGAATAATGTTCTTCTCCAAGACTGGTCCCCCCTGATAACAAGTCTCAGGTGTGAGAGACAAAGTCTCGCCAACCTGGCTTCTAAAGAGCATTCTGACTGCACTTCTGCCAACACGGATTTGTTTGCTCTTCTGGCAGTCTGTGGTACTTTCAGCATTCTTCCCCAACTCAAATGCATCAATTCAAAGGCATATGAGGTGAATGAAAATACCGTGGCTTGGGTCAGGCACACATTCGTCTTCAAAATATTAATATCTTTGCTCGTTAACATTTTAAGAAGGTCTTGTGCAGCAGATTTTCTTAGTATGGTTGGTTTCTTGACTGCTGATTCTAGGAGTATTGATTGTGGACCCAAGCAAAATGAAGCTTTTGACAATGCCATTCTTTTCTCTGTTTATCATGAAGTTATTTACTGGCGCAGTTGTGTGGATTTTTGTTTTCTTTACATTGAGGTGTAACCCATACTGACAGCTATAGTCCTTGATCTTCATCAGTAAGTATTTTCAGTCGTCTTCACTTTCAGCAAGCAAGGTTATATCGTCTGCATATTGCAGGTTGTTAATAAGTCTTCTTCCAATCCTGATGCCGTGTTTTTCTTCATATAGTCCAATTTCTTAGACTATTTGCTCAGCATATAGATTGAATAAGTATGGTGAAAGAATATAACACTGGTACACACCTTTCTTAATTTTAAACCATTTGGTATTCCCTTGTTTGAACAACTGCCTTTTGGTCCATGTACAGATTTCTCATGAGCACAATTAAGTGTTCAGGAATACTCATACTTCGTAATGTTGTCCATATCTTGTCATGATCCACACAATCAAAAGTCTTTGTGTAGTCAATTAAGCATATGTAAACACCTTTCTGGTATTCTCTGCTTTCAGCAAAGATCCACCTGACATCAGCAAAGATATTCCTCATTCCTTGTCCTCTTCTGAATCCAGCTTGAACCTCTGGAGTTCTTTGTCAAAGTATGCTTGCAGTTGTTTTAAAATTAATTTTACTTGAGTGGTGGTGGTTATGTGCTGTGGAGTTGGTTCCAACTCATAGGGACTCTGTATAGGGTTTCCGAGGCTGTAAATCTTTACGGGAGCAGAAAGCCTCATCCTTCTCCTGCGGAACAGCTGGTAGTTTTGAACTGCTGACCTTGCAGTTCACAGCCCAATTCATAACCACTATGCTACCAGAGCTCCTTGAGTAGCTCTCTGTTAATCCTACCCATATACTGGAGGTACTCATTCATCTATGCCACAAATTTGGAAGATGACTACCTGGCCAACGGATTGGAAGGGATCCATGTTTGTGCCCACTCCAAAGAGAGGTGAACCAACAGAATGCAAACATCATCAAACAGTATCATTACTATCACAAGCAAGTAAAATTTTCTAAAGATAAGTTTTAAACAGCTGCAACACTACATCGACAGGGAACTGACAGAGGTTCAAGCCGGATTCAGACTAGGCCGTGGAATGAGGGCTATCATTGCTGATGTCAGATGGATCTTGACTGAAAGCAGACAATACCAGAAAGATGTTTACCTGTACTTTATTGACTACGCAAAGGCTTTTGAGTGTCAAGTTATGGATAACATTGCAAAGAATGGGATATTCCTGAACATTTAATGGTGCTCATGAGGAACCTGTAAGTAGATCAAGAGGCAGTCATTCGAAAAGAACAAGTGAACATTGGATTGTTTAAAATCAGGAAAGGTCTGTTTCAGGGTTGAATCCTTTCACCATACTTACTCAGTCTGCATGCTGAGCAAATAACCCAAGAAGCTGGATTATATGAAGAAGAATGTGGCGTCAGGGTTAGAGAAAGACTCATTAACAAGCTATGGTATGCAGATGAAAGCAAAGAAGACTTGAAGTACTTATTGATAAAGATCAAAGACCAGAGCCTTTAGAATGAGTTGTACTTCATTATAAAGAAAGCAAAAATCCTCACCACTGGTTAGATAGAGAAATTATTGAAGTTGTCAAAGACTTCATCTTGATTGGATTCACTATCAACATTCATGGAAGCAGCAGTCAAGAAATCAAACAACATATTGCATTAGGAAAATCTACTGCACGAGAATTCTTTAAAGCACTCAAGACAAAGATGTCAGTCTGGGGACTAACGTGCATGTGACCCAAGTCACTGTATTTCCAATAGACTCATATGCATGTGAGGAGTCCTGGTGTGGCGCTGTACGATAAACACTTGACTGTAAGGTCAGTTTGGACCACAGCGTTGGCAGTTCAAACTCACCAGCCACTCCTTGGAAACCCTATACAAGATCGCTATGAGTTGGAACCAACTCAACAGCATTTATAAACAACAAATATGCATGTGAATGTTGTACAATGAATAAGGAAGACAAAATCACAATGGATGCATTTGAGTTACGGTATTGGAAAAGAATATTGAAGGTATCATGGACTGCCAGAAGAACAAACCAATCTGTGTTAGAAGTACAAGAATGTTCCTTAGAAGCCAGGATGGTGAGACATACTTAGGATATATTATCAGGAGGGATCAGTCCCTAGAGAGAGACATCATGCTTGGTGAAGTGGAGGGTCAGAGAAATAAAGGAAGACTCTCAAGGAGGTAGTTTAACACAGTGACAGCAATACTGGGCTCAAGTATAACAACGTTTGTGAGGACGGCATAGGACCAGGCAGTGTTTCATTCTTTTCTTCATAGGGTCGCTGTAAGTCTGAACTGACTCAACAGCACCTAACAACAATAGAGTCTGAAGACTAATTTGCATCCTTCCTTCATCTCCTACTTCTAATTCTTTTCATAGTGTTTGTCAGGAGTCCTAATTATATTCTTGAAAAGTCAAATGCAATGACCTGCCTCAGCTTCCTAAACTGGATACCAGTTTAGGCTCCACCTATGACTTTGGCCACCATGTTTTATATTTCCTCCCAAGTAGCGTAGTGGTTATGAATCGGGCTGCTAACCTCACAGTCAGCAGTTCGAAACTATCCGCTGTTCCGCTGGAGAAAGATAAGGCATTCTGCTCCTGTAAAGATTTACAGCCTCAGAAACCCTATACAGGGTCGCTATGAGTTGGAACCGACTCCAAGGCACATAACAACAACAATAAAGAGTGGTGCTCTAAGATAAGCACTGGTTTACTAAGTGCAAGGTTGGTAGTTCAAACCCACCAGTTGCTCAGGCTACTATGAGGCAGAACCAACTCAACTGCATTTAGGAGTAATGACAAGCTAATGTAGTCTTCTTTTCCTACTCTTTCTGCTACATAATCACCAAGTTGTTTTCTAATGATTAGACATGTACTAAAACTCAGGACTCTAGTCAAAGCAAACAATTGCATTTGCTGGATGAGAATATAAATGCATCATTTTGAGAGTGTAACTGTTTTCGTAGTCAAGAGGAAATATAATTAAGCACTGTCTGAAAGCATCTTATATACCATTCCCTCTTCCTTGTCCTTGCTCCTTCATCTATGCTCTAAGCATTGTTCATGTTAATGACTGCCTAGTTCTGCTTGAAGTCCTAGCCCTGTTTGTGTTTCTTTGTGATAAGGCACTGGGAAAGTTATCATGTATTCCCTTTTTGATGTGTTCCTCATGACATTATGATCACCTTGGGAATCAGTGTAAATGTTAGAATGATAAGATTATAACCCACATACATGTTTTACTAATTAGCATCTTTAAAACAGGTTTAAATGTTGCCTGTAAGAGACTCATTGTTGTGCCTAGTTGACGCCGACTCATAGTGACCCTGTATAGGATTCGGAGGAGCTGCTGGTGGGTTTAGAACTGCCGACCTTGTGGTTTGTAGTCCAGTGCTGATCCTACCACGCCATACCAGGAGTCCTTGAAAACCGTGAAAAAACAGCCTCTTTGCTGTGGGTGTCCTGGGAGCAGCTTCCTAGTAATAAAGGCTTTTTCATTGTTTATCTGGAGTGTTTGGACTCCATCTCTCCAGGGCATCTGACTTAAGCTATGGGGTAACACTAAGAATGGCAGTTTTGGAGATTTAACACCCCTAAATTCCCTTCTTAAATAGCTTGGAAGACAAACACTAGAATAAAATAATGTATAGAATTATACAAGACTTGCGGCCTTCTCTGGCTAAATAACCATTATATTCATAAAAGAGACACCTGAAGTGAAAGAGCCAAGAAGAGAGATATCTCTCCCCCTTCCTCTTTTTTGGAACCCCACAGTCTTCATAAGGCCCTTGCCTCAATAGAACACATCCTTACAAAGACCTGACCTGGAAGGGCCACAAAACAGCAGAGCCGTAGATTCCTACCAACACTTTTCCTAGCTGGGACTCGCAGGCTGGTCTGCCCAGAATGATTTGTCTTTCCTGTAAATTAACTTGTTGTTGTTGTTGTTACGTGCCATGGAGTCAGTACAAACTCATTGCAGCCTTATGCACATCAGAATGAAACACTCTCGGATCCTGGGCTAACCTCTCTACTGTTGGTTGCCACGCTTGAGTCCATCGATGCTGCCATTTGGCCAATCCATCTCGTTGGGGGTCTCCCTCTTTTTCTCTGACCCTCCACCTTACCAAACATGGTAGATATCCTTCTCCAGCGACTGGTCTCTCAGTAAAGAAACTGGAAGGTCATCAATGGATTTGTTGTTCCTACAAAACACCAGTTGTCTGAAACGAATAATAACTATGGAACAGACTAGACAGAAAGCAAATAATAGTAAGAACTCTAAAACTGTGTAAAAAACATGCGTTCTGAAACTGTATTCCCTCGTTGAGTGGATGCACAGCTTTTAACTACGATGGTAATAGCTTTGGACGTCTAGGAGCAGAGAGTTTGGGAAGCAATTTAAGTTTAAATGTCATGTAACTATCTACTTAATGGCTTTTAAATTTCTAGCCTGTTTATTATTCCCAGTTAATAGCTAAAAGTTAAATTTAGTTACAAACTGTCTTAAAAAAAACAGCCATTCATGGGGCAAAGGAGGGATTACATTTCCTATTATGATTCTAATTAAAGGACTTGCTTGTCACCATGGCTAATTATTCACACAATTCAATCATTCATTCATTGAATCAACAAATATTAATGACCTACTTTCTGTATAAGGACCTCTGCTGGCATTATGGTTACCAGTAGGGCTGCTAACCTCAAGGTCAATAGTTTGAACCCACCAGTTGTTTTGTGGGAAAAAGATGAGGCTTTCTGTTCCTGTAAAGATTTACAGCCTTGGAAACCCCGTGAGTTGGAACTGACTCCACAGCACATAACCACCACCACCACCACCGCCACTTCCTGTACACTGGCTATTTTACTTGGTATTGGCTTAATCGAGTATATTTTAATCAGAGGAGCAGACAGCTAGCATAGACTCTTCTTTAAAAATTTAATTGTGAATTGGGTGAAGGTTTAAGTGTAGATCATCAGTTTTACATTCAACAAATCATACGCTTTGCTTCATTGTAATGATTGCAGTCCCCTCCGTGTACCATCAGTTAATAGTATTTATCTCTATTCTCTTTAACTATTGCATTCCTCCCTGTGTCTTCCTCTACCTTCTTCTTTCCTCTGCCAACTCCCTCTTGTTGTATATTGCCTGCCCCACCATGCATGTCTACACTCCCTCTACCCCTTGAATAATTTTCCTTCCCCACCCTCCCCTAACCATCATGGAATGTTTCTTTTATCAAGAAAAACTTTTAACTTTTTACAATATTGGATTCATAAACTAATTTCAGTCACAAAAGGAATCCTGGTGTGGCACTGCAGGAGAAGGTACTGGGGGACGTGGTCAATTTGAACAGCAAGGTTGGTGGTTCAAATCCACCAGCTGCTCCTCAGAAACCCTATACAATGTCGCTTTGAGTTGGAATCCACTCTAAGGTTCTTAACAACAACAATTTCACTCAGCATAATGGCCTCCAGGTTCATCCCCATTGGGAGGTGTTTTGCAGATTCATTGCTATTCTTGAACATTGCATAGTATTCTATCTGTGTACTACCAACGTTTGTTTAACCATTCTTTTGTTGATGGACATTTAGACTGTCTCCATCTTTTTAGAATAAACTTTTTTTTAGTGATTGAAATTATGATAGTGATAATTGATTTCAAGAAAACAAACCAGTGTAATACAGGAAACAGGAGGATTTAGTATGGTGTAGCGGAGTGGTTACGAATCGGGCTGGGAACCGCAAGGTCAGCAGTTCGAAACTACCAGCTGTTCCGCGGGAGAAAGATGAGGCTTTCTGCTCCCGTAAAAATTTACAGCCTCGGAAACCCTGTGCAGGGTCGCTATGAGTCGAAACCCCACAGCACATAACAACAGCAACAATTAAGAAATTAGGAGTCCTGGTGTGGCACTGTGGGTTAATGCGCCAGACTGCAAAGCCGTTTGAACTGCAAGGTTGACAGTTCAAGCTCACCAGCTGCTCCTCGGAAACCCTATACAGGGTCGCTATGGGTTGGAACTGACTCGAGGGCACTTCACAACAACAATTAAGAAAACACAGATGACATGATTTTGAGTTTTTATCAAGGAAATTTGGTAATTATTTACTTACAATAGGAACAAAATTAAGGTTAAACTGATTTTCCACATAGCTAGACTAATCTTCACTCCACAAATATTTGTCAGAAATAAAACATGGTTCTGTTCTGAATAAAAGTTTGGCTCAGGAATAATTTTCATTAATTCGTTTATTGATTCATGATCACATTTACTTATTTATTAAGTCATTGTTCGTTTAACCATTATGTTGATGTTGACTCAACTTTAAGATACAATCACAAACAAGGTAAACATAGAACCTGCCCTCTAGGACCTAGAGAAGATGCGTTACTCGATTTGAATTCTCAAAACTTACTAAGAAATGCTCAAAGTAATAAAAGGAAGCGTTAGGCATAAAATCAAGGTAAACCACAGGCAAACATGAAATTCTGAGTAGATTTGCCTATATTTGTACAAGTGCCCAACCAAATGTGTGACACGTGGTAAACATTCCACAAATGTTTGCTGAATGAGCCAATATTTACTTAAATGCGGAGTCAAAATGTCAACTTGCACAACACATACTGATTATTCTCAATGCAGCTCTAATATAAATATATTTGGGGGCACTTAACTAGCAAATTATAATTAACTAGCACACTTTCTATATTAGGAATCCACTCAAACACTGTAATTATAGACCTCAGAACAATAAGATAGGAACTAAATGCTGGTCCTGAATTAATCAACTAAAACCCAACAAATTTGCTGCCATCAAATCAAGTCAATTCTGACTCACTATGATCCTGTATAGGAGTCCTGGTGTGGCGCTGCGGGTTAATGCGCCAGACTGCAAAGCCGGTTGAACTGTAAGGTCGGCGGGCTCACCAGCTGCTCCTTGGAAACCCTATACAGGGTCGCTATGGGTCGGCCCCGACTCGACAGCACGTGGCGGCAACAACATGACCCTGTATAGGTTTTCTGTGGCTGTAAATATTTACTGGAGAAGAAAGCATCATTCTTCTCCTTAAAGCAGCTGGTGGATTTGAACCGCTGACCTTGTGATTAGTAGTCCAGTGCTTATCCTACAGCATCGCCAGAGCATCTTTGAATTAGTCAAAGTCTATGTAAATAGGCGAGGCCTTCAAAAAGTTGGTGGAAAAATGAAAAGATAATAAAAATTTCCCACCAACTTTCTGAAGTCTCCTCATAAAATTTGGATTTAATACATTTATAAGAAAATGTATGCCCCAAAGAAATAGGAAAGGGGCTTCAAAAAGTTTCTGGGAAAATTCCATTAACTTTTCATTCCATTTCTGCTCCAGCATTTTGAAGCCTGCTCTTAGGACACTAAGAAGGAAGAAGCGGGGAAAACGTAGCTGAAAGGAAAACTAAAACAATAGGAAAAAGAGCCAAGATGCTTCTGAAAATAAAAGAACCCTGGTTAAAGCACTGGACTGCTACCTGAAAGTTCAGTGGTTCGAACCTGCCAGCCTCTCTGAAAGCTCAGGCAGTGGACCTTTGTGAAAACTTACAACTTTGGAAACCTTGAGGGACAGGTGTACTTTATCACACAGGGTCACTAAGAGTTGAACTGATTTGCTGGCAGTGGGTTTGGATTTGGCTTCTGAAAATCAAAGAGAATGTTTATAGTTTAATTCTATTTGAGTTTCTAGGAAAGCACAAGAAAATTTGTAGAGAGTAATGATTTTGCAAATCTGGTAAATTTTCAGAGATCTAAAAATCTTAAAAGGTCAGTGTGGAGATGAAGTGTTAACTCACTGGGCAGTGGGGCAGTACTCTGCTCAGGAACCAATTGCAGCTGTCTGGGAATACATATACAGAAAAGTGAATGTTTCCTATTACTTGGTTTCATATTCAGGATCCCTCGTGGTATTGCAGGATAAGCACTGGACTTTAACCACAGTGTCGGTAGTTCAAACTCACTCCTCGGGAGAAAGATGAGGCTTTCTCTTCTTTTAAAGATTTTAGAGCCTCAGAAACCCTACATAGAGTCGCTATGAGTCAGGATTAACTCAATGACAATGAATTTGATTTTTTTTTTTGGAACTTTTTGTTATGAATTGAGTAAAGATTATCAGTTTTACATTCAACATATCATATACTTTGCTTCATTACAATGATTGCAATCCCTTCCAGGTACCAAAAGTTAACAGTATTACCTCTATTCACTATAATATTGCATTCTTGTCTGTGTCTCCGGCTACCTTCATCTTTCCTCTGCTAACCTTCTCCTTGTATATTGCCTGCCCTGTCACCCTTGTTAACATGTGTCTACCCCCTGTTGTTGTTGCTGTTAAGTGCCGTTTAGTCTATCCTGAATCACAGTGACCCTGTATAGGGTTTACGAGGAGAAGCTGGTGGGTTTGCATTGCCAAGCTTGCGGGGTTCGTAGTCCACAAGTCCACAGTGCCACAGCAGGAGTCCTGTCTACCCTCTCGTCTGCAGTTCAAGCCTTTCAGCCACACTGTAGGAAAAACGTGAGGCTTTTTGCTCCCATGAAATTCCAAAGCCTTGGAAATGCCGCACAGGGTGGTCATCCGTCAGAACTGGGTCAGTGGCACTTATGAACAACAATAACATACCAGGATTGAGTTCTGGGTGGTGTTAGATATATGAGAATCTCTGTTATAGTCTGCTCTTGTTTCTCAGTCCAAAGAACACCCTTCAGCATTTTTTGTAAAGTTGGTCTTATTATTACAAATTCCTCTAACTTCTATTTAGTAGGCAACAACCTAATTCCGCTGTCGTATTTTAGGGACAGCTTTGATGGGTATATATTTCTTGGTTGGCATTTTTTTTCTTTCAGAGTTTTATATGTACCATCCCATTGCCTTCTTGTCTGCATGGTTTCTGCTGAAAAATCAGAAGTTTGACTTATTTGTTCTCCTTTGTAGGTAACTTTTTCATTTTTCCCAAGCCACTCTCAGGATTCTTTCCTTGTCTTTGGTTTTGGAGATTTTGATTATGATATGTCTTAATCATTTTCTTTTGAGGTCTTTCCTGTTTTGGGCTCATTCAGCTTCTTTAACGGCTATCTTCTCATCTTTCATGATATTAGGGAAGTTTTCTTCCAACGACTCTTTGACAATTTTCTCTGGGCCTTTTATTGTCTCTTCCTGTTATGGAATTCTGATTATCTGTAAGTTGTTCCTCTTCACAATGTCCCACATAACTCAGGCTTTCTTCATTCTTTTTTTCTGATTGTTCTTCTAGATTTATCTTCAAACTCACTCATTTGGGCTTCCACTGCTTTGAGTCTCCTCCTTTGCCCTTTCTTAGTATTAAACTTCTGGATTTCTAATTGCAGTTTTTGTATTGTTTCAAAATTTGCATTTATTTTGTCTGTTTGTTCTTGTAGCGTTTTCCTGGATTCTTCTAAAATTTTTACTATGTTCTCCTTAATGTCTTCTAATTTTTTATTGATCCTTTCATGGTATCTAATTAGCATTCCTTTGAAATATTGTTCAGTCAGTACCATTACCTTCTCTTCCTAAGAAATGTTTTCTGACTCTGCATCTGCATTTGTGTGAGCCATTTTCTCTTGTTTCTTCATGTGAGCTAAAATCATCTGTTGCTTCCAGAGAATCATGGACTTGTCATATTTGTATTTAATTGATGATTGTATATTCTTGTGTTCTCAGGCTCTCACCAATTATATCCTGTGAGTGTAGTTAGAGAACAGAAGCATATGCACCATTCTTGTTCACTGTCCGTGTAGGATGGTTTTGGCTGGTGTTCGCTGCTGTCTATCACTAACCAAGTAGCATAGGTGCTGGTACAGGCTCTTGCCCAGTGGGCAGAGCCACAGGACATAAGGTTGTGGCTCGGCTGTTTGGACAAGATTTCTGTCACCTGTCAGGTGGGAAAGAAAAAACCCCTTCTACACACACATACACACACACACACACAAGAACACAAAAGAGAATAAACAAGCAAGGAACCAATAATTCAAAAATAAAATATTAAAGAGAAAAAAAGAAATAAAAACAGGCAACAACCAGAACAAAAGAACTATAAAAACATTAGAGGGACATGAAAATTGAGCTACAGAAGAGAAAAATAAGAGAGGAAATAAAAGAAAGAAAGAGAAACCCCCCAGAAAAACCAAGGAGAGAGAAGATAAAAAGAGAGAGTAGTAAAGAAAAATCAAAAAGAAAAAAAAAAGAAGAGGAGAAATGAGAAACAAGAAAAATGAACAACAGTGGAGATAGAATAAAAATCAGGGGAATGGAAACAGAAGGAGGAGGAGGAGAAAGAATAAACAAACAAAAATGAGAAAAGGAAAAAAACCAAACCCCAAAACAAAAATAGAGTAGCTATTGGACCCAGAGAGGAAAAAACTCAGGTGGACTCCTTGCAAGCCAAGTAGCTCAGAGATGAGTACAGGAGGGAAGCGACAGCAGAGTTCTTGGCCCCAGATGGAGTTTCTGTTGGCCTCCTTATCTCTGTTCAGGGTCGTCAGTCCAGAAGTAGGTCACAGAAGCCCATGGTGGAGCTGATTTCAGTGTTTGTTAGGACCACAGGGCAGCTGGGGGCAGGGTGGCTAGTTAAATGCCGGTCTGGTGGTTCTGTGGGTTCTGTAGGTCTGGAGTTGAGTCCACCTGAATCCAAGCACTGAAGTAGCCCAGCTGGCACGTGTCTCATACTGGCATGCCTCCTGACCACATGGCTCTGAACTCCAGGAGAGCAGGATCTGAGCTGGGAGTGGATGTGTGTGGGAGGTGACCACACCTCTAATCACCAGGGGCACATGGGGAAAAAAAGGAATCACACCTTTCCTGTCTCATGTGTGAATCTGCTCTGCCAGGCCACCTTCTGTTGCCAGCGTTGCTCCTAAGATGGTCATGCTGTGTCTAGCCAACCTTTCTCCACTCCGTCTTCCTCTCTACCCATCCTTGGTCAGCTTCTCCTCCGAGCATGCTTTCAGTCCATTTCTCTAACCTATCCTCTAAAGTTCAGGGCTCTGGGGTTTTTATCTGCTTCTGTTTTATTTGGTCTCTTGTATCTTGGTTGTAAAGGCTATGTGTAGGACATCTGCCTAGTCCGCCATCTTACCAGAAGTCCTGGATTTGATTTTTTGGTTTGATCTCATGTTTAAGACAGCAGAATTGATATTTCTGTTTTCTCTTAAGAGAAAAGTTCTGTAGACAATCAATATACAATCAAATGCTTGTTTAGGGGAAAAGCTGCAAGGTATTTGACAGGATAGAGACCAGGCATCGGGCATCAACATAAAGTAAAGGGATGAAATTTCTATATGTCTTTGATATTCATAGTTGTTTTCCTTTCTTATGAAACTCTGAAACACCACATATAATACTTGTGTGTGGTGGTGGTGGTGATGTGTATACATGATCATATGTGAGTATTATCACACATGACACCATGTACATATGTATGTGCACATGATCATATGTGAAAAGGTAAAGTAGAGGAGTTTATTAAAAGATGCGAGAATGGAAAGAGAGCTAAGAAGATCAGGCCAAGAAATTTGAGATGCATTCCAGATTGTGGCATTTAAAATGATAAATGTCTACTTTGAACTTTTCCTGTCAGACCACGGAGTGGCGGGGTGAGAGGTGTCTGGAGACCAGGTCGATGAGGAGACGCTGCCTAGCAGGAAGAGACTGCAGGGGCCGGCCAGGCTGTCCTACTTACCCCGGACGCGAGAGCGCCCTCCTAGCCTAACCATTGGATCGTGGCTTTGAGGCGGGGTCAACCAACTTAGATACCCACAAGCACAGCCCAAAGCGTCTCACTACAACCCAGT
>NW_006408547.1:19480979-19482565 GCF_000296735.1 Chrysochloris asiatica | reverse complement strand
AGTAGAAGTGCCTCATAGGATTTCCTCTATTGGAATCTTCACAGGACGAATCTACCAGGTCTTTTCTCCCTGGGAAAGGATGGTAGTTTTGAACTGCTGACCTTTGTTTTTGATTAGCCCCAACCCCTTAAGCATTTCTCTAGCAAGCCTCCTTAACAAAAAGCTTCCACCACCCACTCAAGCCCCCACAGAATGACCCTGAGGCAGAGTAGAAGCTCCCTAGTGCTCTTAAGGCTGTAAATCTTGACAAAAGCAGACAGCCTCATCTTCTGCCTGCAGAGCAGCTGGTGGGTCTGAATCCTAGACCCTGTGGTTACCGGTGACATTTATCCACAATGCCACCAGGGCTTTCTGCACAACATGCCAATCTGTGGATGAGTTTTATTCCCTTGAGAGGATGACCTGGAGCAAGTTCCACCTCAAGGGAGCCAGGGGAGAAAAGTGAAGGGGCCATACCCAAACCATCAGGTTCTTATCCTGATGTTACTCATCCAGCCCCAGGAAAGACCTCCATTTTCTACTTCCTACTGGAGTACTGGTGTGGCTGGCGCTGTGGGTTAATGTGCTGGACTGCAAGGTTGGTTTGAACTGTAAGGTTGGCGGTTCAAACTCACCAGCCGCTCCTTGGAAACCCTATACAGGGTCACTATGTGTCAGAACCGACTCCACGGCATTTAACAACAACAACAACAGTGTAGTCCTGGTATGGAGCTGTAGGATA
This sequence comes from Chrysochloris asiatica, assembly GCF_000296735.1. Classification (NCBI taxonomy): domain Eukaryota; kingdom Metazoa; phylum Chordata; class Mammalia; order Afrosoricida; family Chrysochloridae; genus Chrysochloris; species Chrysochloris asiatica. Next base: position 19,481,844 of record NW_006408547.1, on the reverse strand, counting down.
ATCACTGGGCCACAAGGTCAGTTTGAACCACAAGGTCAGCGGTTCAAACTCATCAGTTGCTCCTTGGAAACCCTATCCAGGGTTGCTGTGAGTCAGAACTGATTCAATGGCATTTAACAACAACAACATTTTTTAATCCCAGAACGCTCCACAAAGTTCTAATATACATCAGCTTTTGTAAGGAAATGCCCAGGATTGCTTGAGTATAGTTGTGCTTTGACCTTCAGATGAATCTTTCTTCATGCTTGAAATGAGCCTGATCACTTAGATGCGTACTACTGCCGGATAAACACAGGACTGTTAACCACAGGTTGATGGTTCAAACCTACCAGCTACTCCTCAGAAACCCTACACAGGGTCGTTATGAGTTAGAACCAACTCAACAACACTTAACAAGTGAAAAAGAGAACATCTGAGCTGTATTACTCCCAAACTGGGTAACGAGAAGGGGGTTTTCCTAGTAGGACACCGGGTTCCCTCACACAATTCTGCCAGCAGAGGATGGGGTATAGTCAGGTTTGTGGAAGGATGGAACACAATTGCTGGGGTGTATTCTCCCCCAAACCTCCTCTCTCCTTTCTTCACCTGCTCAGGTCCCTTCCATAGGGACAGGGAATGGCCCACATGAATGCATGGTGTCCTCTCCTACGATAATCTGATGCTGTTATCCCAGTCTCAGTCTGAAACGTCCTGATTAAAATTCCCTAACTGACCTGGCTTGGACTTTGTTGTGGCCTAAGCGCCAGTTTATGCTCACTGTTACAGTGGGGACAGGAACATTCTCGAAGAGAAGGGTGGCATTGTTCTCAGAGAGTACGCATATAAAACAAAGCTTGACATTATAAAAGAGAAGCATTTTAGTGTC
>NW_006408547.1:19475235-19480178 GCF_000296735.1 Chrysochloris asiatica | reverse complement strand
CCCAATTTGTAACCACTACGCTACCAGAGCTCGTTATTTAGCACATAGACTTACAGAATCAGGACAGGTATGGTTAGAATCGCACACATCTTCACGGCTGTCTAATTAGTATTTTATTCCAGGAGACAGGAATTTAGTGTTCTCCCAAGACATGAACTGGGACATATTGGATACCTTGTAACCCTGTTGATAGGAGCCTAGGAACCTAGGGCGATAATTATGTGTGTGCTTCTACTCATCCATGTCCTGTTTAATCTATATGTACAAATGTTTATTCTGTAAATGATCATACCAGTACAAGTGTCTGGTCGGCCTCTGCTCCAAATAGTCCTCCACTGAGAACTTGTGTAGACAGACACACATTGAAGTTAAGGAGGCATACTGAATGGAAAGAACTTGTGTAGAGAGAGAGAGACATTGCAGTTAAGGAGGCATACTGAGTGGAAAGGGGAAGACAGACATGGATACAGTCACCCACAGCAGACAGCCTGTGAAGAAACATCTACAAGCATCAAAGGAAGAGCGTGGATTGCAGGTAACCACTAGAAGCCAGGAGAGAGGCATGGAACAGGTCTTCTCTAATCAATAAGAAAGAATCAACAAGACTGATCCCCTAATTTGGACTTCTAGTCTCTAGAACTATGAGACAATGAAAGTCTGCTCTTTAAAACCACCTACTTCGTGGTATTTTCTTATGGAAATAGGAAACTAAGAAAGCATTCTACTCCGCAGTGGGCCAGGTAGGAGAGAAACTCTTGTTGGTAATTCAAAGGTTGCTATGAAAAAGGCAGAAGATGGCTAAATGGAATCTAAAAGGCTTGAACGAAGAGAAAGAAGTAAAGAAGGGACTCCTCTAAAATTCTCTAGGGCCTTTCAGAGTGCTGGCTCCAGGTTTCTCCTAGCCTGTAGCCTGTGGAAAATTTAACTTTTGGTAGTCATAAACAATGGTTTCTAGGACCATCTTGATCTAAAATAACCTGATTCTATTCTTACTATAGGAGCTCTGATAGCGTAGTGGTTATGAGTCGGGCTGCTAAAGTCAAGGTCAACAGTTTGAAACTACCAGCAGGTCCATGGGAGAAAGATGAGGCTTTCTTCTCCATAAAGATTTACAGCCTTGGAAACCCTGTACAGGTACTGTTAGTCGGAACTGACTCCATGGCACATAACCACCATCACCATTCTTATTATAGAGTAACCCTGGTGGTACTGTAGGATAAGCACTGGACTGGTAGCTGCAAAGTCAGCAATTCAAACCCACCAGTCACTCTACAAGAGAACGACAATGCGCTTGTCAAGATTTACGACGTTGGAAACCCTATACAGGGTCACTATGAGTCAGTAATACACTTGAGGCAGTGGGGTTTCGGTTCTTACTATAAACCAGCTGTTGTTTAAGAGATTTAATTCCTCAAGGTGAGAGAGAAAAAAAAAAAAAAGGGAGAGAGATATAATATTTCTCCTCATGAATCTATTCAAAAGAACTGCCAAGTACTGGCTAATTACTGAACAGTTCATTCATCCATTTTTTCAGTCAGTCAGACAGTCCTTCAACCAACAGATGTTACTGAATAAATAATCTATTACAATATTATCCTTATTGTCTAAATCAGGGGTGGGGGACCTGTTTTCTGCCAAAATTTATAACGTTATTCATGGGCCATACAAAATTATCCACTTAAAAATTAGCCTGCTATGTTTGGTCAAACATTTAATAAACTCACCCCTAATGTGATGGCTGGAACTGCGGTTCCCCAAGCAGGGCCAGACCCCAATGATTTTGTAGGTTTTATACAGCCCTTCAGGAGCTCTGGTAGTATAGTGGTTACATATCAAGCTGCGAACCGCAAGGTCAGCAGTTCGAAACTACCAGCTGTTCCACAGGAGAAAGATGAAGCTTTCTGCTCCTGTAAAGATTTACAGCCTCAGAAACCCTTTACAGGGTTACTATGAGTCGGAACCGACTCCACAGCACATAACAACAACAACAAAGGCCTTGGACTGGATGTTCCCCACCCCTGGTCTAAATAATAAGCAACATTTCCAGGGTTATTCCGACAGTACTCTGTCTCCAAAGACTGTTCCATCCCCTCCGTTTCACCATTCTTGGATTAACACTTCGTTTGGAGCTCTCCCAGTAGTCAGTGCCTTTGCTGATTGTGGTCTGAGATATTTGCTACAATGTTATCTCTATCCCATAGCAGACCTGACTGTCCATTAACAGAGATGCCCCTACTCTGTCTGAAGTGGATTCTCCCAAAGACCTATCCATCACTGCAACCCATGCTCTTCTGATTATCTGTGGTCATGAAAACATTATTTTTCTGACCCACAATTATGGCTTCATGTCTGTTGATACAAAGCAAGACACCTTTTCAGAAACTTTATTTAGAATCCACAGATCTAATCTAATTACATAGATGGTTTCTAATCTTAAATGGGGTTGTAATTCCTAAATCGAGTGTAGCACATTCTGGAGGGAATCTACTGAATATTAATCCTAGGAGAAATATTTCAAACAAAATTAATTCTGAAAATAGATTCTGTGGTCAAATAACTTTGGGAATATTTCTCTTGGAGAGACATAATATACCTGTAAGAAATAGGACTTCAACACCTCCCATATCATCTCTATTCAACAGGGATGATACCAATCATCCCTCCCATAGCCCTCTCTCCTCAGCTGGATTCAAGAATCCATTGTGATGGCCACACAGGACCAGATACCATATTCACAGTTAGGGGGTTTATTAGGGAAATTAACAGGTTATATAATACAGGATCAGAGAAAGCTCAAGGTACAGTTCTTCCGGTCAGGGCAGCCTCTTCTCAGCCACAATCACAGACAAGCTTACTGCTCTTTGTTTGGACAATGTTACAGTTCTTTCAGGGCTGCTGATAGAGGCCCACAGCACACAGAACACAGCACACACCAGCCTGAAGGCACTCTAGCACCCTGAGTCAGCAAACTCCCCCAATTAAATGCCCCACTCTGCAAGCAAGCCTTCTAGCCAAAGTCACTCAGCTTTACTTGCTCAGTGCTCTGGTTTTTGGTTCTGATGGCACAGTGGGTGAAACACTTGACTGTGAACCAAAGGTTGATGGTTTGAACCCACCAGCTGCTCCACAGGAGAAATATGTGTAGATTTACAGTGTTGGAAATCCTCTGGGACACTTCTCCTATTGTCCTATAAGGTTCTTTATGAGTTAGAATCCACTTGATGGCAGTGAGTTTTTGTTCTCATTCCATATCATCCCTCCTCTTTGTCTACACCATTTCAGAATTTATCTACACTACTGAGTTACTTACAAATATGTAAACCTTGAAAAAAAATAATAAACCTGTGTAAAGATAATGCATTAAGATTTAAAGAGTCTCACATAAATATCATACAACCTTGAATACCAAGAAAATAAAACGTTCTATACATTTTCTACAGATTTCAATTTAATTTTATTATATATTACCGAAACTAACTTCTAAGGAACTTTATTTGTAATTAAAATATACAAAAACATGGTCTTAAATTCTATCAGGACTCTGCCATCAAAAGACCTGAAGTATTTGTGGGCAGAAATTGTAGACACTGTGCAGCATGCCACGTGGCTTTAGAATTTATATGTGAACTTTTCTGTCTAATAATGCAATTAATATCAATTGTAGCTTCTTGGGTTTGCTTCACATATGGGAACTGCGCCGCCCTCTAGTGCCCAGAGACACTAGTAGATTGGCTCTGGCTTTACAGTGCTCATTGAAATCTAATCTAAAGATGAAACCAAAGACGGTCATCAAAGGTATTGTCAGTACCGCCAAAGTCTACTGCACAGCACCCTAAAAAGAAACACAAAGAACAGAACGTTAATTTCTTGGGGGGAAGAAAAAAACCCCGCTATTCACAAAATGTATCCCTGCCATTTTAATTCCCTGGGAGGTCATTTTTTCTTCCAAACAAGTGAGCATTTAACAAACACTTTGACAGGTGCTCATCACGGAGTCCTGATGTGGCGCTGTGGGTTAATGCACTGGACTAAAAGGTCTGTTTGAGCCACAAGGTCAGTGGTTCAAACTCACCAGCTGCTTCTTGGAAACCCTACACAGACTTGCTATGACTTGGAACTGACTCAACGGTGCTGAATAGCAACAACCAGGACAGGTGCCAAGCATGAGGCCAGCACAGGACCGAGGAGCCTTTTATTACACTGTGTGTGCAATAACAACATGACAGGTGCATCAAAGTAATAAAATCGGTTCTGTATCACTAGATTTTACCAAACCATTGGTAACTAGTCCGTTTTAGTAGGAGATATTCAATTTTATGAACACAAATTAGCAATGAATAAATACTAATTAAAGGCAATTAAGCAATGAATTTTCACCTTTTTCCTCTTGCACTGTACAATAATAAAGCAGCAGCAAAATAAGAGATGTTAAAATACCCTATTCTTTATATTTTCAATATAAAATTCAGTGTTACATTTTTCATCTTTCTAATGAGTTTCAAAGGAGCTCTGGTAGCATAGTGGTTACAAATCAGGCTGTGAACCTCAAGGTCAGCAGTTCGAAACTACCAGCTGTTCCGTGGTAGAAAGATGAGGCTTTCTGTTCCCATAAAGATTTACAGCCTCAGAAACCCTGTACAGGGTCGCTATGAGTCGGAAACGACTCCATGGCACATAACAACAACAACAATGAGTTTCAAAGAGCACAGCCTTTGGTATGGATTACATCTCAATGTACAGAAAACAAAAATCCTCACCACTGGACCAGTAAACAACATTCTTACCAATGGAAAAAAGATTGAAGTTGTCAAGGACTTCATTCTTCTTAGATCAACTATCAACACTCACGGAAGCAGCAGTCAAGAGATCAGATGACGTAATGCATTGGGCAAATCTGCTGCACAGGAACTTTTTAAAGTATTGAAGAGCAGAGATGTCAGCTT
>NW_006408547.1:19472285-19475135 GCF_000296735.1 Chrysochloris asiatica | reverse complement strand
CAAAAACTTCATAAGCATGTGAAAGCTGGACAGTGAGTAAGGAAGACTGTAGAAAAATTGATGCTTTTCAGTTATGGTGTTGGAGGAGAATATTGAAAGTGCCATGGGCTACCAAAAGAACCAATAGATCCGTTCTGGACGATGGACTCAAGCGTGGCAACAGATCGGGCAGTGTTTCGTTCTGCTGTGCATAAGGTTGCTGTGGGTAGGTGCCAACTCAATGGCACCTAACAACAACAATGAGTTATAAAAAGGTATTTAATTGTGGAGGACATTATGCTGACTGAAATTACTCAATAACAAATTTTTTAAACCAGGTTCAATTATATGGACATTTCAGTCAAAATGATGTTTAAACAGATTAAACATTTTAAGACAACGGAGTACTAAGCAGTACCTTGAGTCCTAGTGTGGCGCTGTACGATAAGCCCTGTACTGATAACTGAAAGGTTAGAGTTCAAACCCACCCGCTATTCCTCAGAAACCCTATGCAGAGTTGCTATGAGTTGGAACTGACTCAACAGCACTTAACAACAACAAGAACAAGTACTTGAAATTACTCAAAAACAAATTACAAAAACTGTAGGAGACATAACTGTTGTAAAGAGTTAAGAAAAGTTTTTTCTTTTTTTAAAAAAAGACTTAACGGTTGTAAAAAGCTAAGAAAAGATTGTTCTCTGATAGTTACCAGGAGTTGGAGAGAAGGGAAAGTTATTCACCGCCTAGACGGTAGACACCTATTCACGTGAGTGATGTTGTTGCTGTCAAGTTGGTTCTGACCCACAGCGACCCTGTATAGGGTTTCTGAGGAACAACTGGTGAGCTTGAACCACTGACTTTGCAGTTCATATTGACCTTGCAGTTAGTGCCACGCTAGGATTGCAACTTGGTGATAGGTAAGCAGTGTACAATAAGAGGGGTTTGCAGAGGAAAGATGAAGGTCGTGGAAGATACAGGGAGGGGTGCAAAAGTTCAAGTGAATAGAGTTAATTACTAGGAACTGATGCTACATGGAAGGAATGGCAATCATTGTCCTGCCATGAAGTGTATTTGTTGAATGTGGCACTGGTGCTCTGTAAACTTGCACTCAATTCATGTAAAAAAGTTTAAAGCATTATAATTATAAATAAAAAAATAAATTATACTATATTTTTTAATGGAATGAAAACTAATCTCCAATTTTATATGGAAAGGAAGGAGGCCTCAAACAGCTAAAACTATATAGAAGAAGAACATAGAAGATGGCCTCTCAATTCCCCATCTCAAAACTTACTATACAGACACACTATTCAAATCAGCCTGGTAACTGGTACAATGACTGACACATAGACCAATGGAATAGAAGAGAGAAACCAGAAGTAAATCTATGCATCTATGAGCAACTTCCCAAAGAAGCTTATAATCAACACTTAATGCCTTTGTAATCATTGGCAAATGGTCGAAGTCCATTCACTGGGGAAGAAACAGCCTCCTTAACAAATGGTGCTGGCAGGACTGGATATCCATACGCTGAAAAATGAATCGGGATCCATATCTCACACATGTGCCAAAACTAACTCAGTATGGCTCAAAGACTTAAATGTTGTAGATAAAATTAAAAAGTTCCTGGATGATACATACCATAGGGTCAAAGCTAGGTGCCCTAAACTTTGTTAGTGCAATGAAAACTGCACTAACAACAAAAGATTACATAAATGAGGCCTCCTAAAAATTAAATACTTATGCTTATCAAAAGACTTCGCCAAGACAGTAAAAAGAGAATTTATAGACTAGAACAGTTTTGACAAAGACGTATCTGATAAGGACCTAATCTTTAAAATATGTAGAACATTTCAATGACAAAAAGACAAACAATCCAATAAAAAGATTGGAAAAGGCCATGAATGAACATTTCATCAAAGAGGACATTCAGGAGATCAATAAATATATGGAAAGATGTTGAGAGTGAAGCATCCAGCTCATGTGAAGTGAAGGGAGATGTACAAGAACACCCATACTTGCAGATGGTACCCATTTGACCTGGCTTCAATGGCTGGATGATCAGAATTCGACTACAGGAAGAAAGAAAAGAGGGGGAAAAAAAGAGTAATCTACTACAATTTGATGAACTTGACCTATACTTATGGATGTAGTAGCTCAAAAGAGGGAATAAATCTTTACAGCAATGATCGTTCCCAACCCCTTGGTACACAGGGTTGACATGGATGGGCAACTTGGACATTGGCTACTCAAAATGAGTGGGTGGGGGTGGGGAGAGGCTACAAAGTCAAGAAGTGACTGGCTCACAAGCTTTCAAGAGGGAGCCTAGTTCCAGTGGATGTGGGGGAAGGTAGGACTCTCCACTAAGTGGTGTGTCTAGATGGGGCTGGTGAAAGGAGATGGAGATAAGACTCTTGTGGTTCAATAGTGAATAATTGTTATCAGGACTGACTGTGAGTGTTACAAATGCAAAGGTAGATGTTTTGTAACAAAAGGAGGGGAGTGGTTGATCTTGCAGTACAAGAGCAGAAGACCCTGGGACCATCAAGGGAGACGAGCGGAGTGCAGGACTCTATCCAGAGAAGCAGTGACACCAGAGATGGAGGCAGAGATAATAACCTGGAAAGATGGAGCAGTTGGCGACTCTGGACTTAAGGAGAAAGAGGGACTGTGTGCTCTGACAGCCGGCGGGCAGGCTTGCAGGTGTACCCTTTGGTTGTTTGAATGGTTATATATTCCTGAGTGCTTTGGTGTACATAAGAAACAAACAAACAAACAAACAAACAAACAAACAGAGGGAATGGAAGCAAATGCTGTTGAATGATGATGCATGGAGGGGATTGTAATCATTTCAGTGAAATAAAATACAAT
>NW_006408547.1:19463162-19471195 GCF_000296735.1 Chrysochloris asiatica | reverse complement strand
AAAAATGAAATGGAAAAGAAAACGCACAAACAAAATGAACTCAGTGCAGAAAATTATGTGGAACAAAGAAATCAGCAGTCATTTGATTTTTTTCCTGGGTGCTGCCTGATTTTATTTCTTTTTTCTCTTTATTATTTTTTCTTTTCATTGTTGTTTTCTTGTTTTTTTCTGTTTTGTTTTCATGTGTGTGTGTGTGTGTGTTTGTAGTTTTCTCTTTCCCACCTGACAGGAGACAGCAACCGTGATTGACACAGAAAAATGACAGCAATCAATTCCTAAGTATAATAATAATTACCCTGAATGTAAATGGATTAAATGCACCATTCAAAAGACACTGAGAGCAGAATGGAGAAGAAAATAGGATCCTTCAATAGGCTGTTTCCAAGAAAACACATCCAAATGATGGAAACAGCCTAAAAGCCGATAAACAGAAGAATGGTTGAACAAACATTGGTACATACACTCATTGGAATACTACACAATACTGAAAAATAAAGATGAATCTGCAAAGCACCTCATAACATGAATGAACTTGGAGGACATTTTGCTGAGTGAAATTAGTCAATCACAAAAGGACAAATATTGTCTTTTGAGACCAAAGTCATAAAAAGTTAAGAAAAGTTTTCTTGATAAAAGAAACACTCTATGAAGCTTATGGGAAGGAGTGAGGAGAGGGAAAGGGAAATTATTTATGGGCTAGAGGGTAGACACATATTAGCATGGGTGACTTCTTGTTGTTTAGGACCACTGAGTCGGTTCTGACTCATAGTTTCCCTGTATAGGGTTTCAGGGGAGAGGCTTGTGAGTTTGAACTGCTGGCCTTGCAGTTCAAACTGACCTTGTGGTCTAGTATTTATATTACAGTGCCACACCAGGTCTCCAACATGGGTGACGTGGCAGGCAATGTACAAGAGGGAGGTTAGCAGAGGAAAGATGCAGGTAGCGGCAGACCCAGGGAGGTATGCAGTAGTTAAAGTGAAAAGAGGCAAATACTGTTAACTCTTGGTACCAAGAGGGGATTACAATCATTGTAATGAAATAAAGTGTATGATTCATTGAGTGTAAAACAGATGATCTGCTCTGTAAACCTTTAGTCAATTCACAATAAAAAGGGTTGTTTTTTTTAAAGATGAAAGAAATGCACAGAGTCAATATATCAAAAAGAGTTGATCAATGATCAATCATTTCAAGAGATATGATCAATTAACAATGGTATTTAAGAAAAAAGTCCAAGCAGCGCTGAAGATGTTGACAAAAAAAACAAGGCTTCAGATATTGACGGAATACAAATTGAAATGTTTCACCAAAGTAATATAGCATTGCAGGTGGTTACGCATATATGTTAAGAAATATGAAGGATATGCTACCTGGTCCACCTATGGCAGAGATACATGTTTGTGCCCATTCCAAAGAAAGATGACCCAACAGAATGTAGAAATAACTGAATAATATCATTAACATTACATGAAAGTAAAATTTTGCTGAAGATAATTAAAAAATGATTGCAGTAGTACAATGACTGAAAACTGTCAGAAATTTAAGCAAAATTCAGAAAAAGTCTGGGAACAAGAGATACCATTGCTGACGTCAGATGGATCTTGGTTGAAAGCAGAGAATACCAAAAAGATGTTTACTTGTGCATTACTGACTGTCCAACTGTGTGGATCATAACTAACTCTGGACAACATTGTGAAGAATGGATATTCCAGAACACCTCACTGTGCTCATGAGGAACCTGCACATCCACCAAGAGACAGTCATTCAGACAGAACAAAGGGATACTGGATGGTTAAAAATCAAGCAAGGTGTGCGTCAGGGTTGTATATTTTCACCATATTTATTCAGTCTGTATGCTGAGCAAATAATCTGAGAAACTGGATTCTATGAATAAGAAAATGGCATCAGGATTCGAGGAAGACTCATTAACAACCTGTGCTATGCAGATGACACAACTTTGCTTGCTGGAAGCAAAGAAGACTTTTAAAATGCTTACTAATGAAGATCAAGAACTACAACTTTCGGTATGGAGTACATCTGGATGTGAAGAAAATGAAAATTCTTACAGCTAGACCAGTAAATAACATCATGATAAACTGATAAAGTATTGAAGTTGTCAAAGACTTCGTTTTGCTTGGATCTGCAAAAGCAGCAGTCAAGAAATTAAATGATGAATGGCATTAGGTAAATCTATGGCAAAAAAAAAAAAAAAAAAACCCACGTATTTTTAATTGCCTCTTATGTATGTGGTATGGCACTGTAGGATAAGCACTGAAGTGTAAACTACAAGGTCAGTGGTTCAAATCCACCAGCTGCTGCTTGGAAACCCTATGGGTTGCTATAAGTCTGAACCAATTCAAAAGCATTTAACAGCAGCATATGTATGTGAAAGTTGGACAATGAATAAGGAAGACCATAGAGGAGTCGATGCATATGAATGATGGTGTTGGATAAGAATATTGTAAGTACAGTGGACTACCAGAAGAACAAACAAATCTGTCTTGGAAGAAGTACAGCCAGAATGCTCCTTAGAAGCCAGGATGGTGAGACTTTGTCTCTGGTACTTTGGACATATTGCTAGGAAGGACCAGTCCCTGGAAAAGTGGATGGGTCACAAAAAGAAGAAGACTCCCCTACAAGATGTTTGACACAGTGGCACCTACATTGGTCTCAAGCATAACAACAATGTAAGGATGGGGCAGGACCAGACAGTGTGTCCTTCTGTTGTGTACAGAGTCATTATAAGTCAGAATTGACTTGATGCCACCTAACAACAACAACAATGGAAAAGAATGTTTTTCGATACTTTTCAGTCAGTTCTGACTTATAGCAACCCATGCACATGAGAACAAAACCCCGCCCAGCCCTGCGTCATTCTCACAATCATTCCTGTGTTTGAGTTTGTTGTTACAGCCACCGTGTCAATCCATCCCATTTGTCTTTTTCACTGATATTTACCAAGTATAAATGTCCTTCTTCAGGGACTGGTCCCTCCTGACAATATGTCCAAAGCATGTGAGATGAAGACTTGCCATCCTTGATTCCAAGGAACATTCTGGTTGTATTTCTTTCCAAACAGATTCAATATCCTTTGCCTATACCATGATTTGTGTGAATCAATTCTTTTTCAGTCTTATCCATTGTCCAGATTACCCATACATATGAGGATCTGAAAATACCATGACTTGGATCAGAGGCACCTTAGTCTGCTATGCTTTTTAATATTGAAGAGATCTTTTGCAGCAGATTGGCCCAACACAGTATGTTGTTTGATTTCCTGACTGCTGCTTTCATGAGTTGATTGTGCATCCAAATAAAATTAAATCCTTGGCAATTTCAATTAATTTCTCCAGTTATCATGATGTTGCTTATTGGTCCAGTGAGGATTTTGTTTTCTCTATGTTGAGGCATGGATCCATATTGAAGGCTGTGGTCTGATCTTCATCAGTAAATACATGAAGCCCTATTTTCAATAAGCAGGGTTGTGTCATTTGTGTATTACGGGTTTTTAATGATTTTTACTCCAATCCTGATGCTACATTCTTCGTTTTCATATAGTAAAATTTCTTAGAATATTTACTCAGCATACAGATTGAATAAATACAGTGAAAGGATACACCTCTGCTTCATACCTTTCCTGAGGTAGAGATCTTAAACCACACCTTACTCTGTTTGAGCAACTGTTTCTTGGTCTATGTACAAGATCCACTGGAATTCCCATTTTTCACAATGTTACCCAAAATTTGTCATGAACCACACAGTTGAATGGTTTTACAGAGTCAATAACGCACAAGTACACATCTTTCTGATATTCTCTGACTTCAGCCAAATTCCATTTTAGCAGCAATGATATCCCTAGGTCCACGTCCTCTTCTAAATCTGACTTGAATTTCTGGCAGATGTGGAGAAGACTACCACATAACAATGAATCCAACAAATTACAAACACAGTCACATGATTGAATCTCACAATGTACTGTTGTGGTGCTGTAGGATAAGCATTGGATTGCTAACCACAGGTGGGTGTTTCAAACCTACTATAGATGCTCCTTGGAAACCCTATAGAGAGTTGGTATGAGTTGGAAGCAACTTGACGTCACTTAACAATGACAACTGTTGAAGAGAAGGGACCAGATACAAATGAATACATTTGCTATGTTTCCATTGATGAACCACAAAACTAGGGGAAAGTACCATTGCAGTTAGAAGTGAGGATAGTGCTTAGCTTTGGAAGGGGGAAAGAGACAGAGATTGAGAGGACCTCCTAGATGGTGGTTCCTTTTGTAATAAATTAAGGGATTTGTACACGTTACTATATGTAGGCCTCAATAAAAAGATTTTTTTTCTTGAGTTTGGTGGTGTGTAGTATTACTAGTTAAATATGGACACAAATCTAAGCCATTAATTCACATAATGATGATGTCTCTATTTGTGAAAAGAGAGAATAAATGGATATATGCCAAGATTATTCTTGAGGGTGCAGCTATGAATTATTTTCATTTTATTTTCTTTACTTTCTATATTTTTGCTTTGTGCATTTTTTTAATGTTACTTTTATAATTAGTAATAAAAGCTTTTATTTTGGAAAAACAAAAGCACAACGCTAAGTCATCTCCTTTAAGTGAACCCACCCTTTGTGGCTCTGTGCCTATTTCCCCTTGTGGAGTCCTAATTGCATGAAGCATCAGACTGCTTACTTAAAGGTTCAAACCCACAAGCTGCTCCACGACAGGATGACAAGGCTGTCCGCTTCCATGAAGATTTACAGCCTCAGAAATCCTATGGAGCCGTTCTACTCTGCATATAGGGTCGCTATGTCAACATTGAATCAGAGGCAGTTAGGCGAATCGCTGCTGGAGTACTAGGCGCTTTAAAGGAGCACGTGGCCAACTAGAAGAAAGACTACATTTCCCACAATCCTTTGAAGCTAGGTGTGGTTTAGTTCTGCTATTGAGATTTGAATAAAGACGTATGCCAGCTTGCAGAAACCTCTAAGAGATTGCAGGAGTATGTTCCTAGTCCATTCTTCCATCCTGCAGCATCTTGAATGATTCAGTGAGCAGAATACTAAGAAAGACCCTGAGTATTTATCACTGGAAAACATTACACCTTTCCGGGGTCTACCACCTGGAGTATGTATGAGTCAGAAACGCATACACTTTACTCTTGTATCAGCCATTGCCACTTCTAATGACTCACAGTCAAATTTTATACTGACGAATACATCTTTTTATTATTATTATTATTATCACTGTGAATTGAGTCATAGTTTACATGGGAGAACATCAGCTTTACAGCATCGTTTCATTGCAATGATTACAATCTCCTCCGTGCATCATCACGCAAAAGTACTTGCTTCCATTCCCTCTGTTTTTTGTCTTGTTTTTTGTTTTTTTTTTCATGAGTTGATTGTGGTTTTTTTTCATGAGTTGATTTTCATGAGTTGGGGAGTGTAGATGTACACAAAACACTCAGGAGTATATAATCATTTAAACAACAAAGGGCACATTCTGCAAACCTGCTTCCTGGTCGCCAGCACCAAGTCCCTCTCTTTCCATGAGTCTAGAATCCTCAGCTGCTCCCTCTCTGCATGTCCTCATCTCTGCCGCTGTCTCTGGTGTCCCTGTATTCTGGATAGGGTCCCACATTCCACTTGTGCTCTTCACCGTTGATGGTCCTAGGGTCCTCTGTTCCTGGAATGTAAGATTAACTACTCCCCCTTCTTTATTACAAAACTTCTACCTTACAGTTGTGGCAATCACAATTCTGGCTAATATATCTTGTACCTCTAATAAAGGACCTTTAAAAAAAATCATTTCTGTTGCAATGTTCTAGGTTTCACAGGTTTATGATATACTTGTGTGTTGCTAAATATTTAAAGAGGATGCTGTCTGTTTCCATAAAGATTTACAGCCTCAGATTTATAGCATGACTACACCTTTCCCCTCCCTGCTATTATTGTAGTTTAACCAGTGAAGTCTCAAAAAATATTTAGTAGACAAATTTTCAAGGCCAGTCTCGGTTGTCTTGAGTTCTGCAGCTTTACGCCACTGGTTTAAAGATGGGCACCTAATTCATTTGCTTTTGAGCCAGAGACACCAGAAGATTGGATATGTGTGTGCATATAGAAATTCACAACCAGTCTTGTAGCTATGTCTTACTTTTAATACTTCTATATCTGGGTTGGGTGGTGTCAGGAATGTTATTTTAGGTTGTTGTCTACCCTTGTTGGTTTTCTATCAGAAAAACTCCCTTTAGTATTTCTTAGAAGGTTGATCTAGTAAGACAAACATCTTGTTGTGCCGACTCAGAGCCACCCTGCATAGGATTTCCCAGGAGCAACTGGTGGGTTTGAATTGCCATTTTGCAGATCAAATAGACCTTGTGGTCCAGTGCTTACCCTAGAACACCATACCAGGATTCCAGAGCAAACCTACAAGACTGACTATAGGAACCCAGAGACATCAATTTGAAAATGAAGACAATTACAAATAAAAAGAGATAATAAATAGTATAGTTATTGCATTTTTCAAATGGAGATGAAATCAAATTGATTTCAAGATAGAACAGACTTTTAAACTTGGTAGAAAAATGAATTACCTCAAAGCACATGAATAAATCTACTCAATCAAAACAGAAAGAGGAAATTCACAAAAAGTCAGTTAACATTAAAACAAAAGCAATGAAGGAACTAGGGTAAGAACACACACAAAAAGAACATACCAACAACACCACTAAAAACAACAACAAAACCCCCCAGCAAAATGGCAGCAATACATTCATACAGATGTATTATAATATCACACCATCAATTAATGTAAATACACTACCACAATGTCTCAGACAAAACAGACCATTGCTGCTCACACAAAGAAACAGGGCAGAGAGACTTAATTAAGGGATGAAAATACAAAGTCAGCAATATCATACTAGAAATAGTATCAGAACTAATTGCTAAGGAATTAAAAAGAATACTTTTTAGGCACCTTCAATGGATGGAGACAATGGATCAAGAAAACTACAGATGAAATCAAGGAAAACATAGTCAAAACTATAGAATTCAGGAATCAAATTGACACAATAAATAGAAAAATGGAAACTATATGAAAACAACAATTAGAGAGTCAGAAGATTAAGACTTCAGGACAAAGAAGTAAAATTGAATCAATAGAAGGCCGAATCATTGAGCTGGAAGATAAATCTCTCAATATTCATCTGTTGCTGTTGTTGTTAAGTGCTGTGGAGTCGGTTCCGACCCATAGCAACCCTGTACAGGGTTTCCGAGGGTGTAAATCTTTACGGGAGTAGAAAGCCTCATCTTTCTCCCGCGGAGCGGCTGGTAGTTTCGAACCGATGACATTAAGGTTCGCAGCCCGATTCGTAACCACTACGCTACCAGTCTTCATCTGCAAGAAGAAAAATCAGAAAAGTTAAAAAAAAAAAAAATCTAAAAAAATCTAAAGCCTAAGATTTATGTGGGACACTATTAAGAGGAATAACTTACTTGTCACTGGAATTCCAGAATAGGAAGAGACAAAAAAAATTATAGAGAATACTGTCCAAAAATTGTTGGAAGAAAACTTCACTAACCTTATGAAACATGAGAAGAGCCCTTGAGAACTAAGTGAATTTCAAACAGGACAGACCCCAAAGAAACACAGTACGTATTATAATCAAACTTTTCAAAACCAAAGACAAGGAAAGAATACTGACAACAGCTGAAGAAAAGTGAAAAGTTACCTACAAAGGGGAAAGAAATAGTAAGACTAAGCTTTGATTTCTCAGCAGAAGCCATACAGACAAGAAAACAATGCAATGACATATATGAAACTCTGAGAGAAAAAAAATTGCCAACCCAAATCATCTTCCCAGAGAAACTGTCCATGAAATACAGCAGTAGATTTAGGGCATTTTCAGATAAACAGAAATGTAAAGCATTTGTAAAAATCAGGTCAACCTTAGAAAAATTACTAAAAGGAACTCTTTGGACAGAGAAGTAACGACA
Organism: Chrysochloris asiatica; assembly: GCF_000296735.1. Lineage (NCBI taxonomy): Eukaryota > Metazoa > Chordata > Mammalia > Afrosoricida > Chrysochloridae > Chrysochloris > Chrysochloris asiatica. The sequence goes on along the minus strand of NW_006408547.1, from coordinate 19,463,194 downwards.
GTGGAAAACAAAATAGATTACTGGGAACTCCT
>NW_006408547.1:19460328-19461753 GCF_000296735.1 Chrysochloris asiatica | reverse complement strand
CACAAGCCCGAGTGCTAACCTACCCTAGACTTGCTGGGGGTTGTAATTTACTTTCAAGCACATTCTTCCTGTGGCAAAATTTCCACATTGCTGGCCAATAGTCTGACAGAACTCAATTGGCGATTGAACTTATATTAAGACTCAAAATGGAGTTTGGGCTCTCATTGTAAACAGCAGCTTTCCACAAACGGAGTGCTTTAGAATTTAAGCTCCACTCCAGTTTCCAGGAAGCAGCTCTGGTAGGGTAGTGGTTACGAATCAGACTGTTAATCTTACTGTCAGCAGCTGTTGTTCTGTTTAACAACATACCCTACCAATTGATAGGTCAGGACCAGCTGGTGTTTAATTCTGTGGTACACAGGTTTGCTATGGGTTGGAAACCACTCGACAGCACCTAGTGATCACAACAAGGAAATCCATGACTGTGTTTGGCAGACTCCATTGGTCCTTGTAAGGCGCTTTGGTAGCGTACTAGTTATGAATCGTGCTGTAGGATCAACACTGGACTGCAAACCACCAGGTCAGCAGTTCAAGGCCACCAGTTGCTCCTTGGAAACTCTATACAGGGTCGTTATGAGGCAGGACCAACTCACCAGCACTTAACAACAACAAAGAATCAAGGAACTTTGCCTGGGAATGTCCTTAATGATTTACCAAAAATCGTCGCATGTTTTCTAATAGCTGATGGCTGTGGCTCAGACCTACAGGGTTAGGTGGTTGAAGGCCTAGGCTAGAAACAACCATGTAAACTTCTCTGATCTGCAATGATACACATATCCCAATCATTGTGATATTCCCTCTTCTTTGATTCTGCCTGTGAAAGTGTGGAACTGACCTGCCATCTGTCATGATTCTGACATGATTTCCTTTAACTATGATAGCTCCCTCGATGGCCAGGAACCCATTGGATTCCAGTTTGGTCTCATGTTGATGATTTATTTCTCTATCCAGATGACACTCTTTGTTTTATTTAAGACTTAATAAAAAGGTCTCTGTTGCATTTGCCCTCTTTTTTCTGTTAGGACAAAACAAACTTAATAGACACAGAGTAAATTAGACTGGGGATTTCTGAGCTGAGAACGAAACACTCTTGAGAGCGTTTGCTTTTCTTCTCCTCTGGACACAAAGTGGGGACTAAGAGGATTGAGTGTTTGCCAAACAGGAAAAAAATAAAAATAACAAGTCATCTCCTCTAGGTTTTAAGAAGGCCTCTCAGCAGAAGGCAAGCACAAAGCTAATAGAAACAACCTCTGGGTGCCCACTTGCTCTATCATTTTGGTGAGTAATAAACAGAGAAATAGTGGCTTCCTGCAGATTTGATGCACTGAGGTTAATTCTAAGAAAACGAACAAATGTAGTTGTCACAGGGTCATTAGCTACTCACACGACATTGCCACCAGCAGGGAAATAGCTCCTTGGCACAGC
>NW_006408547.1:19436582-19458563 GCF_000296735.1 Chrysochloris asiatica | reverse complement strand
TATAGCTTACTATACAGGGAATGACAAATTGCAGAGGAATTGTATCACATTCATTGTTAGAAAGGATATTTCAAGACATCTTAAGTATAGTGCAATCTGTGATAGGATAATATCCATATGCTTACAAGGACAACCAGTTAATACCACGACTATTCAAATATATGTATGCCCCAACCATCAAAAAGTCAATGATGATGAAGTTGAAGAAGTAGACCAGCTTCTTCAGTCTAAAATCAATCAAACATGCAATACAGATGAATGGATTATTACTGGTTACTGAAATACAAAGGTTAGAAGCAAAGAGGAAGAATCAGGAGATGGAAAATGTGGCCCTGATTTCTAGAAATAGTGCTAGAGAGTGCATGATAGAATTTTGCAATACCAATGACTTTTTCATTGCAGATATCTTTTTTAAACAACATAAAAGACGACTATACACATGGACCTCACCAGATTTTAATACACAGGAATCAAGTTGACTCCATCTGTGGGAAGAGACAAGAACCAACTCAAAGTTGGGGCAGACTGGAACAGAGTCCATCAACTGCTCATATGCAAGTTCAGGGTGAAGCTGATGAAAATTAAAACAAATCCACAAGAGTGAAAATATGACTTTAAATCGATCCTTCCTGAATTTAGGGACCATCTCAAGAACAGATTTGATGCCTTAGACACTAATGACTGAAGATCAGAAGAGTGGTGGGATGACATCAAGAACATTATACAGGAGGAAAAGTAGTGGGATGACATCAAGAACATTATACAGGAGGAAAACAAAAGGTGTTTAAAAAGACAGAAAAGAAAGAAAAGACAAAAATGGATGTTAGAAGACACTCCGAAACTTGCTAAAGTGAATGGAAGAAATGAGAAGGTAAAATAGTTGAACAGAAATTTTCAAAGGGTAGCTCAAGAAGACAGAGTCAAATATTATAATGAAATGTGCAAAGACATGCAGTTAGAAAACCAAAAGAGAAGAATATGCTCTGCATTTTTCAAGCTGAAAGTCTGAAGGAAAAATTCAAGCCTCAACTTGGAATACTGAAAGATTCTATGAGCAAAATATAGAATGATGCTTTTTGCTGTTTTTGTGAAGTGCTGTCAAAGTAGGTTCCAACTCATAGCAAACCTGGATAGGATCTCCAAGGAGAAGCTGGTGGCTTTGAACCACATACTTTGTGATTAGTAACCCAGTGTTTATCCTACAGTGCTACAAAGAAGATGGAAGGAATACACATACACAGTCACGGAACCAAAAAGAAATGCTTGATGTTCATTCATTTCAAGATGTAACATATGAGTAAGAACCAATAGTTGTTGTGGTTGTCGTTAGGTGTCATCAAGTCGGTACCGACTCATAGTGACCTTATGCACAGCAAAACGAAACACTGCCCGATCCTGGGCTGACCAATAGTACTGAAAGGAAAAGGTAGGCATTGGGGAAAAACAAGACTTCAGTAAAACAAATCAAAACTGATGTAGCGCTAGAGGTGCTCACCTATCTATGGCAAGAAATTTGAGAGAGTTACCTGGCCAACCGATTGAAAGAGATCCATATTTGTGCCCATTCCAAAGAAAGATGACACAACAGAATGTGGAGATCATCTAACAGCATCATTAATATCACATGCATGTACAATCTTACTGACGATAATTCAAAAACAGCTGCAAGAGTACATTGACAGAGAACTGCCAAACGTTCAAGCCAGATTTAGAAGAGGACATGAAACTCGGAATATCATTACTGACCTCAGATGGATCTTGGCTCAGAGCAGAGAATACTAGAAAGATATTTACTTGTGCTTTATTGCTTTTGGCTGTGTGGATCAGGACAAACTGTGGATAACATTGGGAAGAATGGGTCATGAATTGCGTTCCTGAGGAACTTGTACATAGACCAAGAGGCAGTTGTTAGAACAGAACAAGGGAGAATACTAAATGGTTTAAAATCAGGAGAGGTGTACACCAGGGCTGTATCCTTTTGCCCTACTTACTCAGTCTCTATGTGGGTTAATGTGCTGGACTGCAAGGTCAGTTTGAACCACAAGGTTGGTGGTTCAAGCTCACCAGCTGCTCCTCAGAAACCCTATACAGGGTTGTTATGAGTCATAACTGACTCGACAGCACTTAACATCAACAATATGCTGAGCAAATAATCCAAGAAGCAGGATTACGAAGAGAAGAACGTGGCATCAGAATTGGTAGAAGACTCATTAACAACCTGCGAAACAAAAAGATTATACAACCTTTTGTGTTGGAAGTCAAGAAGATTTAAAATGATTATTGGTGAAGATTAAAGACCACAGTGTTCAGTATGGATTATACCTCAATATAAAGAAAACAAAAGTACTCACAACTGGATCAATAAATCACATCATGTTAAATGGAGAAAAGATTGAAGTTGTCAAAGTCTTCATTTTGGTTGGATCCATAGTCAACACTCATTGAAGAAGCAGTCAAGAAATCAAATGACGTATTACATTAGGCAAATCTGCTATACAACACCTCTTTGAAGTGTTCAAGAGCAAAGATGTCTGTTTGATGACTAAGGTGCACTTGGTGCAAGTAATGGTGTTTTCAGTCACCTTATATGCATCGAAAGTTGAACAATTGATAAGAAAGACTGTGGAAGAACCAATGCATTTGAATTATGGTGTGGGAGAAGAATGTTGAAAGTACCATGGACTTTCAGAAGAACAAACAAATCTGTGTTGGAAGAAGTTACAACCAGAATGCTCCTTAGAAGCCAGGATATGAGACTTCATCTGTCATACTTCAGACATATTATCAGGAGGTTCCAGTCCCTAGAGAAGGACATCATATTTAGGAAAACTGAGGGATAGTGAAAAAGAGAAAGATGGATTGAAATAATGGCAGCAGCAATGATATCAAATGTAACAACAATTCTCAGGATGGTACAGGATGGTACAGTGCTTCTGTTTTGCATAGGGTGCATCAAGAGTCAGAAATGACTTGATGACACTAGACAACAGCATTAATGCTGGGGTAAGGTGTTTCTTCATTTTGCTCTTATTTGCATTTATCTAAAGGAGCTCTGGTAGTATAGTGGTTACAAATCGGGCTGCGAGCTGCAAGGTCAGCAGTTCGAAACTACCAGCTGTTCCGCAAGAGAAAGATGAGGCTTTCCGTTCCTGTAAAGATTTACAGCCTCGGAAACCCTGTACAGGGTCACAATGAGTCGGAACTGACTCCAAGGCACATAACAACAACAACAACAATGTGTAGTCATTGTGAGCATTTCTTCATATGTTTGTTGACCACCTGAATATCTTCTTAAATGAACTATCTGTTCATTTCCTCTGCCTACTTTGAAATTGGATAATTTGTCTTCTTGTTGAGGTGTTGAAGTGTTCTATAAATTTTAGAGTGTAGTTCCTTGTCTAATATGTTCAATGACAAAAAATTTTTCCCAGTCCATGGTTTCTCTTTCCTCTTTTGGTGAAATCTTTTGATGCACATAAATGTCTAATTTTTAGGAGGCACTGGTCATTTATTTTGTCTTCTGCTGTTCCATGTGTTTTCAATTATGTTTGATAGTATATTTATGCCAAATATCAGAGCCCTAAAGAGCTCCAGTACCATGGTGGTTATGAGTCAGGCTTCTAATCTCATGGTCGGCAGTTCAAAACTACCAGCGGTTTCATGGGAGAAAGATGAAGCTTTCTGCTCCCATGAAGATTTACAGCCTGAGAAACCCTCTACAGGATTACATGAATCTGAACTGACTCCATGGCACATAACTACCACCACCATGTTTGTCCCTATTGTTTTTTACAGTTCTAGGTTACATTTATGTTTTTAACTCATGTTGAGTTCATTTTGCATAGGGTGTGAAATATGGGTCTTGTTTCATTCTTCTGAAGATGCATTTCCAGTTTTTCCAGCACCATTTGTTGAAGGGACTATCTCTTCCCTATTTAATGTGTTGTGTGGCCCTTTGTCAAAGATCAAATTGATGGAATTACTTCTGTGTTCTGAATGAATTCAAATTGCTGGCCTTGTGGTTAGCAGTCCAATGTGAAACCCACTAGACTAGAGCTCCTTAATAACAGCAGTACGATGATCCAAAAGAAAAACTAAACTAAGGTGCAATTATTAGTCTCACCCCATGCAGAGGAAGGAAGAGTCATGAAAAGTGAAGACCTTTGGAATCAATTAGTCCAATGGACTAAAGGAACATGTGAACATCGGTCTCTATAACCCTGAGACCCGAAGAACTAGATGGTGCCCAGCTTCTACCACCAACCGTTCAGAAAGAGATGTATCTCATTAGAAGATCCTGGATACAGTGGAAGGAAAATGTGCAATAAAATCCATAATTATGAAAAAGACTGGGTTTCCTGGTCAGAAAATGACTGGAGGAACCTGGAGTTATGGTCCTAGGTTACCCTTCAGGTCTGGAACTGAATGAACCCTTGTGGCTTAATTTTCAGCCAAGCGGTAGATAGAACAACACTAGTAAGGTACACTTGGAATAGTCATTCTTCAAGATCAAAAGGGCAGCATTTACCTAAGGATAAAGTTCAGAAGCATTAGGAAGGAGAATAGAGTGGAAACAAGAATCAGTGGGAGGAAACGGTAGAACCAATGCTACTTGAGGGGATTGCAATGGTCTATGATTTGTGGAATGTAACACTGACGATCTGTTTTGTAAACCATTACCTCATTCACAATAACTAAATAATAAAGCTATAGAGGAGATCCCAATATCAGCAACAAAAAAATTAAAAATCCAAAAATCACCTGGTGGGGCCAGCCCTCTTTAGGGTCTTAATCCCTGCCTTAGGTCTACTGTGTCCATAGGGAAGATCACATGACCCAAGTGGACCAACTCTGACCCTAAATATAGAAATTGGTTCAGGGATGGAACATGTTCCAGGCAGGTCAATTAAAGTGCTTCCTTTGGGTTCTTCCCATTGGTACTCATGGAGAAACCCTATACATTCTAAGGGAATGGAACCAGAAGAATGATAATGCATTCATCTTCTCAAATGAAAGTTTAACTGTGTTACCACCTCAGGTCTTGCTGGTGTACCTGAAGCATAAGAAACAGACTAGATGAAGGTGAGAGGGAAGGCTTTTCTTTGGTCAACCAGACAAAGAGCAATGAGGAATTCCCAAATAAAGAGGAATGACAGTTTTATACACACGTCAGGAAGTGAGCTGCTGGGGTCCTGGTGTGGTGCTGTGGGTTAATGCGCCAGACTGCAAAGCCATTTGAACTGCAAGGTAGGTGGTTCAAGCTCACTGACTGCTCCTCAGAAATCCTATACAGGGTCACTATGGGTCGGAACCAACTCGATGGCACTTCACAACAACAAGCTGTGAGGGAGGAGGGGCTTCTGACATGGTGATGGACTGAGAACCACAGGTGGTACCACCTACTCCTCAGAAACCCTATACAGGGTTGCTATGAGTCAGAACAAACTATTATCAACAAAACTGGGGGAGGGAGTGATTTCTTAACATATGACAGATTTCCAAGGAAAGGTGATTAATATGCAACAGAGAGGATTACAATTCTTGACCAATAACTTGTTTATTGTCCAGATTGGTCGGTGGTGTCTTTCTGACCACTTTTTGTTCCTTGACCAAAATTATTTTGTTCTGGAGTCAGTTGTACATTGTAACTGTCCTTTCTGTGCATGCTTGTGGGGTCAGATCTGGTTATAACTGATACTCATTTACTGTGGTGGATTCTTTCCTGGGAAGAAAAAGGGCTCAAAAGAAACAGGTTATCAAGAGGGAAAAAGTAGGAAAACTGGTTAATTTTAGACTATAGATGAGTCATATGTTGCAACATCCTGTGACCATAAATCTTATACCTTAAGGGTAGGTTCACTGGGCAAGCTTCATGGGGAATTTACAGGGTTATACAGCGCCAGGCATGTTGCCGGAAGAGTGTCTCAGCTGCAGGAGAGAGAAGGGGGCTGATGCTTAGAAAGATGAGGAAGTAGGAAAAGAGGCTGGGGTAGAGCAATGAAACCGAAAACCAGTTCTTTCTCCCCTGCCACTGATGGAACCAGTATTCAGAGGCAGGACTCAGAACACAGCTGGGGATTCATTACTGGGGATTTAGTCCTTGAGATGATGGAGTAAGTTCAAACTCACAGTTTGTTGAGTATCGATCCTCAGGAGAACAGGGGAGTAGAGAGTATCCCAGTTCTATCTCCATGGAAAAGAGAAGAGTTTTATTGGGATTTCAGGTATGAGAGAGAGGCCAGAGGAATGTCAGGAACTTTCTGCTGTTTTTCCAAGGTCCTGTTGCTCCTCCTCCCCCGACAGGCTGTCTCTGGCCAACACCATTAACTTCTCCAGGTGGTGGTTATCAGTGGCCATTACAAAGCACCTATGGTTGGGTTGCTTTTTATTGGTTCCTGCAATAGACCTCAGAGTGGGGATTGGCTGCTAATTAAGAAGTGATGGATTTGAAACAAAAGGAGAGTCACTTTGGACTGTAGGTGATAGAGAGGGTTGAGGCAGAGCCACCTTAATTATTATTTAGGATGCCCATTTCAACCTCCTTCTGTAGTTTTCTTTGGCCAGGCTAAAAATCCTTTTAGCACATTGGGAGTTCTCAGTGCCCCGTTTCAGCAATCCAATCTTTAACTCACTGAGCCATCCGTTTCCTTCCCTTCCAACCAATCTCCTTGTCTTAAAGAGATTGCATTCAGTTTTCATAACCTGCCACCTAGAATCTTAGTATCCTACCCTTCAGGCCTCAGGTCTTGCAGGATTGAAGAAGGCACCACAGTAGGAATGAAAGCAAGCATAGAGGCTTGCCACTCCCTCAGACTCACCAGCCAACCTCCTGTTCTCCCTTCTCACCACAGACCCTGGGCACTCCTCTTCCTCCCACTGCAGGAAAAGACCCCCAACTCACTTCCTGCTTGTGATGTCACAGGTCCCTGGGCATTCCAGAGTATCCTGGAGACCAAGGCTGGGGAAACTGACAGACCTTCAGGAGAAGGCTCCTCCTTCAGCTAAAGGGGACATGGCAGTGGATCAAGGAGCAGTGACCCTCTTTGTCCTTGTGATGTACTGCTGCCAAGAAGCCCAGTTCCTGCCTATAAACATGATTTCAGGTACAGACACCGGTATACTGTAGTGGCAGATAGTAAATGTGGGCCTGAAGCAGCCTTCCCTTGCGTACCAAATTTACCACTGGGGATTTTATTCCTTGAGAGGATGGAGTAAGTTCAAAGTTTTCTATTTTTGAAGTTCTTCTTAAAATCCATAACTCCATGGGATGGTAGTATACATTATATATTTTAACTTCTTTTTCCATGAAGAAACTTTGCTTTGAGGAGTGGACAAAGGAAATACTATGGGTGCTTCCAAGCTCTTCTATTCATTGATGGTGTTGTAGGGATTGTGTTCTTGGTCTTGTGGCTACTTGTAACTCTAGCTTGTTCTTTGTGGGTTGTTTGGCCAGCTATCCCAGCATCCTCGGACATGGAAATTACTCAGTATATGTCTTTGTGCAACGGACCCCTCGTAAGTTAGTCACAAGGCAATCATTTCACCTCCCAAACATCTGCTTTCCTTATCCATGAAATTTAAAACTTAGGTGACCCTTAAGGTCTTTGCCAGATTCAAAGACCCACAAATGAGTACAATTAAAGCAGTTTTCAAACCATGAGCATTGGACCTCCTCAGTGTGTTTCTAAGGTCTTCCTGCTTTGTGACTACTTTCGCTATTTAACCTGACACATTGTATGGCTGTCCCATCACATAAAGAGTTTCGGTTCCCAGATGAGCAATGAAGGCAGTAACGTGGTTCAGGGGATGGCGTAGGCTACAATCTTGTTTTCTCTAAATCACTTAGACCAAAATGACCGAACCTAGCAGGGAAACATCGCATGGTGGACAGCATGTGTACAGTGATAATATCAATAAGGGTCAATCACAGCTCCTTTTAAAAGCCAGGAAGCTCTCAGTAAGAATGACAATGGGGAAAATGGGAAAGTAACTACATTTGACAATGTACTTTACAAACCATTGTTGTTAAGTGCTGTTGAGTTGGTTTTGACTCATAGTTGTTAGAAGTGAATCCCGATATTGCACAAAAAGACAGTCAGACTAAATTAAGGAGCTCTGGTAGCGTAGTGGTTACAAGTCGGGCTGCTAACCTCAAGGTCAGCAGTTCGAAACTACCAGCTGTGGGAGAAAAATGAGGCTTTCTGCTCCCGTAAAGATTTGCAGCCTCGGAAACCCTATACAGGGTCGCTATGAGTCAGAACCGACTTAACAACTTAACAACAAAACTAAATTACCTGGTAAGACAAAATGTACTTCTGCAGGATGTGTGCGGAGGAACAGGCTAGTGAGCCTACTGGGCAGGTAAATATTATCCTCGGGTTTTTATTCCTGACCCGTGAGTCTTAAGATTGTTATCTCACCCCATTGGCTAAGGTTTCGACTGCACAGTCTTGTCCTTACCCAGCTGGATAATTCAAATTGTTAAGGCGCGTGGCATTCTTGTCCTAACTTGGTCGGCTAGGCTATTTCAAATTGCTAAGAGAATTTAAGGAAGTTAGAAAGTCCCCACTCACTTCAGGAAGTAGTGAAAATGAAAAAGAAAGGTCATCTGAATACAATAAACAGGATTACAATAAATTGTAATCCAAATTTTACAATTAGAAAAGACACTCATTCCCACATAGAGACCCTGTGTAGGGTTTCCAAGCAGCGGTTGGTGAGTTTGAACCGCCTTGCAGTCCAGCGCATTAACCCGCAGCGCCACACCAGCATAAAACATACTTTAGTGCATATGCTTACTGGCTGACTTGCACAATACTTCCATTATAATTATGGGACAGACACGAAATGAAAAGAATATTTTTAACAAAGTGCTTGCACGATGCAGCTGTATCCATTCTTAATGATTCATTAATGTCTCATCAAAGGAGAACTGTACTTTTTGTTTGTTTCATTTACCGAAGGTCAGCATACTGGGAAGGGATTGTCATCGCCATTACAGACCTTTTTACATATTTTCCCGGCATTGTTCTAAGCCATCATGTGTGCAGATGAGTCAATTGGTATGCAGATTGTCTATCATTAAAACCATTTGAAAATCAGCTTTGTCATTGGTTTGGTGCTGGAACTTGAGATTCTTGCAGACACTACTTGAATGCTCTGTGCAGCTCAGAATGGGTAGGTGGGTGGCCCTGCCAAGCCTTTCCTTGTTGTTAAATGCTGTCGAGTTGGTTCCAACCCAGAAGACTTCTTTGAGGGGGATGTTGTTGTTAAGTACCATGGAGTCGGTTCCGACCCAGAAAGACCCCGTATAGGGTTTCCAAGAAGCCGCTGGGGAGTTTGAAACTCTGACCTTGTGGTTCAAACAGACTTTACAGTCTAGGACATTAACCCACAGTGCCACACTTAGAGGCTGCTATCGACTCGACGGCACTTAACAACAACAACAACAACATCCCCCTCAAGGAGTCCTGGTGTGGTGCTGTGGGTTAATGTGCCAGACTGAAAAGTCTTTTGAACTGCAAGGTTGGCGGTTCAAGCTCACCAGCTGCTCCTTGGAAACCCTATATGGGGTTTCTCTGGGTCGGAACCAACTCCATGGTACTTAACAACAACATCCCCCTCAAAGAAGTCTTCAGGGCACTATGGGCTAGGCATTAGGCATTGACCTGCTAAACAAAATGTTGGCAGTTCAAACCCACAGCTGCTCCTGGAGAAAAACATGAGACTGTCTGATTTACAGTCTCAGAAACCATACTGAGAAGTTTTACTGTGTTCTACATAGGGTCTTTATGGGTCAGAATCGATTCATTGGTCGTGGGTAAGCTGATTATGAAGTTGTTTGACTTCAGAAAACCAGGTTTATTTTCAAGTTTCTTTTATGTACAAATGGCTTGGGTGGGTCATCCAAACTCCATTTTGTTAGTTGTTGTTAAGTACCTTTGAATAGATTCAGACTCTTAACAACCCTGCATAAGGTTTTTGAGGAGCAGTTGGTGAGCTTGAACCGCTGAACTTGCAGTTCAAAGCTACTTTACAGCTCAATGCATTAATTCATAGAGCCAGAAATCTGGATTTTAGATATAAAAATGTGTTCTCACTTCATTGATGTTCTTGACCCAATTTGTTTAACCATACAACACCTATGAGGCTCATTTCTTTATCTGTGAGTGGGGGACAGGAAGGAAACTGTGCTTTAAAAGACAAATGGTGGTTATGTGCTGTGGAGTTGGTTCCAACTCATGGTGACTCTGCATAGGGTTTCTGAGGCTGTAAATCTTTACGGTAGCAGAAAGCCTCATCTGTCTCCCATGGAACAGCTGGTAGTTTCGAACTGCTGACTTTGGGGTTAGTAACTGGAGAAGGATATCATGTTTGGTAAGGTGGAGGGACAGAGAAAGAGGAAGACCCCTAACGAGATGGATTGGCCAAGTGGCAGCATTGATGGACTCAAGTGTGGCAACAGTAGTGAGGTTGGCCCAGGATCAGGCAGTGTTTCATTCTGTGTTACATAAGGTCTCTGTGAGTCGGTACCGACTTGATGGCACCTAACAACAACAGCAAGTCCGACTCGTAACGACTACACTACCAGAGCTCCTTAATAGTGGTGGTGGTTATGAAAACAAGCGGGCATGGCCATCTCTCTGGGTTCCTCTCCCACCTCACAAACACTTGTCCAGAACCTTCAATGTATTGAACACATTTTTTCCATTTCTCCAAATCTCCAAAACATTTTTAAGCTTTCAAATGTGTTCATTGCATTCTAGGGGAACAAAGACCCCAAATTCAAGCATATTTTATAAAGACCCTCTTATTAAGGTTTAAACAAGACAAGGACAAATTATCTGAATGAGGGAAACATGAGGCCATATTTATAGCCAAAGGATTCACAGCTGTGAATTGTGACTCATAGTGACACTGTATAGGGTTTGTGAGGAGCAGCTGGTGGGTTTGAACTGCTGACCTTGTGGTGCAGTCCATTGCTGATCCTACAGCATCACACACTAGCAAACAAAATAGTAGACAATAGCAAACAAAAAGAAATCATCACAAATCGTAATTGGTTACAGATCAATTCATCACTGCTGGAGGCTGGACTTTAGCCTGGACCAAGATGGGAATACATGCACATTTCAGATTAGAAAAGTTGCCAGCATGTGTCTTGGGGCCCTTCCACCCCCTGGATACTTGATAGTAAGTGTATGACTGACTCATGAACATTTGGTCGTGGGAGCTCTGGTAGCTTAGTAGTTGTGAACCGCAAGGTCAGCAGTTCAAAACTACCAGCTGAGGCTTTCTGCTCCTATAAAGATTTACAGCCTCAGACACCCTGTACAGGGTGGCTAAGAGTTGGAACCGACTCCACGGCACATAACCACCACCACTGCCAAATGTGTGACACTGTAGGCTAAGTACTGGGCTGTAGCCACAGGGTTGGTGGTTCAAACCCACCAGTCACTCCTCAGAAATCCTAGACAGGGTAGACTTAACAACTCCAGCATCCAGAGGGCTTAAAACCATTAAGGACACACCCAGGCAAGTTCCTTCAGGGCAAGACTCCCTGGGCTGTCCTGGGAATTGGAATCTACTTTCTAGCATGCTCTGCCGGAGGCGGAAACGGCCACATTCCATGCTAAGGGTCAGAAAGAATTCAAACAGAGGCTGACTTGAAGAGAAGACTCAAATTGGAGATTTGACTCCCACTGTAAATAAACACCAACCTTCCATACCCCAAGTGCTTTGGAATTTAAGTTCTAGTATAATCAAGAGGAGCTCTGGTAGCGTAGCGATTACGAATCTGGCTGCGGACCTTAAGGTCAGCAGTTCGAAACTACCAGCTGTTCTGTGGGAGAAAGATGAGGCTTTCTGCTCTGTAAAGATTTACAGCCTCAGAAACCCTGTACAGGGTCACTATGAGTTGGAACCGACTCCATGGCACATAACAACAACAAAAACAATCAAGAACCCTGGTGTGGTGCTGTGGACTAATGCGTCAGACTGCAAAATTGTTTGAACAGCAAGGTCAGTGGTTCAAGCTCACCAGCTGCTCCTTGGAAACTCTATACAGGGTCGCTATGGGTTGGAATTGACTCCACGGCACTTAACAACAACAACAACAATCAAGGGTCAGAGAAAAAGAGGAAGACCCCCAGCGAGATGGATTGGCAAAGTGGCAGCATCAATGGGTTCAAGCGTGGCAACAGTTGTGAGGTTGGCCCAGGACTGGGCAGTTTCGTTCTGTTGTGCATAGGGTCTCTATAAGTCGGTACTGACTCGATGGCACCTAACAACAATAACAACAACAACAATCATTTGGTTCACTCCTAGAGGAAGTAAGAATAGTGTTTTTCATTAAAAAAAATTTTTTTTTTAATAAAAAGAAATATGGATTCATTCTTCCTTCGCTCTCTTCAAAAAGTTAAATGAGCCTTTAGCAGTGATGAATTGATCTTTAATCAATCATGATTTTGTGGTGATTTCTTTTGTGATCCATTGTCTATACCTGGCATAAAGAGCTCTGGTAGCGTAGTGGTTACGAATCGGGTTGCAAACCTCAGGGTCAGCAGTTCAAAACTACCGCGGGAGAAAGAGGGGGCTTTCTGATCCTTGGAAACCCGGAAACCCTGTACAGGGTCACTATGAGTCGGAACCAACTCCACAGCACATAACAACAACATACCTGGTATAGTGCCGTAGGATCAGCACTGGACTGTGAACCATAGGGTAAGCGGTTCAAATCCGCCAGCTGCTCCTCAGAAACCCTATCCTTGGAATTGACATATTTCGTACCAAGTGCAATGGGTCATAGCAGTGAGCAGGAGTCAGGGATGGAGCTCTGGTGGTCCAATGGCTACGTGTTAAGCTGCTAAGCAGAATGTTGGTGGTTCGAGCCCATCTGCAGGTCTATAGGAGAAAAGTCGTAGGCATCTTATATGAATATTTAACCCTAGAAAACCCAGGGGTAGTTCTGTGTCGGCTATTGTTGTTGTTAAGTACCATCGAGTCGTTTCTGACCCATAGTGACCCAGTATAGGATTTCCGTGGAGTGGGTTTGAACTATCAACCTTGTGGTTCAAACTGACCTTGTGGTCCAGTGTATTGTCCTGCTGTACCACACCAGGACTCCAGAGTCTCTATAAGCTGGAACTGACTTGGCAACTAACAATAGCATTAATCAGGGGCAGGTTTTATTCAGAGAGCACATTGGCTAATTGTGCCAAGTCCTTGTCACAGTCATGCTGAGGGTTGGCCCTTAACCAACCATCTTCCAGATGAGAGACTCAAGTCCCAGAGAACTTTATTGTCAAGATCCCCCAGGGTCTTCATATCTGGGACTGGATCTTCTAGATCAGAGCTCCTCCCAAGAGCAGGTGAGAGTCCATCATACAAAACCCTATCTTATTAAAAGGATGTAAATGCAAATTCAATGAAAATTGTTAAACTATCAGGTTTTTTATTCCCACCCCTAGTTTCTGAACTGCCATCAAATTTAAGAAATCTGGATGACGATATGGCTACAGTATTTGGTAAGGAACTTTATCGTATCAAACCTTTATCTGTATTTGAAGGGTGTTGGGTGATTGACAACGAGTGTTTTCTAAATCATCTAGTATAAGCTAAAGTTGGTGGGGAAAGTTACTTAGTCTGAGATAGAATCACTTCTATACCTACCTTACCCAAAATTAAGAAAATTTAGAGTTTTGGACCATTAGAAAGGAGCTCTGGTAGCACAACATTTAAGTGCTCAGCTGCTACTGAAAAGGTTGGAGCCCACCAGCATCTTCGTGGTAGAAAAGACCTGCGCGTCTGCTCTTATACACGTTGGTGGTGGTGGTGGTGTAACTTGGAGTCGATTCTGACTCATAGTGACCCTGTATAGGGTTTCTGAGGCTGTAAATCTTTACAGGAGCAGAAAGCCTCATCTCCCATGAAGCGACTGGTGGACTCGAACTTGCGACTAGCAGCCCAACATGTAATCCATGATGCTACCAGGGTTCCTTCTATAAAGATTGTTGTTGTTGTTATGTGCTGTGGAGTCAGTTCCGACTCACAGTGACCCTGCATAGGGTTTCCGAGGCTGTAAATCTTTACGGGAGCAGAAAGCCTCATCTTTCTGCCAAGGAACAGCTGGTAGTTTTGAACTGCTGACCTTGAGGTTCGCAGCCCGATTCGTAACCACTACGCTACCAGAGAAAAGATTACATCCTAGAAACCCTATGGGAACGTTCTACTCTGCCCCATTAGGTCACTGTCAGCTGTGCTCTACACGACAACAATAACAACAAAACTAGAGAGACTTTGGAGCTGCGTCTCTAACTTTTAAAGCTATCTAGGAGAGCGTAGTGGTTACAAATTGGGCTGCGAACCTGGACACCCTATACAAGGTCACTATGGGTTGGATCTGAGTCATTGGCACTTAACCACCACAACAGGAGATTCTAAAGTACAATCACCATTGAGAATTATTGATACGAATCGGGCTGTGAATCGCAAGGTTCTGTCAGCAGTTCTGAGGAGTTTTCTGTGGCTTAGCAAGCTAAGGAGCTCTGGTAGCTTAGTGGTTACGAATCGGGCTGCGAACCTGAAGGCCAGCAGTTTGAAACTACCAGCCGCTCCGTGGGAGAAAGATGAGGAGTTCTGCTCCCGTAAAGATTTACAGCCTCGGAAACCCAGCAACAGCCAACTAAACCTAAAAGAGCCCTTCAGCTCTTGCCCTTGCCCTTCTCCCCCCATATTCCTCCCACGTAGAAATCTGACCACTTGAAGTATCAGAAATTAATCTCTTTCAGAACAGGAAATTGAGCCATGAGGAGTTAGACATGGTTTTAAAAACAATGAGCTTCTTAACCTAACACACAACCCATTAGGCGTCATCTCTACCTATACATTTTTTGTAAGCCACATTTTAGAGGGCTGTTGGAGATTTCAAGTTGCCCTGGTGGTACGGTGGGTTAAGTATTTGGGCTAATAGCAAGGTTGGCGGTTCAAATCCAGCAGCTTCTCTTTGGGAGAAAGATAAGGCAGTCTATTTCTGTAAAGCCTGTGGTTAGAACTACCCTGTTCTACCGAGTCACTAGAAATCAGAATGGACTCAACACCAATGGGTGGGCTAGAGCTTTCAAAGGCAACCTTTTAGTTTGGAACAATCTTTTAGGCCCCAGTCCTGAAAGTGCACTGAAGTGAGTTGTTTCAGGCGCCTCTTGTTATTGTTGTTGTTAAGTGCTATCGACTCGGTTCTGACTCATAGCCACTCTGATGATCAGCTGGTGAGTTTGAACTGTCAACCTTGCAATTCAAACCAATGTTGCAGTCCAGCGCATGAACCCACAGTTCCACACCAGGACTCCCAGGCCTCTGTTAGGGCCTGAAAATTGTCACTGTTTACAAGCCATGAGCATGTCTTCTGTGACTGGGTGCCATTCCAACATTGAGGAGCTTTTCATGTCTGCGGCTCACTGAGATCTGGATTCCCATGAGGTTGCTCCTGGCTTCCTGCATGTACAGGTGGGATCACACAGCCAGCTCAGTGCTCTGAGCACAGTGGGTCAGTGTGCACAAGAATGGCCCCAGTAATAACTTGGGTGAGTGAAGTCAGAGCTTGGCACGAGCTGTGTTGTGCAGCTCCCCAAAGACGCATTTCTTTGTGCTGATGCCAGCCGAGTTCCTATCTTCTGCTTGGCCCTGAAGATCCCCACCTCCCACCCTGTATCACAACCCTCAGTGTGTGCTCTGTTACAGCTGAAGCACTGGGCACGGTCATGTATGTGTGTTGTCTTGCCTCTCACATGAAGCTGACTGATTCCAGCAGAGACGGAACCAGAACTGAATCCTCCTTGATGTCCCAACACTCATAGAGCATCTGGTAGAAGAAGTGCTCTTGTACGAGTGAACATACCTTCTTCGTTGCAATTCAAAACCTAAATTGACATCATAATGTTTGAGAGATTTAAATTGGTTTAGAGAGGTGGCCAAGATCCCAATGAGGAAAAGCAAAGTACTACCAGAGTGACTGTACCCCTTAGGAATGGGATTGGCCACAGTGAACAGAAACCTGACTTGAACATGCATGGGCTTGTGCTCCCTGTGCTCCAGGAAGCTTGGAGGGAGGGATCTCCCAGCCATGGTTCAGCAGTTCAGTACCTCTTACTTATGCCTCCTGGTTGCAGTTGGCTCCCAAACTTGTAGACATCACATCCACTTTCAAGGCAGGAGGAAACAGGTGTGCAGCACAACCAAATGTTAGGCTTTTATCAAAAAGAGCACAATTCTTCACAAGTTCCATTGGTATCATACAGTCCACCACGGCACCAGGAGTCTGAGAAAGTATTTCTCTGGCGTGGACACTTTGCTGCCCTCAGCAAAACTCAGGTTCTGTGGGCATAGAAGGAGAGAACGATTGTTGAATAGGAGCCACGCAGTCTGTAGCAGAAGCATTTTCCTAGTGTATGTTAGTGCTATATTTGTTTCCTATGATAGTTTAGGTCATTTCCCCCCCTTTACTCATAGATTCCTCATGAATTAGAGCCACCATCCAGCTTGTTCTGGACTGAGGAGTTTATCAGGACATTGGATTTTCAGGGTTGAAACTGGGAAAGCAGTGGGCAGACTGGGACCTTCACTGACTTCCAATGACCAGGAAAGTGGCCTTGTAGACTGGCTGGCCAGGGGATGAAGATCATACTGAAAGGATGATGAACAGTGTCATTTACATGTCTCCCACCTGTTCCGGGCCCTGTGTTGAGAGTTTCTGCATACATTAGTTCACTTGGTCCTCATGAAAACCTAGATAAATATAGAATCCCCTTTTCAGAGATTAAAAAAATAAAAAATCAGAGAGGTGAAGAAACTTGCACAATCTCACATTCTGGTAAAACCAGAATTTGGGTCCAGGTCTGTCTGACAAAAGTCCAGAACTTGTATTGCTAAAAACTTCCTAGGAGAGGTCAGAAAGACCTTAAAGGAAGACAGTAATGCCAAATTTATGTCAAAATCAGAAAAGATGTGTGTTGGTTGCCTAGGAAACTCTTAGAGACAGTATCAACGATGGGACAGAGTAGTAAAGGAAAATCATGACATTTGAGGCAAAGTCTCTTGAATCATGTTATGTAGTGGACAATGTATATTGCTCAAGATATCTAGACAATCACTTGAGTTTTCTAAAATTATTTAGGTAAGCAGTGTTCTCCCACCCTAGACAAGGTTCTTCAGAAAGTCAGATCACATGCACATTGGTTCCTTTGAGTTCCTGTATTTTCTTCCCTGTATTCACAGACTGCCTTCAGTCCTAACAGAATAGAAGTATATCAGTCCTACGCTACAGCTTTAACATGTCTTTGTGTACTTTTCCCAAGATGAAATTCTAGCAAGAGAGATTTTGGATACAAATAAAACAACATATATTGAAACACAAAGACCGACAAGAGAAGCAATG
Organism: Chrysochloris asiatica; assembly: GCF_000296735.1. Lineage (NCBI taxonomy): Eukaryota > Metazoa > Chordata > Mammalia > Afrosoricida > Chrysochloridae > Chrysochloris > Chrysochloris asiatica. The sequence continues at coordinate 19,441,132 of NW_006408547.1, read as the reverse complement.
ACCGTATCAACAACAAAACGAACCAAGAGAAAAAGCAAGTGTACATTTTTTATACCTATAAACATGTGTATTTCTAGAGGTCTGTGGTATTGAATGCCCAATCCTATAGTTTTAGAATTCTTTAAGACCAGCTACATCTGGGGCAAAAGCAAATGGAAACATGAAAGAATTCATTGTCCAAAATCACTTTTATAACCTTCCAGAGGCTGGGGGAGCCAAACCTAGACTGACAGAAATTATTTACCTTGATTTGGGCGTGTCCCCTGCAATGCATGCACAAATCAAGAGGGTTCTTGTGATCAGGATGCAAATGGGGTCTAACTACTCCAGAAACACAAGGCACTGTGAAAACAGAACTTTCAACTCACTAGCACTTATAGTTCAGCACATACAATCTCGTTTGATGTACATCTAAGCCTTAAGGGAAAGCCAGAACACTTAGTATTTTCCTCTTCCAACAGGTGGTAAAACTAAGGTCTAAAAACATGACTTGGAGCCCTCGTGGTATGGTGGATTATGCATTGGAATGCTAACCTCAAGGTCAGCAGTTCAAAACCACCAGCCACTCTGTGTGAGAAAGATGTGGCTCTCTGGTCCCGTAAAGATGTGCAGTCTCTGAAACTCTATACAGGATCGATATGAGTCGGAATCGAATTAATGGCATACACACATATACACACACAATCAAAACACAAAACCAAACATGACTTACCCAAGGCTACATAACTAATAATGAGAAAAAACATACTTTTCCAAAGTACAGCTTCATGTTATTAAGAATGTGCATGAGTCAATAAGATAGCATTCCAAGAACCAAGATAGAATATTTGATGGCAGGTTCTAAAGAGAGAGCCGGGTACCAGAAATCTACAACCAGTGCATGAGCATGCATCCTTCAGAAAGGAAGTTCCACATTTTCTTGAAATTTTGCATCCAGATGTGAATTCCAATTCCTAGAATTAGTTCACCCAGCCTCTACCAAAGCCCAAACTGCTAGGATCAATGCAGTCAGGTGATCTCAACTCTCCAATCACTGGTCAACTTTCCAAAGCACATTTTCAAATAGTATGAGATCAGCATTATAACTTAACATGTTGCCATTAAGTTTGGGTCAAAGTTTCCATTGTTTTCCATGTTCTAGGAATTTTTCATGTTGGTGTTCCTATGAGGGATGAAAAGCAGCTCTTATTTGACAAAGCAGACAGAACTTCCTATGATGGTAAATGTAGCCTGGTAATTACCCCTGCTTAAGTTCAAAACTTCACGGGAGAGAGACAGAGATGTCAGGCAGAATGCAATCCAGACAGCACATCTATTAGGGATGAACGTGGGTTTGGACAGTGTGGTGGTACCGCTCCCAGGCAGGCAGATGCCTCAAGTCACCTGCAGAGCCAGGGCTGAGGGTTCATGAGAATAGGATTCTGTTTTTTTTTTTAGGATTTTGTTTTAAATTAATATTTTGAAAACTTTTACATCTGTCCCATGTTGACCCCGACAAATTGTCTGAAGGTTACCTATTTAGTACGACATCTCTTTGGAGGGGGGCCCACAGTTGAAGAGGTTACAGGATGCTTCTCCATTGAAAAGACTTCTCACAAGCTGGAATGGTCTAATGAACACAATCTATCTGCATCATACTCGTATTGTAGTCACTGAAGGAACGAAAGAAAATAAAGAATAGATTCAAAATCCTGTGTGGGACATGGAGAGTAAAAGGGGCAGGATCTGAGAGGAAACAGACAGAACGGGGTTAAGTCAACCCACTATCAAAAATGCTACAGGAAAGAGAAACTCTTAGGGACCTCGTGCCTAGCTCCATCATAAGTGGGATGCAGCTGAGGGAAATCAAAGACCTTCCAAAACCTACCAGGTGTGAGCAGACAGCTGAAGATAGGATGGCAAACCATCGCCGTGCTCCCATCCTGTTTAACCCTGGAGTCCTGGTGTGGCGCTGTAGAATAAGCAGTGGACCGATATGTCCGTTTGAACCACAAGATCGGTGGTTCAAACTCACCAGCTGCTCCTCGGGAACCCTATATAGGGTCCCTATGAGTCAGAATCGACTCGACAGCACTTAACAACCACACAGTCCTTTCTCCCTAAAATCGCTCCCTTATTGGAACATGTCACATCTAGTGCCCCTCAGCTGCTGGGATGTATACTAGATACAGCTGGGTGTTTTGTTTCCACTCTATAAAGACACATACCACACTTTGACAGAAATGAACTCATTTAATTGAATTGCTTTGCTCCTAACTGCCAAGCCAAACCAGCTGCTTTAAGGATGGAGAGAAAATAGAGGTGAGTTTGGGGCAGGGTGGGTGAGGGCTGGTCTAGGAGCAGTTTGGAGGACAAAGAGAGACTGACGTGAACACTCATAGTCTGGGACTGGAAAAGGGGGAGCTCTGGTAGCGTAGTGGTTATGAATCGGGCTGCGAACCTTAAGGTCAGCGGTTCGAAACTACCAGCTGCTCCGCGGGAGAAAGATGAGGCTTTCTACTCCCGTAAGGATTTACACCCGTGTAAACCCTGTACAGGGTCGCTTTGGGTCGGAACCGACTCGAAGGCACTTAACAACAACAACAAAGGGGATGCCACCAAGAGGGAGGAGCCACAGCCCCCGTGTCGAACTTGCTCTCCAACTGTGTAAATACTACAGGACTAGAAGGCTAATGTTTCCCAGCAGAAATTCTTAATTCTTGATGAAAGCAAATCCCAGAAAGGCCATTAAGTTGACCTTTGTATGCATTCAGGGTTGTCTTTTTATCGGAATTATTTCATTGGTTTTAAGTATAATTCAGCTAGCAAAGCATTTCTTTGTTGGTAACAGTTTAGGTGACAAAAGTTTGGACTTTTCCCGGCTAGTTTCAGAAGGCATATATCTGAAGAAAGCAGGAGAAGAGTTACAGAATTTAACAGCTGAAGAAAATGAAATTCTTCTAGTCCAACTCCCTTAAATGAAACCACAATAGCACAGAATGGTGAAGAATTTGTCCATAACTAGCCAGAAGTAGGCGTCCTGGTGTGGCTTTGTAGGATGAGCTCTGGACTGCAAGGTCGATTTGAATCATGAAGTCGGTGTTTCAAATCCACCATCTGTTCCTCAGAAACCCTATAAAAGGTCTCTACGACTCAGAACTGACTCCATAGCACTTAGCAACAACAAAGCTAGAAGTAGATTGGGAATTAGAACGCACATATAACTGACTGTTCCTCGGAAACCATATACAGGGTCGCTATGGGTCGGAATCGACTCGACGGCACTTAACAACAACAACAACAACAACAAGTCCTTGGAATTTTGTGAGAGGAGAAGAAAGCCTCACAATTTTAGTTTGGTTACAGTATAAAAGATTTAAAGAACAGCCCAAAGTAGGGTTGGAGTAGCCCGTAGGCGATCTGACCTTGTCATTTACCCAGTGAATGAGTGGAGCCACTGGGTGAAGATGAAGTCTTCCAGCTATCCCTGGACCATGTCATCATCACGCTCAGGAAGCAGGGAGGGAGAGGCCTATTGTGGGAAACTTTCCTTGTCATTGCTCTGAAGTAAGGTTTGCTAGTGCTGAGGGACATGCAGTATAATACTGTCTGTACTAAAAATATTATGGTCCATATGAATAAATATATTCATAAAAAGCTTTTACAAATAGATTGTCTCTGGGTTTGTGCCTGCTTAGAGGTGGAGGAATGTTAGTGCTGTGTGTTTGTATGTGAGCAGAGCTATAAGTGTGGCTGTAAGTATTAATGTGCCTGAAGACTCTGTCACAGTGATCAATACGGAAGGGTTTCTAGTGGCATAGGGATTAACCGCTCAATTGCTAACCCAAAGGTCGGCAGTTCAAACCCACGAGCAGCTTTGTTTCCATAAAGATTAAAGCCTTGGAAACCCTCTAAGGATGTTCATCTGTGTCCTATGGATTCCTATATGTCAGATGTAACATGACAGTACACAACAAAAATAACAAGAGTCGAACCAGGAAAATAAACCCTAAACTTTGCCTCTCATTTTGAAGTAATTCTAGACTGTCAAGCAAACTGCAAAAAGTATTTTAAAAAACTGTGTAGTTTCTGTATTTCCTTTACTTAGCTTTATCCCAATGTTAACATCTTACGGAACTATGGTACAATGATTAAAACCAGGAAATAAATATTAATAAAGTACTATTAGATAACATGGGGAGCACGGTGGTTGCATACAATAAGCACTGGACTGCATACCACAAGGTCTGTGGTTCGAGCCACCATCTGCTCCAGGAAGAAAGATGAGGCTTTCTGCTCTCGTAGAGACTTAAAGTCTGGGAAACCCTATACAGGGTTGCTATGAGTCGGAGCTGACTCGACACCACTTAGCAATAACATTAAATAACATGGAGCGTCAGTGTGGTGTTGCAGGGTAAACACTGCATTGCTCTCCACAAGATTAGAGGTTCTAACCCACAAGCTACTCCTTAGAACCTCTATACAGTGTTGTTATGAGTCGAAACTGACTCAACAGCACTTTAACAACATTAAATAACTTCAGACCTTGTTAACATCTTACCAATTATCTT
>NW_006408547.1:19430948-19435682 GCF_000296735.1 Chrysochloris asiatica | reverse complement strand
CCATGGAGTGGCTGGTAGTTTCAAACTGCTGGCCTTAAGGTTCACAGCCCGATTCGTAACCACTACACTACCAGAGCTCCTTTGCTCTGCATTATATCGTCTTATTTCTTGACAGCTGCTTTCATGGGTGCTGATGGTGGATCCAAGCAAAATAAAGTCTCTGACAATTCCAATCTTTTCTTCATTTATCATGATATCATTTATTAGTTCAGTGGTGAGGAATGTTGTTTACTTTACATTGAGGTACAACCCATACCAAAGACTCTGGTCTTTGATCTTCACCAGTAGGTGTTTTTAAAGTCCACTTTGCTTTCAACAAGCAAGGTTGTATCATCTGCACACTGCAGATGGTAGGTAATGAGGCTTCCTCCAGTCCTGATGCCACATTCTTTTTCATATAGTTCAGCTTCTCAGGTTGTTTTATCAGCAAACAGATTGAATAAGTATGGGGAAAGAATACAACCCTGGTGCACACCTTTACTGATTTGAAACCATGCAGTGTCCCCTTGTTCTGCCTCTGGACCTATGTACAGGTTCCTCATAAAGTACTCCAGAATACTCATTCTTCAAAGTGTTGTCCAAAGCTTGTCATGATCCACACAGTCAAAAGCCTTGCATAGTCAATAAAACACAGGTAAACATCATTCTGGTATTGTATGCTTTTAGCCATTATCTGCCTGATGTCAGCAATGATAATCCTTCATTCCACATCCTTACTGGAATTCAGCTTGAACCTCTGGCAGTCCCCTGTCAATGTACTATTACATCTGTTTTTGAACTATCTTTAACAAAAATGTATTGGCATGTGATATTAATGTTATTGGCTGATGGTATCTGTATACCATTGGGTTGCCTCTCTTTGGAATGGGTACAAGTATCGATCTCTTCCAATCAGTTGGCCCGGTAGATATCTTCCAAATTTCTTGTCATAGATGAGTGAGTACCTCCAGTACTGCATCAGTGTTACAAGATTTCAATTTGTATTCCATCAATTTCTGGTGCCTTGTTCTTTGCCAGTCAGTGCAACTTGGACATCTTTGCAACTTGGACATCTTCCTTTGGTACCATTGATTCTTGATCACATGCTACCTCTTAAAGTGGTTGAACAACAGCGATTCTTTTGGTACAGTGACGGTGTATTCCTTCTATGTTCTTTTGATGTTTTCTGAATCATTCAATATTTTGCCCATAGAATCCTTCAACATTGCAAGTCAAGGCTTGAATTTTTCTTTAGTTCTATCAGCTTGAGAAATGCTGAGTGTGTTCTTCACTTTTGGTTTTCTAACTCCAGGGCTCTGCACATTTCATTATAATATTTGGCTTTGTCTTCTTGAGCTGCCATTTAAATTTTTCTGTTCAGCTCTTTTGCCTCCTCATTTCTTTCATTTGCTTTAACAGCCCTTCCCTGGAGAGCATATTTCAGAATCATGTGACATCCATTTTATTTCTTCCTTGTCTTCATAATTACCTTTTGCTTTCTTCCTATATGGTGTTCTTGATGTCATATTACAAGTCTTCTAGTCTTTGGTCATTAGTGTCTAATACACTAAATCTGTTCTTGTGATAATCTCTAAAATTAGGTGAGACATGTTCAAAGTCATGGACTTGAGAGCCAAAACAAGGGGACACTACTTGGTTTAAAATCAGGAAGGTGTATGTCAGGGTTATATTCTTTCACCATACTTATTCAGTCTGTATGCTGAGCAAACAATCCAAGAAGCTTCAGCCTGAACTTGCATATAAGCAATTGATGGTCTGTTCCACAGTCTGCCCCTGACCTTATTTTGGCTGATGATGTGGAGCTTTATACCATTTCTTTCCACAGATGTAGTCATTATGATTTCTGGTGAGGCCATGTGACTAGTTGCCTTTTATATTGTTTTAAACAGGCATTTGCAATGAAGAAGTCATTGGTCTTACAAAATTCTATCATGCAATCTCCAGGATTATTTCTATCACCAAGGCCACGTTTTCCAACTACTGATCTTTCTTCTTTGTTTCCAACCTGTGCATTCCAACGACCAGCATTATCAGTGTATCATGAGTGCATATTTGATCAATTTCAGACTGAAGAAGTTGGTGGGATTCTAAAATTTTACCATCACTAGCTTTAGTGGTTTGTGCATAAATTTGAATAATAGTGGTAATAACTGGTCTTCCTTGTAGGCGTATGGATATTATCCTATCACCATGTTGTACTTCAAGATTGATCTTGAAATGTTCTTTTTGATCATGAATACGATGCCATTCCTCTTCCTTTGTCATTCCTGGCATAGTAAACCATGTGACTGTCAGATTCAAAAGGGTCAATAGCAGTCCATTTCAGCCCACTAATGTCTAGGATATCAGTATTTACATGTTCCATTTCATTTTTGACAACTTCCAATTTTCCTAGATCCATATTTTATACATTCCAAGTTCCAATTATTAATGAATGTTTGCAGCTGTTTTTCCTCATTTTGAGTTGTGCCAGAATTGACTTGATGGCATTTAACAACAAGAGTTATGTGGTACTTTCTGAACAAGAGTCTCTTCCTCAATTCACATTAACCTGTAGTCCAACAAAAGGTTGTAAAGGAATTTCACAAAAAGAAATCTTTAAATAATTATGCCCATTTTATGCTGATCAAGCAGCTGAAAATAGACTTCTAAGTAAACTTGATGACACATTTAATATTTTGAATACTTTTAAAGTAGGATCATATCTTTGTTCTTATAAAAACACTTTGTATTTAACCGTGATTGGCACCAGAAAATCCTGCAAATTGGAGCTAGTTTTAGCTTCCTTATTTTCATGAACAAAATATTTTAGGAGATAGAATTTATAGAAAAGAAACATTAATGCTCAATTCACTTACATCTAAGTATTCTCAGAGGAGTGCTAGTGCATATTTTAAAAATCCTATTTTAAACTTTTTCTAAGGAAAATCAAAGGTAACATTTCCTTTTGTAGTATGGCACAGCCCTCCATTCAGAGAAAAATATACATTGGGGAACCAAAACAGACTACACAAAAGCTAGGGACAACCAGGAAAACACTGACATCCTCAAGGGCAATGAGAAAATATATGCAGACTTAATTACAAATATTTACATTTCAAAACAGAATTCTGAGTTAGATACTCAATACCAACATTTTAAAAGTTATTTTAAAAGGTTTGACAATTGTCCAAAATGTTTTTATAAAGTCACACTTCAATGCATAGAATTTAACACACTTGGACTATATTATGCAAAGATTATGGGTCTTCTGTCTATTACCTCTCATAACTATAAAACAAAATTATTTTCATTTTTAAAGCTATATAACCAAAAGTACTGAGCAAATAATTTTATTGTCTCATATCAAATTTATATTAAATACTACTGCTCTCATTCATTTGTTCAACAACTTGTCCTAAAATCTCATCAACTACATCAACATGATAATTTGCTTGCTGAAGATCTAGATTGGGTACAATCATGGCCAGCAATTATTCCACATTAACACAAAGGCATGGAAGTTTGAGGCTTTCTCCATCAGTAAGATTTATAGACTCGTCAGTGTTACTTGAAGTTGAAACTGTTCTTGTTGACTCATAGATTTTTAACTGTTCAATTTCAGTTTTGAGTTCTTCGCACTTTAAACGAATTTGTGGTTTTTCCATTTCCAGTAATTCAGTCTTTCATACTGGTCTCTCATTATTGCATTTGTCCAGTTTTGTAACTACATCATCACCTTATACCAGCAACTCATCAATTTCACTTTGACTCTCACGACTAGAACACTTGACATTCAGCCTTCACATGTTGTGAAGCACTACGCTGTTTTTTCAGACTTTCTATTACTTTTAAAGCTTGCAGATACTGAGATACATGTAGTCTGGACTTTCAGATTTGCCATGAACATGTTCAAGTACAAATGCAGCATCAGTTCCAGTAGATTGATGGCAAGTTTCCTTCTTCATGTATTTATCGTTCATTCCTAGAATCTCCCAATGTAACACTATCATCTGGTCAATAAGTCTATGGAGCTTTTATAATTTTCCTAACTAGAAGCAGCGCATTCCTCACCTCGTTTAGCTGGCAATAAGAATCACCTGCAGATTTCTCAATGCTTTCCTAGGTTTCCAGTATCTTGGCTTCAGCTTCTCCACAGGATGCCAGTGAGCTGTATCATTCCTCATATCTATTTCATCTTCAATAGTTTCTTTTTCTTTCTTTTTTTTTTATTAACAAGCAAACTTGGTACTTCAGTCTATGAGGCTGCAGTAGTTCCTTCATCACATCTGGATGATGAGAAGCTAATTGAATTAGTCTGATGACAGGATCATTATCATCCCCAATGCCAACCCGAATACCAGTATGCACTACGTGAGTCTCTTTCAATTTTACATCAACACGAGATCTACTGCAGGTTTGGGAGTAATCTTTATCACAGTCATCATCTTTTTAAGTGTAATTTTCAAATGTTTGATGAGTCTTGTTGTTTTTTTAAAATTTAATTTATTTATTTATATTGTGGATTGAGTGAAAGTTTACAGGGCATCATCAGTTTTACATTCAACAGATCATACACCTTGTTTCATTACAATGATTATAATCCCCTCCATGTACCATCAGTTTTTCTCAGTATTTCTCTCTACTCATTTAAGCTCTCTCTTTTTTTTTTTTTTTAAATACTCAAGCATATATAATAATTTATACCACCAAAGGGCACATTCTGCCACTTTGTCTCCTGGCTGCCCACTCTCA
>NW_006408547.1:19429157-19430029 GCF_000296735.1 Chrysochloris asiatica | reverse complement strand
GCTTACATTCCCACTCTTTTACTCACCAGTAGACCAATGAGATCGTCAGCAAGCCTACATTCCTGCTCATGTGTCCCCTTTCAGTTTCAGTCTTAGAGGGGAGGTAGTCTTTGATTATTGCATTCAAAATATAGTCACCTGGGCCTGGGCTTTTTTTGGTAGGGAGTTTTGTAACCACCGATTCCTCTTTTGTTACAGGTCTGTTCAAATTATTACCTCACTTTTTGTTAGTCTAAGTAGCTTGTGTTTTTCTTAAAATGTATCCATTTCTTCTAGTTTTTCAAAATTTTTGTCATACAGTAGTATTTTGTTATTCTTTTTATTTCTGTTGGTTTTGTTGTGACATCACCCATATAGTTTCTTATGCTTATTTTTTACGTCTTCTCCATTTTTTGTTACATTTGTCAACTTTATTAACTCTTTCAAAGAATAAACTTCTTGTCTTGTTGATTGTTTTCCTGTTTTCCAATACATCTACTTCTGCTCTAATCTTTATTATTTCTTTTCTTCTGTTGACTATAGGCTTATTTTGCTGGTCTTTTCTAATTGTTGAAGATGTTGTGTTAATGTGTTGATTATGGTTCCTTCTTCCCTTTGGATGGATGTCTTTATTGCTATAAATTGCCCTTTGGCTATGTCTGAAAAGTTTTGGTATATTGTGATTTTGTTTTCATTTACTTCAAGGAATTTTTTTTTTCTTTTTTCTTTTTTAATGTTTTATTGTGAATTATGTGATAGTTTACATGGGAGAACATTGGTTTTACATTCATTCTATTGTATATTGTCTCATTGCCATGGTTACAATCCCCTCCATGCAATCCTTCCCCCGTGCCCCCCAGGTCTTCAGCACACAGTCGCTCTCCCTCTCTGGA
>NW_006408547.1:19426188-19427417 GCF_000296735.1 Chrysochloris asiatica | reverse complement strand
ATATTCCTATTGCTGATTTCTAATTTTATAGCATTGTGATCTGAGAAGATGGTTTGCTATATTTTGATGTTCTAAAAGTTATTGAGAACTTGCTTGTGGCGAATGTTCCATGTGTGGTGGAAAAGAATGTGTTTTGTGCTGTGGTTGGGTTGAATACTCTATATCAATCTGTGTGGTCAATTTGCTTGATTGTGTTGTTTAGTTCCTCTGTGTCTGTGCTGTTTCTTTTCATTGTTCTGTCCTTTTTTGAAAGTATATTAAAATCTCCTACTATTACTGTAGAGTTGTCTATGTTTTTCTTCAACTGTATTAGAGCTTGATTTATGTGTTTTAAGACTTCCATTGGGAGCTTAGATCTTTTTTTATGTCTTCCTGTTCAATGGACTGTCCTTTAATTATGAGATAATGTCCTTCTTTGTTTCTTACGCTGGTTTTTGTCTTAAACTCTATTTTATCTGAAATTAATGTTGCCATATGTGCTCAATTTTGATGGCCACTAGCTTCCCATATATATTTTTTCCATCCTTTAGTTTTTATCCTATGATTGTCTGTGTGTAAGATGTGTTTCTTGTAGACAACATATTGAAGGATCCTGTTTTCTTATGCATTCCACTCTCTGACTCTTGGTTGGTGCATTTAGTCCACTGACCTTCAGTGTAATTATCAACAGGTATGAATTGATTACGGTCATTTTGCTATGTGTTTTTTTGTGGTGCAGCTGGTTTCTTTATTCCATAGGTTTTCTTGTGCTGAGTTCATTTTTTTGTACTTTTTCTTGTCAATTGCTTCATAGTTTTAATGTTTGCAAAATCTTCGTGGATTTTCCTTTTCTTGATTTGATGTGAAGGTGTAGCAAATTTCTTTGCGGTTACCCTGTAATTTATTCATTTCATCTCCATTTTAAAACAGTGGGTTTTATCTTGAAATCTACTTGACTTCTTCAACATTTGGAATTCTGTAACTATACTTTTCCCTCTTTTTTGCTTTGTAGTTTTGTCCTCATTATGGATTCATAGCTCTGATTCTTTATTTTCTGTCTTGTAATTTTTTCAAGGTAATTCTATATCTGGATTGAATTCTGGGTGGTATTGACATGTATGTCAACCTCTGATTGTTGTCTGTTGTTGTTGGTTCTCAGTCCAAAGGACTATCTTTAGTAAATTTTGTAAGTTGATTTCTGCTGAGAAATCAGAGGTTAAACTTACTGGTTCTCCTTTGTAGATAGCACT
>NW_006408547.1:19417790-19425415 GCF_000296735.1 Chrysochloris asiatica | reverse complement strand
GGTTGATATTGGATATGGATATCAGCTACTGGATCCATAAGTATAGTTCAAGTTCATCAAATTGTAGCAATTTACACTTGTTTCCTTTATCTAATTTCTTTATCTTCCTCTAGTCGAGTTCTGATCATCAAGCCATTGAAGCTAGGTCAAATGGGTATGATCTGCAAGTTTGGGTATTCTTGTGTATCTCCCCTCACTTCATATCAGCTGGACACTTCACTGTCAGTTCTAGCTCTCTGTGGCTAGGTCCTTTTCCATAGACTCAGGAGTCCCCAAGTCTCGACACACTTTGGACCAACCAGCCCTTCCTCTTCTCTTTCTCATCTCAAGGTCAACAGGAGTCTATGGAAGGTGGTCCAACTCAGCCCATATCTTCATTGCTGCCCTCTCCCCACTTCCACTAGTAAGTAGCTGTTGGGAGTTTTTAAGGACCTGGTCAATCTCCTCTTTTTATGGGCTTGTTCAACTTTTCTACTTCAGTCTGTGTTAGTTTAGGTAGGTAATGTGTTTATAGGAATTTATTCATTTCTGTTAGATTTTCAAATTTGTTAGAGTATCATTCTTCATAATATTATATATCATTATCTTTTTAATTTCTGTTGGTTCTGTGTGGCAATCACCTATTTCATTTTATTACTCATTTTCATCTTCTCCTTCTTTTTTAAATTTACTATTGGATTGTTGATTTTATTTATTCTTTAAAAAAATCCAACCTCTTATCTTATTGATTCTGTCTATTGTTTTTCTATTTTTGGTTTCATTTATTTCTACCCTAATCTTTACTATTTCTTTTGGTGGCTATTGGTTTATTTTGCTGGTCTTTTTCTAATTGCTGGAGACGTTAGGCAAGATAATGATTTTTGTTATTTCTTCTTTTTTAATGTATATATTTATTGCTATAAATTGCCTTCTGAACACTCTTTTTAAGGCGCTCTGGTAGCGTAGTGGTTACGAATTGGGCTGCGAACCGCAAGGTCAGCAGTTCGAAACTACCAGCTGTTCCGCGGGAGAAAGATGAGGTGTTCTGCTCCCGTAAAGATTTACAGCCTCAGAAACCCTGTACAGGGTCGCTATGGGTCGGAATTGACTCGATGGCACATACCAACAACAACAACAACAATGGCATTTAAAATTTTATTTTTCATTTCTTCTGTTATCCAGGAATTTTTAAACAGAGTGTTATTCAATTTTCATGTATTTGATTTTTTTTTCATCTTCTTACTGTTTGTTGATTTCTAATTTTATACTGTTGTGATTTGAAAAGATGCTTTGTAGTACTTCAATGTTTTAAAATTTACTGAAGCTTGCTTTGTGACCTAACATGTTGTCTAATCTGAAGAATGTTTCATGTGCACTGGAAAAGAATGCTTATTTTGCTGTTGTTGGTTGGAGTGTACATTATATGAGGTCAAGTTGGTTGATTGTGTTATTTAATCTTTCTGTGTCTTCATTTTCTTTCTACTTGTCCTGTCTGTCATCAAAAGTGATGTATCCAAATCTCCTGCTAGTACTCAAGAGTTGTCTATATCTTCAATTCTCAGAGTTTGATTTACATATATTGAGACTCTTTCTCTGGGAGCATAGGTACTTATTATGGTTATGTATTCTTGCTCAACTGACCTTTTAATTATGAGATAATGTCCTTAAGTTTTTTATGCTATTTTTTTGCCTTAAATTCTATGTTATCAGACATTAATTTGGTCACTTTGGCTCTTTTTCCATTGTTGTTAGCTTGATATATTTTTTTCATCCTTTGATTTTCAGTCTATTTTTATCTTTGTGTTTAAGTCTGAAGAGCTTTGTTTTCTTATTCATTCTACTGTTGTGTCTTGGCTAGTGCATTTAATTCATTGACAGTCAGTGTAACTATCCATAGGTATGAATTGATTGCTGCCATTTTGTTCTTTGTGTGTGTGTGTGTGTGTGTGTATGTTGCTGCTGGTTTCCTTGTTCCACATCAATGTTTTGCTGAGTTCATTTAGTTTTTGTGTTTTCTTGTCATTTTCTTCATTGCTGCTGTATTAATGTTTAATAAATCTCCATGTTCTTCCTCATTTTTATTTTAATGAGAAGATTTACTAACTTTCTTTGAGGTTAGCGTATAATTTATTAATTTCTTTCTCAGTTTAAAAGAGTTTGTTTAATCCTGAAATCTACTTGAAAATTTCCCACTTGAAAATTCTGTTACTCCACTATTCCCTCTTTCTTCTTTGTAATTTATAAATTGATAGCTCTGGTTCCCTATTTTCAGTCTTGTGGTTTGTTTTACCTTGTTGTTGTATTACTGTGTGCCTTCCAACTTCCGATCAAGTTGGTTCCAACTCATAGTTACCCTTTGTAGGGTTTTCAAAAGCAGCTTGTGTGTTTGAAGTTCTGACCTTGCAGTTAGTAGTCCCGTGTTTATCCTACTTTGTCACAGCAGACTCTTCTCCTCTGGATACTTCTGTATCTGGATTGACTTGTGGATGGTGTTGATGTGTACAATAATCACAGGTTGTCTTCTGCTGTTGTTGGTTCTTAGTCTAAAGAATTTCCTTTATGATTTTTCATAAAGTTGGTCTGGTTTTTACAAATCCTTTAATTTCTGTTTATTTGGGAATGTCCTAATTTCACTTTCATATTTGAGGCACAGTTTTGCTGGGTATATAGCTCTTGGTTGGCAATTTTTTTCCTTCAGAATTTTATATATGTCATCCCATTGCCTTCTTGCCTGCATGGTTTCTAGTGGAAAGTCAGATCTTAGTCTTATTGGTTCTCCCTTGTAGGTAACTTTTGATCTTGCCCAAGCTTCTCTCAGGATTCTTTCCTTTTGGAAAGTTGGATTATGATCTATCTTAATGATTTGCTTTTGAGATCTGTCCTGTTTGGAATTCATTCAGCTTCTTAAATGCTTATTTTTCATCTGTCATGATGTTAAGGAAGCTTTCTTCCAAAAAGTTGACAATCTTCTGTGTGCTTTTTTTTTTTTAAATCTCTGCCTGATCTGGAATTCCTATCACCCACGTTATTCCTCTTGATGGTATCTCACATAGATTTTAGGCTTTCTTTAGATTTTTATTTCTCTTTTCTGATAGTGCTCCTAGCAGACCAGTATTGATTTATCTTCAAGGTCTCTAATTCAGCCTTCCATTAAGTCTACTCCTTTGCCCTTTCAATGTATTATCTATTTTTCAAATCTGAGTATTAATCTTCTGGATTTCTATTTGGAGATTTTGTATTATTTCTAATTTTCCATTAATTTTATCCATTTTCCTGAACTCATCTGAAGTTTTCTTTTCTGTTCTCCTTTCCTTGTTCTGTAGTTTTCTTGATCTTTCTTTTAATCTGTTGAACGTAACTAAATTCCAATACCCTTTCTTTCTCAGAAATCTTTTTGTCCATGAATTTTTTTAATCCCCTTGTACAACTAGTGTCAGAACACAACTGAATTGATTACTTCAAGATGTAAGGCTGAAATTTGCAGGTTAGGAAACTTGTTTCTCTACCTTCTTTCTTTCTAGATCCCCCTACATTCACTGGCTCTCAGATTTCTCCCCCACATTTCCTTTTGCCAAGAAAGTAGAATTTCCTTCAGAGTTCTCTCTTGCTGCCCATCCCATAGCATCATATCACAACTGGGCCAATCCTTGGGGCTAAAGTCAGAAGAGAAAAAACAAAACAAAACAAATAATGTGAACTTAATATAAGAGAGGACTTCAAAAAGTTCCTGGGAAAGTAAGATGAAAAGATGCTGGAATATTTCCAGAAACATTTTGAATCCCCCTCGTAAGTCACTTCTCTAACTTTTGACTGCCCTCTACTCCTTTTGTGTACTTTTTAGAGCCTTCAGATAATTCTTTTTTTAGTTGTGCAAAGTTTTTAGTTGGAATAAAATGGAAAAGCTGAGCTATAGTGGGCTTACATCACCAAAAGGTAACCAAAACTTCTATTGTTGTTGTTGTTAAGTGCCATCAAGTCATTTCTGACTCATACCAATCCTGTCTATGATTTCTGAGGCTTTAAATCTTTGCTGGAGCTGAACACCCTATCTTTTTCATGAACTACCAACCTTGTGGTTTGCAATTCAGTGCTTATTAAAAGGATCCACCATGGTCCCATAAAAAAATTCTATTAAGTCTTAAAAAAACACATGTCTCATGGAATGTAGATGTTCTACCCTGAGAAAGTGCTGAAAATACAGTCAGTCACAACCAAGACTTTCTCTCTGGAGGCCTTAACCTGACAATTATGGCTGCTCACGCTCTTTCTTGCTCTTATTTTCTCCTAAAGTCTGAGTTATCATTTTAGTTTTTAGAAAATATGCTAATTGAAAATATTGGGCAGTTTGGAATTTAGTTTAACCTGTATGTTAAAGGAGAGATATGAAGGAGAACAGATGGAAAATGGATCTCCTAAGGGAAAGAAAGGTCTTTAGTTCATACTCCACCATAGAACTTAGTGTGTTGGACCATAATTTGTCCTTTGCATATCCCCCTTCCCACAGAAGCAGACAATACTTAGAAATACATCATTTTTTCCCTAAGATAATTTTAACAACTGCCTGAAAGTTCATTTCCAAGGCTCTTCGCTCTTTTTCATGGATTCCTCCTTTCTCCTTTTTCTCCTCCAACCTATGACTTGCCTTTATGACACATAATCCACAACTATGGCTGTCTCTGCCTCTAGCCACACCTCCCTTAGATCCAGGTAGGAAGCAGGGAGATTTCTTGCTCTGGGTCCCTGTTTTTGAGTCTCACATATTACACATATCAAAATGCAGATCTATTTCCTTTTAGTCTTCTAAGAGTCGTTTAAAAAAAATTGACAACCTACTGAACACAAAAGAACTACAGGAGATGGAAGAACTAGCAGAGCTGAGCAGGGCAGAGGAGACTGAGGGTCCGGAAGGGAGAGGAGGCAATCCTGCTACCTCAGCACCCGAAGTTAAAGAAAAGGGACTACTTGTTCAAGTGGCCTCCAAATCACCCAAAATGTGGTCTGGACACCCAGCTATTACAGATCATGGTGTCTCCCTCCCTCCCCTCCTATGCTAAGGAGTATAGTTTGGGGCACATTGAGTTGAAAAGGGGGTTGTTGGGGAGAGGCAGCTGCCTGTCCAGGCTCCCTGAGACTCATATATTAGGTTTGGGAGCATCTGTTTACCACTCAGAAAACCTGGTCCCAGGACCAGTTCTGCCCTAACTGCCCCAGTAAATCCACACTGCAACTCAGGCTGCTGGGTGGGGAGTGCTCTGTTAGCCTCCAGGCCAAGCAGCAGAGTCCTGGTAGGAATGTGGACAGACCACGGCTCACAACTCTAAAATACTGAGATACAAGCAGGTGGGACTGCCACTTGTCTTTCATCCTGATTCTGCCAGTGTAAGGGTGACCTGCCCAGAAGTGTGCATTAGTGTCGTATTAGAATACTTCCCTTGAAAACCAATGTATTAGACTGACCAATAAGAACAGTTTGTGTGGGTCAAAAATGGTCACACACCCATGGTTTCATATGGTTCAAACTAATGTCTTAGAACACATTCATGAGTTTCTGTTTATGAAGCAGATGACTCACTCTCGCCAGGTTTCCTTCAGAGAGTGAACTCCTAATGAATGTCAGCTTCTCTTCACTCCACCCATGATTCCTGTACAAAGCCAGAGAAAGCATGGTTTGTAACAGATGCAAATCTTTAAATTCCTGTAGTCACAGGAAGAAGACTTGACTTGCTAAATCACATTCTTCAGAATTTCACTTCTCTTCTTCAAATGGACATACAAAAACATCCAGCACAAAGGCTGTCTCACATAGATGGCAGGATTTTGTATTCATTTATCCCAGAAGCAAAGCAATCAAAAGTTCTCAAAGTCGAATTTCCAGGACTAACCTGAGCTCTATACACTGACTTCTCAAAGAGATAAAAGTATGGACTTCATAGCATTGTACCCATACCTTGGAATTTTGAGGCAAAGAGGTTTTAAATTAGATCTTAAAGAATCTCTAACATGAAACTTCAGCCATCATTGCAGGTAAACCTCTTTGAAAACTCACTCAGTATATTTCCTGAGACAGAGTAACACTATGAGATGGTATCCTGGAACTTATATTCGGTTTCACTTCTTCCTGATGTTTGATCATTTCTAGCATAATACTGCCTGTTTAGCTTCTGAAGGAGATCTCTATTCTTTTTGTTGCTGTTAAGTGCCTTTGAGTAGGTTCCAACTCCTAGTGACTCTGATAATGTTTCCCAGGAGTAGCTGGTGGGTTTGAACCCACTGACATTGTCTTTCAAAATGACCTGGAGGTCCAGTGCATTATCCTGCAGTGCCACACCAGGACTCCTATTATATTCTAAAGGATGTTAAAAGGCATGAGATTAGAATATAAATGAAAAGAGGTTCATCGTAGTAACTTGTTGTGTAGTTGTGTACTTCTTCTGAACCAACAGAATGTGTATTTACAAAAGAAATCAAAGGACAGCAATCCTGATCTCTCCCTGACCTGATGTTGTTGTTAAGTGCAGTCATCTAGCAGGTTCCAACCCAGAACGACCCTGTATAGGGTTTCTAAAGAGCGTCTTGTGAGCTTGAACCACCGACCTTACAATTCAAACATACTTTGCAGTTAAGTGCATTAACCCACAGCGCCATGCCAGAGGATTCCCCCTGACCTGAAAGGGAGGATTTAGTGGAACACTAGGGACCTAGGAGACAATGCAGTATGAAGTGTGAGTCAGATGTACTGTTTGAAAGGATAAAAACGTTTAGTAACTAAACTAAAATTTGTTACGTCTTGATCATTGTGCTTAATTTTTCCAACAGAAGAGGACAAGTCGACACTTTATCAAATTAAAAGCCTAAGAGCTCTGGAAAAGATCCTTGAAAATCTTCGAAGGACATTAGGTAAAGAGGAACTTATGATCATATTGATAAGAAATAAGCGTAGATAATGGATTCTCATTCTGGAATTTTCCCCCTGGAGTGAAGAGAAGTAAAAATGTCTTCTGAATGTTGTTGTTGTTGTTACGTGCCGTCGAGTCGGTTCCGACCCATAGCGACCCTGTACAGGGTTTCCGAGGGTGTAAATCCTTACGGGAGTAGAAAGCCTCATCTTTCTCCCGTGGAGCAGCTGGTAGTTTCGAACCGCTGACCTGTAGGTTCGCAGCCCGATTCGTAACCACTACGCTACCAGAGCTCCTTTTAGGCTTTCTGAAAGAGCAAGGTGAACTCAACCATGCATAGATAAACTGTAAATTCTGTTAGTGATCGGTAGCTGCTTGCTAATGTGTCGCTATCTAATATAAGTTGTCATTTCAAATTCAAGGAGTCATGGGTCGTGTAAGGAGGGGATTTTGTTTCTTTGCTCCTTTCTAAACTAGATTGATAAGGGGGCAATTGATGTTTTTTCCCAGGAATAATGAGAGTTTCGTGGGGGTATCATCACATACTCACTGACTTACTACAGTCTGACTGTTGCCTGCCCTTCATAAACCAGGACAAGAAGGGTTTCCCATGCTACCTGCATCGCTCACTTCCAGGAGGCCTCCTACCTGGGGCTGGAGTCTTCTCCGATGTAGGCTAGAGACTCCTCACCTCGTCACCTCTTCCCTTCCCATTCTCCTTTCAGATAGCTTTATTATTTTCTAGATGCT
>NW_006408547.1:19409778-19417329 GCF_000296735.1 Chrysochloris asiatica | reverse complement strand
CTCCAGCATTCTGTCAGTGTATCTCCAAACTGCATCAGTATGAGAGTCATACCACATCATTATTTTGATTCAATGTGAATGAAAACTTGTAAGACTTGTAAACGGGCTATTGCGAAGCCACATAGAGTTGTTGGTTCACTCCTGCACAGGATCAAACAGTAATATCTGCTCATCTTCAACATTCAACTCATATTTATAGAGTATTTACCATGTTCTAAGCCCTTGGGATTGTTGTTGTTGTTAAGTGTCATTGAGTCGTTTCTGACCCTTAGCCACCCTGTATAGGGTTTCCAAGGAGCAGCTGGTGAGCTTGAATCGCCGACCTTGCAGATCAAATGGCTTTGCAGTCTGGTGCATTAATCCACAGCACCACACCAGCGCCACAAGTCCTTGGGATAGATGGCTATAAAAGGAAGACAGCCCTGCCACCATGGCGTGTCCATTCTAGGGGATGGTTAGATGGACCTCACTGCTTAAGCCTAAGATATTTTGGGGGTCTTGACTCTTCCATCCAGCCTATCAGATATTCCTCTATGTCCCTGATCATTCAGAATGTGCTAAGCTTGCCATCTATGTCCTTTGTTTAAAATACCAATGGGGACCGTGTTCCATGACATATCATTTGGCTTAGTTATCTAGTGATGCTATAATAGAAATATCAAAAACAGATGGCCTCAACATACAGACAATCATTCTCTCACAGTTTAGGAGACTAGAATTCTAAATTCAGGACTCCAGTTCTAAGGAAAAATGTTCCCTGTCAACTCTGGGGAAAGGTCTTTGTCTCCTTTCAACACCTGTATCTTGGAGATCTCCATGTTTCTTACCATCCGTCTGCCCCTGGGTCTAGGAAGTTCTCAGCACAGGGACCCTGAGTTCAAAGAACATGCTCTGCTCTTGGCTCTTCTTTTCTGGTGGTACTGAGGTCTCTCCCTCTCTGCTTGCTTTCTCTCCTTTTATCTCTGTAAGGTAAAGGTGAGACACACCACACCCCCAAACAAAGCCCCCTTACTTTGGATGAGGGCTGAGACCTGAGTAAGGCTGGTGGCTTAAGTAAGGGTCATGCATCCAACCCTAATCTTGCCTCATTAACATACGAAACATAACCTAATGTCTTCAACATAACTTAATTCTTCACCATTAACCACAGTCCGAGGTTAAGATTCACAGCACATCATAAAATGAAGACTACTCACACAATCTTGGGTATCATGGCCTCGCCAGTATGATACGTTTGTTTCAAGTACACAGTTTGATCCATGGCAGCACTATAGATTCCACTGTTAGACAAATTATCAGCAACCCATTAATGGTCATTTAACCTTTGCCAAGAATGTCATCATCTAGGCCATTTTCAGTTTCTTTCAATAAGAATTTCATGAGAGACTTTGTCAAATTCCCTTTTCCTTAGGAAATGATTAAAACAACAATTGTCCTATATCTCAAACATCAAAAGAAATGTGCTTTTCCACTTCACAAAACTTGTTGAAGTTAGCTCAGTATCGATATATTTTCATGATAAACAATAGAAGCTCTTAAAATGATTTTGGGGACTTACTCAGGTTGGGGTTCCGGAAGTGCTTTTCGTTTTGTATTTTCAAAATACTCTGACCATTGTTGTTAGGTGCTGTTGAGTTGCTTCTGACTCAAAGCGACTTATGTACAACAGAACAATACACAGCCCGGTCCTGCGCCATCCTCACAATTGCTGCTATGCTTGAGTCCAGTACTGCTGCCACTGTGCCAAGCCATCTTGTTGGGGGTCTCCCTCTTTCTCACTGACCCTCCACTTTACCAAATACGATGTCTTCTCCAGGGATTGGTCCCTCTTGGTAGTATGTTGGAAGTATGAAAAACAAAGTCTAGCCATCTTGGCTTCTAAGGAGCATTCTGGTTAAACTACTTCCAAAACAGATTTGTTTGTTCTTCTGGCAGTTCATGGTACTTTTAAAATTCGCCCACACCATAACTCAGATGCATCAATTCTTCTACAATCATCCTTATTCACTGTCCAACTTTCACATGCATATGAGGTTATTGAAAATACCATGGCTTGGGTAAGGCACACTTTAGTCTTCAAACTGACATCTTTACTCTTCAATATTTTAAAGAGGTCTTATGCAGCAGATTTGCCAAATACATCATTTGATTTCTTCATAGCTACTCCCATGAGTGTTGATGGTGGATCCAGGCAAAATGGAGTCTTTGACAACTTCAATTTTTTTTCTCCATTTACCATGATGTTATTTATTGGTTCAGTGGTGAGGATTTTTGTTTTCTTTACCTTGAGATGCAACCCATACCGAAGGCTGTGGTCTTTGATTTTCATCAGTAAGCATTTTAAGTCCTCTTTGCTTTCAGCAAGCAAGGTTGTATCAGCTGCATATCGCAGGTTGTTAAAGATTCTTCCTCTAAACATTGTTAGGATAGATGTCTAGCATTGAGTCTTAAACTCCATAGGTTCTAGCAGCACTCATTTCCTCCAATCAAGACTTCTATTGCTTGCATTCTTCTTCTGGTCATCAAGGTTCCAAGTCATTTCTTTGGAAATTAAAAATGAGACTTCTATTCACTCAGCAACTCATATACATATCAGAACCAAAGGATCAGACTTACTACTGGTGGAAATTGATATAATGACTAAGAATTAGGCTTTTGAGTTAGCCTGTACTGGGTTCAAATCCTAACTCTGCCTCTCAATAGTTGTGTGACTTTGAGCAAGTGAACGCATTTCTTCAGCCTCACCTTCTTTGTCTTTAATATAAGGATAATCATAGTATCTGCCTCATAATGCTATGGGGATTTAATGAGATAGTGTTTGCAAAGTGTTTATCACAATGCCTGGCACACACAAGGAACACTCAGGACACATGCAACCCACTTCTACCTCCTGAGAAGGCCACATCTGAAGCAACCCAAGGAAAGGAAGCTTGTCATGGGTTTTAGATATCCAAAGAAGGCGGTATCTATATGTTTCTCTTAACCATGTACTTCAAAATCTAACAACCCTCAGTGTTCAAGTCTGATCTTGCTAATCTGAGTGAGCTGATATGATACAGCTTTACTATCTCTTATTCAAAATCCAAACTCTGAAAACCCAAAGTTTTCTAACTCTTCAGCAGCAAGACCTGCCCTGAACTTAATTGACAAAGTGTCTGACTCAATCCATAGGAGACGAATTATGTCTATGCATTAATACCAATATATTGGATATGTATACATTTTGCTGTACAATCCCAGGAATTTATAGGGGTGTTAGCTAATATATACGACATATTACCTTTCCAAAAGTTGGAAATTCTAAACACTGAAAAACATCTGGTACCGTACCGTATTAGTTGTAGAACTGTGTTCCCTTTATAACTTACCCTTTTCATTCCTTTTCTTTGAAGACTATAATCATAGAACAGCTTTGTTTGTTTGTTTTCTTCTTTCTCCTTTCCTATGTGGATTTTGTTGTTGTTGTTTTTCTTTGCACATTTTAAAATAGTGTTTGAGTACAAGGGGGCTGTGAATATGAGGTATCAAGTTGGGTGGCTTCTGGACTGAAATTTCCACAGCTCTTTTCCTTCTTCATCTTTGTTCCACTTCACTCCTGCACCCCCTCTTCAAGTACCATTAGCATCATAGCCCGTAAAAAGAGATGTCATATGGCCCTGAAAATCCACAAAAAGATAGCTTATATCCAGAGCAGGAGACTTCCTCCCAGATAGAGGCAAAGAGTCACAGTAGAACAACCTAAGACCCATTGCCCCAGTGAGAAGTGACTTTTAAAAGCTAAATTTAAGATCAAGGAGTGTGTAGATGGTGCAGCCAGCCACCTGGTCAGCTCTGCATCCTGAGTACAGTGACACCTCTAAGGGTCAGAGTGAGTTGACAATTCCCGGTGGAGATCTCACAGGTCCGCACAGCACATCCGATTGCTATCTACAGACCAAGAACACTTCGGGCTGATTTCCAGGTTTCTCTGGTATCTGGAGCTGTGGTACCTCCATGGAAGGGTCTGAATGCAAGCTATTAGGAATGATCAGTAAAGCACCTAGACTTTCTCAAGACAATCTCCTCTTTCCAAACAGGAAACTATCTGAAGGAAAAAAGAAAAAAGCTTCACTCAAAGTAGTCGAGCATCATAAGGGGAAATCCAGTCTAACCTCCTAAGAACTCAAGGCTACCTGAGGAACCATCCACTCACTCCCACCATTAGGAATAGAGAAAAAAATAGAATCATTAACAATTCTGTATAAAAGAAAATGGGTTTATTCATGAAGTACAATTGGGTTGATGTTCTTAAAACACCATTTTTAATGGCAATTGAAAATTGAATTAAATTATACCATGTATTTATAATTGCTGGCTGTATTCTCTTCTTAAGATTATAAAATGTGTATCACCTCTATACATGTATATCCATGGTATTTGTGATAAATAAGGATTTCACAGGGGTCCAAATCGAATCTTAGAATGTTTGTGCTGGATGGCCTTTTGAGGTGCTAATCTAACTCCCTCATTTCCAAACGAGACAACGGAAGTAGACAAGTCAACTGCCTTGCTAGTTAGAGAGTCAAAATAAGATGCAAGTATTTTCAATCCTACCCTATTTCTACTAAACCATTCTGCAATGTATCAATAAATGGATATTCTAGTGGTATTTTGTTTGCTTCTTTATTTTGTACTTAAATTTCAAGAAACATTTTTCAGAGTACTTTGTAATTTATAAATTGTTTTCACGCACATTAAGCCATTGAATCTGCAAAGCAATGCTGTAAGGCAGGTGTTTTATCCATTTTCTATGCATGTTGATGAGGGTTCAAAGGTTTTAAGGGACTTTCTCATTGTCACACAGTCATATGATCAGTGGTGAATCCAATACTCCAGTAGAAATCTTCAGTCAAGGGGCTGGGGAAGTCCCACTAAATGTTTTAAAATCACAATCATTATAATTTACTAAGCAGCACATTTAGATGTAATCAATTTTTCCCAGGGGTGGCTTTGAAACCTTATTATTGCACCAGATAAAATATAAAAATATTATTTTTACAACATTGTGTAAGAATAATTTCTTTTAGAAGGATCAGCACAAGGCTGGTCCCTATGAGGTGAAGGTTAAAGATATCCTAAATGTCTGAATTTTCCAAGTTGCTATACTGCTCCGTAATCCCTGATACCCATGACCAACCCTCCCCTCAGTAATTTCCCTCACGTTCCAGGGCTCTGCAGTTCACTGCAGCATCTCACAGAACTCGTGAACTGTCAAGGAAATGGCTTATGCGGTTGTGGTGGCTGGCAAGTCCCAAATCCGTAGTTCAGACATCAGTCTGGAGGATTCTACTCATCCACGTGGTTGCAGGGGCTGAAGAACCCAAATCAGCAGGTCAGACCACAGCACAAGGCTGTCAACACTGGGGAGTCAGGTCAGGTGATGACCACAAGTCCTATGAACTGGAAGTCAGATGGAGATGAGCCAGATGCAACCAGAAAGTGAACTTTGCCAAAGTCTTCCTATACATACAATGATGACTTGAGTCACACCCTCTTGTAAGTGGGGGACATTCTTAATCCTTATTCCCTCCCATAATCTTTAGTATCACTTTACTCCTTAAACCCAACTGAATACTGTTTCATTAACAACTCATTCCAAAATAAGACCATCACCACCGACATAGAGACTTGGTTGGTTGGTTGGTTATGTGCCGTGGGGTCAGTTCTGACTCATAACGACCCTGTACAGAGTTTCTGAGGCTGTAAATCTTTACGGGAGCTGTAAATGTTTCTCTCGTGGGACAGCTAGTAGTTTCGAACTGCTGACCGTGTGGCTTGCAGCCCGATTTGTAACCACTACACTACCAGCACACAATATATGACAGCATGGAGGAACATGGCTAGAAGGGGTGTATTACGTAATTAACTGCAGTGCATCTTATAGTCGTTTTAAAGGAGTATGGCTGACCTTTACCCACACTTTACTCCATCACTGAACCTCATAGTATCTCCCATTACAGTAATTTTCCAAATTTAAAAGTTTAATGACTTAATGTTTTGATGACATAAACACATACCCAGTAACATCAGCTAAATAGTACTATAAGCAACTGCATACTCCCATCCATCCTAATCCCCACACAAAACAAGCAGAACCCAGTCACACCAACTTTGTCAGAGTTCTGGAAACCAGTCTAAAGTTTACAGCAGCCACGTAAACGCTCAACCAAGAAAAAGGCAACTTCAAAATGGTAGAAAAACTTTGTGCTATCTTCTAATCTCCTATGTCACCACTGAGGTGCAATTAATTGTGTATTGTGGCTCTTTTCACCGTAGTCTTTATAAGTCTCACCACACAGCTTTATTCATGATGGATCTGGGTAGAGAAGGTAGGGGAAGATGCTGAAAGGATTGCATGATTCAGTTGTTAACAGGATTAATTGTGACTGTAAAAATGTGTAGCTCTAACAAGGGGTTTGTTTGATTGGTCATCTGTGCCACTCTGCTGGGTATGAATTGAGCCATCTGAGCAGCAGAAGTGGGCATCTCGCTGCCCTCAAAGAACAAGAGCCAGAAGTGGAGCTTGCCCTTTGGACCTTGAGATTCCTGAGCATTGAACCTCATTGATACATCAACAGAAAACTATGGCGCCAGAATATTGGCTGCAGCAGAACCAAGAACCAGAGAACGAGATAGAGCACTGAGCTTCCTGGCCCTCAAAGCAAGTCAAGTTGAGTGCTTTGGGGTAAAAGTCTTCATTACAGCATGGGACACCTCCAGGCGCTTAGTTGGGGAGCTAGGTTTGCTGATCCACAGAGCTAGAGCTGAGCACTTTTGAGCTGAGGCTTATCGTGGAATAGAGTGCCCAGGGGGCATTCATCAATGGTGTTTAAAGAGTGTTATAGCATTGTATGATCAGGAAAGAGGCCAGACCACAGGATTGAGGGTCAGAGAGAGGTAAGCCTTGGGCCATGGCGAGCGCCTGAGTCTCCTCATCTGTGGCTTCGCAAAAGAGGTACCAGGTCTGCACTGACTGGGCACACCAACAGCACTAGGAGTGGCAGAAAGAGAAGGTGGCAACCTCGCCTAGGAAGTTTAAAACCCACTTTTCTGTCTCTTACTCTGAAGCTCAGGGTGCCAAGGACTATCATCTGCATCTATTTCATTTGGTCTGCCTTCTTTGTTTTTTGCCCTTTCTCCACTTTCAGAGAGGGTCTGTGTAGCTTGTCTGCTTAGCCGGCTGTCTTGCCAATTGTAAAATGGTACAACCTGCTGGTAGAACTGTAAAGTGGTATCACCACTGAGGAAAATGGCATGGTGTATTCTCAAGAAGCTGTAAATAGAGTTACTGTATAACCCAGGAATCCTTCTACTTTGTAATCTCCTTCAGAAATGAATACCGGACACAAATAGATACATGCACGCAAACGTTCATGGCAGCACTATTCAAACCAGTAATAAGATGGAGACAGCCTAAATGCCCATCAATAGAAGAAAGGGTTCACAAACTTTGGTACATACACACAATGGAATTCTGCATAAAGTTGAAGAATATCCATGAATCTGTGAAAC
>NW_006408547.1:19397496-19398973 GCF_000296735.1 Chrysochloris asiatica | reverse complement strand
CAGGGAAGTATTTGTTCTGTCGTGCACAGGGTTTGAGTAGGAATTCCTACTTTGAGTAGGAATCAACTCACCTCAACAGCACCTAACAACAACAACAACAACTTATCTGATTTACATTTTAAAAACACCTGTGGCTTCTGGACAAGAGAAGTTGAAAGTCTGGCATTCGTTTTGGCAACAGAGGTTGGATCCAGGTAGTAGGGATGTAAAGGAAAGAAGCGGATGGACTTGAGATACAATTAGAGGTAGAGCCACTAGGATTTGCCGATGGATTGTATATGGGGAATAAATTAAGTATTGATTCCTAGATGCTGGACTTGACTTCTGGAGACATTGATCTCATTTACAGAGAATACTGTGGGGGTGGGATGACAGATGTGGAGAGAATCAATGGAAAGTTTCATTTAGTCATGAGTGGGGATGCCTAGAAGGGATCCAAATGGTGATGTGAACTAAGCTGTTGGATTTGTGAGTCTGGGTTCGGGGAGCGATTAGGGATAGAGTTACAAATATAGGAATCATCAGTATAAAAAATAGCACTTGGAAGTAAGGGTTAACTATGATTTCCTAAAGAGAGAGCATACAGAAGGAAAGATCTAGGGCCCAGCCTTGCTGTACTTCAACCTTTAGAGATTGGAGAGGAAAGTTGGACTATCACAGAAGCCAAGAGAACAAAATATTTCAAAAAAGGATAGATGGTCAATCCATGGAATTCTCCTGAAAAAATAATATTAGCGAAGAGAATTAATCATTGAGATGGGCAAACGTGGTGAACTTAATGAAAACTATCTCATTTGAGAGTTGGGGACTGAAGCCAAGTTAGAATGGGCTGAGGAGGGCATGGGAAACAAGGCCTATACACAGTTCTCTGGAAGAGATGGCCCAGTAGCTAAAAAGGTGTGGGTGGAAGGAGAATGTGGTTGTTGTTTTTAGGTGTCATCGAGTCGGTTCTGACTCATAACAACCTTATATAGGCTTTCCTTGGAGCAGTTGGTGAACCAACTTTATGGGTCACACTTCAGTGCTGATCACACAATGCCACACTAGGAGTGTATAAGGAGCTAGCTGTCTGCTCCCATAAAGAGGTATCATCTCAGAAACCCCATACAGGGTTGCTATGAGTCAGAATCCATTGGATGGTAGATGGTTGACTTTTTTTCTTTCTTTATGCAAGTGATACTGCAGTCAATTTGCCTGTTGATAGGATTAATCCATTCAATTAACAAAAGTGACCAAAACAACCAAACTTACTGCCACTGAGTCAATTCTAAGTCACAGTAGCCCTCTGGGACAGTGTAGAACTACTTCTTAGGGGTCCTAAGACCTTAAATCTTTATAAGAGCAGTCCCATCTTTCTCCCACAAAGGGCTAATAGGTTTGAATAGAGGGCGTTGAGGTTAACAGCCCCATGCTTAACTCACATTGCCATTGTTGTTGTTCTTGTTATGTGCCGCAGAGTCGGTTCCGACTCATAGCG
>NW_006408547.1:19393369-19395421 GCF_000296735.1 Chrysochloris asiatica | reverse complement strand
TGAGACAAAGGTCTTGTTTCAGTCTTTTACATATTGCTTTCCAGTTCTGTCAGCACCATTTGTTAAAGAGATTACCTACTTTTAAAAAAAAGTTAAGAAGAGGTTTTCATGCTAAAAGAAACACTACTTGATGGTTACCAAGGCTAGAAAAGGAGGTAAGAATCATTGACTGGCTAGAGGGAAGACACCTGCTGGCTTGGGTGACGGAATGTGCAGTCTACAGCAAGAGGGAGTAGGCAGAATAGTGATGAGGACAGGAAAGGACAGGGGGGAGTGTAAATTGACAAGAATAGACATATTCTTAGTAGGTACAGAACTCTGCAATGATAGTGATCTCTGGGTAGAAACAAGCATGGGCTGAATGGATACGGGAAGGAAAGTGGGGGCAGACTCACAAGTATAGAAAGGTTTGACAGAAGGTATTTGTATACATTTTGAATCTGAGTTAATCAGAATGAGATAAAATGAAGTATTCTTTTTCTTAAGAGCAGCATATAAAACAAACTGGAAGTACACAGTGGTACTGATTGAACAGTTCTTCAGTTTCATAGCTACATGTAGAGTTCAACTTCCATATGAGACTGCAGAGTACTTACTGTTTAAGCACTACATACGATCCTTAATGGGCCATTTTATGAGTTGTTTAAAGGTAGGTCTAGATGGGAAAAAAGCAAATGTAGCATAGTGGTGGCTGCATTTAGAATCTAACAGTCACTCTGTGGGACAAACATGAGGTTTTCTGCTCCCATATAGATTTATAGCCTCAGAAACCCTATACAGTGTCGCTATAAATCGAAACCAACTCGGTGGCACATAACCATGACCACCACCAATCCTTAAACATGTAACTTCACTATAAGTTTTACTTGACTTTTTCAGTTTTCATTAATTCATTCACAAACTTTGAACATCTATGGTACATGAAACACTGTTTCTGGAACTTGGAATAGCCTTGAGCCTTGTGGAACATTCAAGGGGTGTGGTCAAGATCATTAAAAAAGAAAACATGATTTCATTGGTAAACACTACAGAGAAAATAAAAGAGCTCTGGTAGTGTAGTGGTTATGAATTGGGCTGTGAACCGCAAGGTCAACAGTTCAAAACTACTAGCTGTTCTGTGGGAGAAAGATGAGGCTTTCTGCTCTGGTAAAGATTTACAGCCTTGGAAACCCTGTACAGGGTCGCTATGAGCTGGAACCAACTCCAAGGAACATAATCCCCATCACAGAGAAAATAAATCAGGATGGTATTATAAAAATGACTTGGGGAGGGAATTTCAGACTGGGTTTAGGGAAACCCTGACTGTAGAGATGCCATCTGAGTCTACTAGAAAGGCAAGAGTCAGTTGTGTGAAAATCTTTGGTAAAAACATTCCCAGCAGAAGGTCAGCTTGTTTGTCTGGAGTGAGAGAGGGGAAGGGAGAGGGTGAAATGTGAGCAGAGACCCTATCAGACCATGTCTAGCTTGTCTGCCATGGCAAGGGCTTTTGAATCTATTTTAAACTCAATGAAAAGGCATTGGAAGGTTTAAGCACGACAACAGTTAATGCCCCTTATAAGCCAGGATGGAACTCTTGGTGTGGCGCTGTAGGATCACTGGACTGCAAACCACAAGGTCTGTAGTTCAAACCCACCAGCTGCCCCTCAGAAACCCTAGACAAGATTGCTATAAGCCAGAACCAACTCAGTGGCACTTAACAACAACTTCATAAGCTAGGATGGTCAGATTTCATCTTCCATACTTCTGACATATTAATATTATTATTATTTTTTTAAGGTGGATTGAGTGAAAGTTTACAGGGCACATCATCAGTTTTACATTCAACAAATCATACACCTTGTTTCATTATAATGATTATAATCCCCTCCACGTACCATCAGTTTACAGTATTACTCTCTATCCACTTTAGCTTTTTAAAAAACAAATAAACAAAAAAACCCACTCAGGCATATATAATCATTTACATCTCCAAAGGGCACATTCTGCAAATCTGCTCCTGGCCACCAGCTCTTAGTCCTTCTCTTCTTAGTTGATAAATCTAGAGTCCTCAGC
>NW_006408547.1:19381965-19388482 GCF_000296735.1 Chrysochloris asiatica | reverse complement strand
TGTGAGGATAACGCAGGACTGAGTAGTGTTTCATTCTGTTGTGTATAGGGTTCCTATGTGTTGGGGCCAACCCGACAGCACTTAACAGCAACTACAGCATTGGATATTTTTTACAAATTTAATTGGGGGGTAGGAGTAAGGTGTGAGTGTTAGGGTTGGGACTATTGTTAGATTTAGGCTAGACCCAGGACTTTGTTTATTGTTAGGATGATGGTTAGGACTAGGTTCGTGTTCATGTTAAGGATTGGGCTAGCGCTAGGAGTAAGGCTTAGTCTAGTTGTTACAGTTACAGTTAGGTTTTTTGCATTTATTTATTTTCTTGAAAATCTATTTTATTTCCTCTTCATCCGGAAGTTCTGTAGCTACATTACTCTCTCTTTTGAGTTTATAAGTATTTTTGTTGTTGTTTTTACAACTATATTTCTGGTTCTCTATTTTCAGTCTTGTAGGTCTGTTTTATTTCACGTACTTCTGTATCTGGGTTGAGTCAAAGAGATATTGTCATGTATGTTAGTCTCAGGTTGTTGTCTGCTCTTGTTGGTTCTCTGTCCAAAGAACTCCCTTTTAGTATTTTTTTTAAAGGTTGGTCTAGTTTTTATAAAGTCTTTTAATTTGTTTGTCTAAACTGACCTAATTTAGCTGTCATATTTGATGGACATAGGTTCTCCTTTGTTGGTAACTTTTCATTTTTCCTGAGCTGCTCTCAGGATTCTTTCCTTGTCTTTGGTTTTGAAAAGTTAGTCACCACTCAGGCCATCTCTCTGTCCTGTCTTCTGATGCTCAGCATTCCAGAGTCATCATCTGGACCTGTTTTACTTGGTTTCCTGTGTCTTTGTGTGAAAGGGTCAGCTCAGTGCATCTGCCTACTCCACCATCTTGCCCCCAGATGCCACAATACTAGATTTTTTATGTTTACTTCTAGTGAATCCTGTTTATATCTTTTGTGTATTTTCTCTTGTCATTCATCTTTTTCTTGTTCATCTATAGAACTTCTGTTTTTTGGTTTTTGTTTTTTCCCCCAAAATATGAATTCATTTTTATGCTTTGCAAATAGTTTCCTTTGGTGTATAGCAAGCCTTTTGTTTATGAAAATTCCCTTAATCAAAATGAAGTCACTATTACATTTTAAAATGTGTTTAGTTTTTTTCCTTTCATGGTAGTCCTTCATGCATCTTGTTAAGAAAATCATCACTACTCTGATGTCGTAAAGATGTTCTGCTATGTTCTAATTTTTTTTTTCTTTCAATTTTGCTTTCACATTTAAGTCTAATCCACCTAGATCAGATTCTCGTCTACAGCCTGAGTAAGAGTTCTAATTTTATCTCTTTTCTTGACCACTGTTCATGGAGGCGGGCTGGAAGTGAAACAGGGAGGCAGCCTAGTATAAGACAACAAAAGAGCCCTGGTCCCATGAGCTGGTTTACGGGTTATTCTCTATAGAGTAACATCTTTTTGATAGTATACCTAAGCATTCAGTAGCATATCGATCAAAGTTACAGCTTTCCCCCCATACATTTGGGGTGAAAATGACCAAAGAGAGCAGTCCCTCCTCTTCAGAGGTCAAAATGCTTATAGCATCTCTGTGATGGTGGTGTGCTGGTGAGTTGGTTTCAAGGCTGTAAATCTTTATGTGAGCAAAAAGCTTCATCTTTCTCCTACAGAGTGGCTGGTGGATTTGAACTGCTGGCCTTGCAGTTAGCAGCCTAATGCATAACCTACTATGCCACCAAGAAATCCTTAGTAGCTTCTGTAGAACTGCAAAAATAATGACATCAAACAATCTCTCCCACAGTACTCTCCATTCAGTTGGGTTCATAATTCATTGCAATGGACACAGAACTACAAGATAATGCTCACATTTATGAGATTTATTAACGAGCTCTGGTAGCATAGTGGCTACGAGTTGGGCTGTTAATCTCAAGGTCAACAGTCTGAAACTACCAGTGGTTCCATGGGAGAAAGATGAGGCATTCTGCTCCCATAAAGATTTATAGCCTCTGAAACCCTATGCAGGGTTGCTGTGAGTCAGAACCAACTCCACAGAACATAACGCCACCACTATCACCATGGGGTTTATTAGAAAAGTTAACAGGTTACAATTTAGGGGTAGAAATGTTCGGCGCACAGTTCTTCCAATCACAGCGGCCTCTTCTCAGCTGTGTTCACAGGCAGGCCTCTCTTTGCCTGGGTGACGAAGTTCTTTAAAGCCTGCTGACAAATGCTCACAGGGCAAACCATTTCACCATAAGCCTCAGCCTAAAGGAACTTGGCTTTAGCTCACGGTAAGCAAGCCTACTCCCTAATTAAGTGCTTGGAGGCACCCCATTCTGCAAGCAAGCCTTCTGC
This sequence comes from Chrysochloris asiatica, assembly GCF_000296735.1. Lineage (NCBI taxonomy): Eukaryota > Metazoa > Chordata > Mammalia > Afrosoricida > Chrysochloridae > Chrysochloris > Chrysochloris asiatica. The sequence goes on along the minus strand of NW_006408547.1, from coordinate 19,386,136 downwards.
CCAAAGTTACCCAGCTCCACTTGCTCTATGGGTTTGAAAGCCACTGTTTTGTCTCGTGCTCTGACTCTTGGTTCTGCTACTGTGTAGAGAAGGTTCAATGTGCAGGGATGTTGGAGTCTGAAGTACACGGTCCACTTTTAGTTCTTCTTTCATGGTAGTGAGATCCCATTTCCGCTTCTGACATGGCTCATTTTATACATCTAGATTCCAACTTTTTACAATCATAGTGAACTGTGTTAACAATCATTCACAATGAAATCCTATCATCCTGTCAGTAGCTTATCTTACCTTCTCTTACCCAGACCCAGCAGGGCAAAAACAGGGTTTGGTGGGAGTTACAAAGACTGTGGGTAAAAGAGCCATCTGAAGTAGTCCACAGTATCGCAGTCTTGCAGAGCCCAAGACAGACAGTTTCAAGAGGGACCATCAGTTCAAAGAGCAGAGGAGGAAGCTGAGTTGGCTACCAACAGGATTTTCACAAACAGCTGGGGTACATTCTGAGTGAGGCCAATTTCTGATGCTAGCCTTCTAAAACAAAATCTAACACCAGAAAGTATTGGTCACTGAAAATTTTACATATGGCTTATGATGACGAAATTAAGACACTTCCAGATAAAAGAAATTGAGGGCATTTTTAATAACCAGATCAGCTTTACAAAAAGTGCTAAAGGGTATTCTTTGGCCAAAGAGCCAACAACAGCAGACAACAAGCTGAGATTACCATATATGACAATACCACCCAGAACTCAATCCACATGGTCTGGCCCTGTAGGATCAACACTGGACTGCAAATCACAAGGTTGGCAGTTGAAACATACCAGCTGCTCCTTGGAAATCCTATACAGGGTTGCTATGAGTCAGAACCAACTCAACTTGATGGCCCTTAACAACAACAACAATGTAAAACAAATCTACAAGACTGAAAATAGGGAACCAAAGTTATCAACTTATAGTGAAGTTAACTACAAAGCAAAAAGAAGACACAGAACTTCCAAATGATGAGGAAGTCAAGTAAATTTTGAGATAAAACAGACTGTTTTAAATGAAAAAAATTATTCAATTACAGGGTAACCTCAAAGAAAATTAATATACTTGTACATCAAAATAAAAAAAAGAACATCAGAAATATTTAGTAAATATTAACACAACAGAAATGAAAATGAAAAGAAAACCCACAAACAAAATTAACTCAGCACAGAAAATTATGCGGAACAAAGAAACTAGCAACATCACAAAAACACAGACAGCAACCAATTCATAGCTAGTGATAATTACACTGAAGGTAAATGAATTAAACACATCAGTCAAGAGACAGAAAGACAGCCTAAATGAGGGCCAACAGAAGAAAGGCTAAACAAACTTTGATACATACAATTATACTGCTTAATGTTGAACAGCCATGAAGCTGGGGAACCCCTCACAACATGGATGAACCTGGAGTACACTGAGATGAGTGAAATTAGTCAATCACAAAAGGGCAAATATTGCATTTGACCAATGCAAAAAGTTAAGAAAATATTTTCTTAATAAAAGAAACAATCTATGATGGTTACAGGGAGTGGGGGAGAAAAGGGAAAATTAATCATGGGATAGGAGCTCTGGTAGCGCAATAGTTACGAACCGGGCTGCAAACTGCATGGGCAGCAATTTGAAACTACCTTCTGTTCTGCGGGAGAAAGAGAAGGTGTTTTGCTCCTGTAAAGATTTACAGCCTCGGAAACCCTGTACAGGGTTGCTATGAGTTGGAACTGACTCCACGGCACATCACAACAACAATAACAGAGGATAGACACATGTTAACATGGGTGGCAGGACAGGCAATATAACAACAAGAGGGAGGTTAGCAGAGGAAATCTGAAGGTAGTGGGAGACACGGAGGAATTGAATAGTTAGGGTATTATAAAGGTCAGTAGTGTTAACAAATGGTACATGGAGTGGACTGCAATCATTGTAATGACACAAAGTGTATAATTTGCTAGATGTGGGGCTGATGATCTGCTCTGTAAACCTTCACTCAATTCACAATAAAAAGCTATAAAAAAAAAAAAAAAAAAAAGAGAGAGAGAGAGAAAGAGAAAGAGAGAGCTCACTGAAGAGTTGCCTTCTGGGACAGAGAAAGAGGTTGACACCAAAGACAAGTGTCCAGTTTCACACTCAGAGCAACCAGAGGCAAATTTCTGACATGTTCCTAATGATCAGGAGTCCTGGTGTGGCGCTGTGGGATAATGCACTGGAGCACAAGGTCAATGTGAACCTCAAGGTGGAGATTCAAACCCACCAAGTGCTTCTCAGAAACCCTACATAATGTTGTATGAGTTGGGACCAACTAGAGAGGCACATAACAACAACTTAATGATCAGGAGTTCTACAAATATGGAGGGAGATGAAATCTCAGGGTAAGCTTTTATGCCATCAAAGTTAAATAAATTAAAAAAAAAAAATTTCATGATTTAAAGTACATAACATTTACCCAGTTAAAATTTGTTTTGTTCCATTTGGAGATAAGCGTAACATCTGGAAGCTTCTGGAAAGCATAATGGGGGAGAAAGAACCATCATCACAAGAATGGGAAGTGAAAGAAGCCAGGACCTAGTTTAGAGGGAGACTTGAGGTTGCCTGGTTAAGATAGTTACTGTTAAGTGCTGTTGAGTCAGTTCCGACTCTTAGTGACCCTGTACAGCGTTTACAAGGAGCAGCTGGTAGGTTTAAACCACCGACCTTGTGGTTAGCAGTCCGCTGCTTATCCTACTGTGCCACACCGTGATACCCTGGTTAGGAGTTGTTCTTCTTTAGTGCTATCAAGTTGGTTCCGATTCATAGCGACCCTGTATAGGGTTTCTAGTGAGCAGCCGGTGGGTTTAAACTGAAGTCCAGTGCTTATCCTACAAGGCCAAGACTTGGATGGGAGTAGAACTGGACAAAAAGAGCATGCATACTGGAAGCAGAGAAAAGCCGTACTATTGAGAAAGATGTCAAAAGAGAGAGGGAAGGCCCAGATTGTGGGGGGCCTCAGCAGGCTTCAGTTAAGGATTTTAGACTTTTCTCCATGAAAGCATATCCCAAGACATGGCATGTCTAATAGTGAAAGTTGCTAGAACACAAAAATCATTCTGGTAGGATATGGGTAGGGGAGAAAGAATAAGAGAAAATTAAGGTTTCTGGGTTTATTTTGATAGACATCTTCCTCTACAGAGCCAAGATGACCTCCTCTATGTGACTTGCCGCTACCTCCCCTTCCTGGCAATACCACCTTGCATTACTTCTCTTTAAGAGTTAAAAAGCTTCTTAATATTTTTCTTAGCATGATGTAGAAGGCTTTTCATAACATGGGGCCCTGCCTTTCTCTTCAAGCTGATAAGATACACAACTCGCTTTCACTGTTGTGTCCTCTTCCTGGTGGGATCGGTTGTCAGAAGCTGCCCCATTAATGTCTACCAAGTGATGGGTGGACATTTCTGACCATGACATGCCTCCTCCTGGGCATCACCCCAACCAGGAATGCTCACATTTAAGCAATTACTCATTCAAAATGATCCTAGTTTTGAAAATACAGTACCAGTTATAAACACAGGTTTTTCTTTTCTAAAATATTTTGAGTTTTTCCTTTTTTTGTTTATGCATTGGAATCATAGCGTCAAGCGTGTAAATACACTTTTTATGATTACTTGTTGTTGTTAAGTGCCGTCAAGTTGGTTCTACCTCATGGCGACCCTATGTACAATAGAATGAAACACTGCCCAGTCCTGTGACAACCTCACAATCGTTGCTACGCTTGAGCCCACTGTTGCTGCCACTGTGCCAATCCATCTTTTTGGGGGTGGGGACCTCCCTCTTTTTCACTATCCCTCCATTTTACCAAGCATGATATCCTTCTCCAGGGACTGGCCTATCTTGATAATATGCCTGAAGTATGAGAGATGAAGTATAGGTTCCTCATGAGCAAAACTATATGTTCTGGAATATTCATTCTCCACAATGTTGTCCACAGCTTGTCACGATCCACACAGTTGAAAGCCTTTGCATAGCCAATAAAGCACAGGTGAACATCTTTCTGGTATTCTCTGCTTTCAGCCAAGATCCATCTGACATCAGCAAAGATATCCCTCATTCTGTGTCCTCTTCTGAATGTGGCTTGAACCTCTGGAAGTTCCCTGTCAATGTATGCTTGCAG
>NW_006408547.1:19381300-19381865 GCF_000296735.1 Chrysochloris asiatica | reverse complement strand
AATAGTAGGCAAGGGAAACTAATATTCATAAGGCAGTCAAGGATTTTAGTATTATTTACCCTCTTCAAGGTATACCTAGATCCCTGTATCCCAGATCCCTGTTGTTCCAAGGTTGAGTATGCATCACTATCTACCTCTGTCCCACTAGGCCTTTGCAAACCTGTCTCAGTGTTCCCCTATCTATCTTGTTCTTCTGCCTCCTCCCCTCTTCTTGTATTGCCTTCCCTAAGACCCAAAGTTTCCCCCCAACCCCATTGTGGTTACCTTATATTACATTAGTTCTTCCCTCCTTTAAGACAGTCTATTTTATCCAGTAATCTACCTGACCTTCCTATCACCTGGATCTCTGTTCCTCTGTGTTTACCTTTTTTCACATTGTCATTGTTTTGATCATAGACTGACCTCCCAGATCCTCTGTTTTTATAATTTTATTCTATTTTTGACTCTTCCATTTGTCGACTGAGTTCAGATTGATGTTGCCATGTACATCATTCTGTAGTTGTTGTGTGTTCTTGTTGGTTCTCAGTCCACAGAACTTCCTTTAGGATGTTTTTCATAGCAGGGT
>NW_006408547.1:19374290-19379989 GCF_000296735.1 Chrysochloris asiatica | reverse complement strand
TGCATTCCGTTGGGTCACCTCTTTTTCGGAATGGGCACAAATACGGATCTCTTCCAATCAGTTGGCTAGGTAGCCGTCTTCCAAATTTCTTGGCATAGATGAGTGAGTGCCTCCACTGCCACATCAGTTTGTTGAAAGAATTCAATTTGCGTTCCATCAATTCCTGGTGTCTTGTTCTTTGTCAGTGCCTTCAGTGCACCTTGGACTTCTTCCTTCAGAATCATTGGCTCTTGATCATGTGCTACGTTTTGAGATGTCGAAACACGGACCATTTCTTTTTGATACAGTGACTGTGTGTATTACTTCCATCTTCTTTTCGTGCTTTCTGCATCATTAATTTTATTATTATTATTATTATTATTATGTATCATTTTATTTTTAATTTTTTTGTTTTCATAGAAAACATTTTCATATTAGAGATGCTCAAAATAAGAAAACAGCAGTTTGTTACTTTTCAGTTTTATATTTGTAGGCAGATTATTTAAGGAAATTTGAAGGATATGTTTCAGTTTGCAATCTATATTTTAATACATCAATAAGGAATGGAGCTTCTCTGTATTCGAACATCCTCCAAGCTTTACCTCCTAAAATTCAGAAATTAGTGAGACATTTCCTCATTTTAAAATTTCACTCGGGCATGTAACTATCAACAGAAGAGCATAAAAAAACAGATGAGGATGTTTCAAAAATCTTAAGACAGTTACAATTTTCTGCAAAATCTTTACTTTTGAGTTAACAGACATTCCCATTGTCCATCATTCCTAGAGCAAATATCAAAGCGGTATGACTCGACGGCACTTAACAACAACAACAACAAATGATTGTAATATGCTGATATTAACAAACTGAATTCCAATTAAGAGATTGACAAATTAAAAGGCACATGCTCATACAATGTTTTGTCACACTGTGAGTCTTCTAAAAAGCTAGGAGACAACCCCATTATCTCCCCAGAATATGGAAGGCAGCCTCACTATTCTGTGAATATTAATTCCTCTCAAACCTTTTCCTCCAAGATTAAATTGTGAAAAGAATCAAGTGATTAGACAAGGGTTGTCTCACCAACGGACATCTGTTATTTCCTCCTTACTGAGAGTTGAATGGGGTGGCAGAGCAGAGGCACAGAGGTGTACAATCATTTTTTAAGGAACTAAGTCAAGTCAGAGCTTCCACAGCATGACCACAGCTTTGCAGATGCCTACATCGTGATAGATGAAATAGCACAGAGCAGCAAAGATTAGAGCCGAGAGTGTCAGGAGGCCAGCCTTGGCAGCTTTCTGGGGTGCATCCTCATGGACATAGTCAGTAACAACCTGTCCCAGGCCCCAGTGACCATGGAGAGTGAGAACTGTAGCTAGAGAGTAGTCCATTGAGATCAAGGATTCTAATAAGCAGCTGGGAGCAGGTCCAGGAGCCAAACACAGACAATCCTCTCACTAGTCCAGTGGAGAGATGCAGCCTGGGAACCAGAACAGTGCCTGGGGGACAGGTGAATGTGGTGCACTCCTGGAGTAGACTGGTCCTGGAGAAATACTGACACAAGAGCAGATCTGTTCACTGGAGTTTGAAGGAACAGAGCTTGGGCTCCTTGAGCACTGCAGACAACACTCTGCTTCCAGACCACCACCATGTCTGTCCTTAGGGCTATCGTTAAATGTTTTGCCCATAAAATCCTTCAGTACTGTAACTCGAGGCTTGGGTTTGCCCTCCTCAATTCTTGCAGCTTGAGAAATGCTGAGCATGCACTATCCTTTTGGTTTTCTAACTCCAGACCCTTGCACATTTCATTATAATATTTGACTATGATTGCATCGTCAAGTACAATAATATTCTCTGTAAGAGACAAAGTATTAGTTATTGATCTATTTTTTTCTTTTCTTTAGCGCTTTTCATAAACAAGAATCCTAAGGAAAATTTGTAAAGTGGTAGGGATTATTGGAGTCAGTTAAATTTGGGTGACGAATCAATCAGACTGTCGGTGGCACATGGGTGTACTTACTGGACACCACACGCATACCCATAATTATCACAAGACATGTCTTGGGGATCCGTTATCAGTTATGTTGTTGTTGTCAGTTGCCATCGAGTTGGAACTGACTCATAGTGACCCATGCACAGCAGAACGAAACAATATCCGATCCTGGGCCAACCTCACTACCACTGCCACACTTGACGCCATCATTGATGCCACCTGGCCGATCCCTCTCGTTGGTTATATGTTGGTCTATTTCTGTATAACGTCAGTAAAAGAGGAGTCCTGGTGATGTCGTGGGTTAAGCATTGGGCTGCTAAGGGCAAGGTCAGCAGTTTAAGCACAACACACAGAAAATGATCACGCTGCTTGCTCCACCAAAGGGGCCCTGTCTTCACAACCCTAAGTAGAAGCTCCACTCCATTATATGTAGTCGCTGTGAGTCAAAATTTTGGTTTTGGCTTCAGACAGGAAAATGAAAGAGCTTCAAAAAGTCCTCAGGAAAATGTCCCTTATATTCAATTTTTACACGAAATTTTGAAGCTCCCTCACATGTATGTAATCTAAAATAACTCTAAAATTCCCAGAAAGTTATCTTAACTAAATAAGGATGGTAAAGTGTCCTGTCACTCCTTTTTTTTTTTTTTTTTCCGTTTACAATTTTTTATTGTGAATTAAGTGAAGGTTTGCAGATCACCAGTTTTATACTGAACAAATTAATTTTGTTTCATCTCAGTGATTGCAATATCCTCAATGTACTATTATGTATGCCATTTCCTCCCTGTAGTTCGTGTTTTCATGGCTCCTTTTTTCTAAACCTTCTGAACATTGTACTTGCTGCCCTTTCGGTCTGGAAATCATTGACCATTCTATGGTATGAGGACCTCATTCTGGTTGTTAACTGCTCTTCGGTTGGTACCAATTCATAGTAGCCATGTATAAGGCATTTCAAGAGGAGCTGGTGGGTTTGAATTGCTGACCTGGAGGTTAGCAGTACAGTGCTTATCCCATGGCGCCTTACCAGGACGCTATGTACCTTTCTAGTGCTTGGTTTTAAGATGACTTCAGGGGATATTTTTGCTGTAAGTGTCAAAGATTGTCTCAGGGCAATAGTTTCACAGTTCAGCTACCTTGCATGGCTCCAGAAAGTCTGGAGCTCATGAGAATTCAGCATGTTCTCCATTTCCCTCCTTTTGCTCAGGATTCTTCTATGGAGTCTTTGGTGTTCAGTAATGGCAGCTGGGCACATATTTCATACCCTCCTTCTCTCCCAATTTTCCCTTTTCCTTTGTTGTTCCAGGATCATAGAAACTAAGTAAGTATGCCTTGGATGGCCACTAGCAAGTTTTTAAGACCACAGGACACATTGACTTTAGAGGTAGAACAGAAACACTAAACATGCTATTAGCCAATTAACTGGAATCTTCTATGAAACCACAACCTTAAACCTTCAAACCAAGGAACCAAATACTTGTATGCAATTTGATTGCATACAAGTAGTCTTAGGAAGTGTGGTGGCTCCATATGATAAACCTTGGACTACAAACCACAAGGTCCATGGTTCAAGCCCAGCAGCTGCTTTGTGGGAAAAAGATGAGGCTTTCTGCTCCTGCAAAGATTAAAAAGCCTCAGAAACCCAATACAGGCTCACTATGAGTTGGAACCAACTCAAAAGCACTTAACAACAACAACAACAACAAAGCAGCCTTAGCAGCTTCTCTTTTTGTCATTGTAAATTTTTCTATCATATGTTGTTGTTGTTGTTGTTAAGTGCCGTCGAGTCGGTTCCGACCCATATAACTTCTGCCAATTCCACTTTTTACAGCTGTACAACTTATTGAAAGGAGGCTGGTAATGTAGCAGGGTATGCATTGGGCTGCTAACCGCAAGGTCATTGGTTTGAATCTACCACCTACACTGTGGGAGAAAGATGAGGCTTTCGCTCCCACTAAGAATTACAGCCTTGGGAACCTTATACAGGAGCTTTGAGTCAGAACCGAACCTTTGGCAGGCAGGCAGCAGAACTTCTTGACACCAATTACAATAATAATCATTGGAGCAACCGTATTTCCCCCTCCCCTTCCTTTTTCTTTCTTTTAAAAAAGTTTTTATTGTGAATTATGTGATGGTTTACATGGGAGAACATTAGCTTTACATTCATCCTATCGTATTTCATTTCATTGCCATGATTACAATCCCCTGCATGCATCCTCAACCAACCAAAGGGTATACCCCCACGCCTGCCAGTGGTCGTCAGCACACAGCCCCTCTCCCTCTCTGGGTCTAAAGTCCCCAGCCGCTCCATCTTTCCACGTCATCGTCTCTGCCTCCATCTCTGGCGTCACTGCTTCTCTGGGTAGGGTCCCACATTTCACATTTCTCCCTTGATGGTTCCAGGGACCTCTGCTCCTGGACTGCAAAGTCAACTACTCACCTCCTTTTGTTACAAATGTCTACCCTTCCCTTCCCCATTCCAACAATCACCCCATTCCAACAAGTCCTGATAGCAATCATTCCCTATTGAACCACAAGACTCTTATCCTCCTCACCTTTTATCAGCCCAAGTCAGACAGGTTGGAAACAACTCAGTGGAGATTCTACCTTTCCCCGTACCCTCTGGAACTAGGTTCCCTATTGAAAGCTTGTAATCCAGTCACTTCTTGCGTTTTTAGCTCCCCATTTTGGGTAGCCAGTGTCTAAGTTCCCCATCCTTGTCCACCCTGTGTACCAAGGGAGTGGGATTTGTTTGCCCCTTTGCCCAAGTATCCTATTACTCTTGATACAAAACTAACAGATTCCAATGTTATAAAAAAAATCTAGCAGTCGGTTGGAAACTAGATCTGGATGTTATTGTAAACTCTTCCAGAGACATGCCATTTGCCCTTGAGCATGTTCTTTATTATCTGTGTCGGTTGCCTCACTGACAGAATGCAGGCTAAAAGACCAATCCCTCCCTCTCATTATTTTCTGGTTTGCAATGCATACTCCGGTCCTTTTGCAAAATGGCTTGTCTTTTAGGAAGGGTGGAAGTAATTATCAGGAGATACATTTAATTTCTTTTTAACTTTTTATTATGAAAATTTTTTTTGACTTTTTATTGTGTTTGGGGTAAAGGTTTACAAAGCAAATCAGTTTTCTATTCACAATTCGTAACACATTTTTTCCCTTCCGTCCCACTTCTAGTAACAATCATAGAATGTTTCTTTTATCAAGAAATGTTTTTTTTTTTAAATCCTTTATTTTGAATTAAGCGAAGGCTTATAGAGTATATACAAATGATACACTTTGCTTCATCACAATGATTGCAATCCCCTCCATGTACCATCAGTTAATATTTACCTCTATTCTTTTTTAACTCTTGCACTTCACCCTGCCTCCTGCTACCTTCATCTTTCCTCTGCCAACCTCCCTCTTGTTGTATATTGCCTGCCCATCACCCATGCTAAAATGTATCTACTCTCTAGCCCATGAATAATTCCCTCTGTGATTACACCCCTCCCCCATCATACTTTCATTTAGTAAGAAAATCTTTCGTTAACTTTTTTTACAGCAGTGGTCTCATACAATATTTGTCCTTTGTGATTGACTAATTCCACTCAGCATAATGTGCACCAGGTCATCCATGTTGTGAGGTGTTTTTGCAGATTTGTGGTTACTCCTCCACGTTGCATAATACTACACTGTGTATGTACCAAAGTTTAACCATTCTTCTGTTGATAGGCAATTT
>NW_006408547.1:19304434-19373840 GCF_000296735.1 Chrysochloris asiatica | reverse complement strand
TGAGATGGATTGGCCAAGTGGCAGCATCGATGGACTCAAGCATGGCAACAGTAGTGAAGTTGGCCCAGGATCAGGCAGTGTTTCATTCTGCTGTGCATAAGGTTCTGCTGTGCATAAGTGGTACCAACTTGATGGCACCTAACAACAACAAATAGCTAATGATTTTGAGCATTCTCATGTTTGTTGGCTGCCTGGATGCCTTCTTTGGTGACATGTCTGTTCATGTCCCTGTTCATTTTAAAATTGGATTACCTTTTTCTTGTTGAGGTGTTTTATAAATTTTAGACGAATACCTTATCTGATAATTTGTCATTGCCAAATTTTATTTTCCAGTCTGTGGAATCTCTTTTAACTGTTTTCGTGACATCTGTTGACGTGCATGCCTATTTTTGGAGGTTCTGGTTATCTATTTTGTCTTCTGCTCAGAGTGTTTTCAGTTATGCTTGATTGTGTATTTATGACATGTAGTAAGGAGCTCTGGTAGCATAGTGGTTACAAATTGGGCTGTGAACCGCAAGGTCAGCAGTTCAAAACTACCATCTGTTCCACAGGAGAAAGATGAGGCTTTCTGCTCCTGTAAAGATTTACAGCCTCAGAAACCCTGTACAGGATCGCTATGGGTCGGAACCGACTCGACGGCACATAACAACAAGCAGAACATCTAAGCTTGTCCCTATTTTTCATTGATGATCTTTACAGTTCTAGGTTGTACATTTAGGTCTTTAAGCCATGTTGAGTTTGTTTTTGTACATGGTGTGAGACATGGTCCTTGTTTGATTCTTCTACAAATGGATTTCCAAGTTTGCCAGTACCATTTGTTAAAGAGACTGTCAAATTCCCATTGAATGTGTTTGGGCCCTTGGTCAAAGATCAAGTGACCATAGATGGATGGATTGACTTCTGGACTCTCAATTCTGTTACATTGATCAGTTTCTTCTGTTGTACCTTTTGACTGTGGCCTTAATAGTAGGATTTGAGATTGGTAAAGTGAGAGGCCTTCTACTTTGCTCTTTTTTAGTACTGCTTTGCTTAGCCCATGTTTCTTTCCTTTCAGGAGATATATCTTAAAGAAATAATTAAAATCAACATTGTGTTCATAAAAAATGTTTTAATCTTGGAATGGACCAAGTGCAAAATGAATTTACAGCATTTTCTCTGTATGGTTTAAACAAAGTCATATTAATTCAATTATTAAAGTATTCTTTCTTAACTCAACTAATAGATTATAAACTCCTTGTGAGTATATTCAATGTCTCATTCATATTTTTCATTCACTAAGGAGCTCTGGTAGCGTAGTGGTTACGAATCGGGCTGCGAACCACAAGGTCAGCAGTTCGAAACTACCAGCTGTTCCGCGGGAGAAAGATCAGGCAGTCTGCTCCCGTAAAGATTTACAGCCTCAGAAACCCTGTGCAGGGTCGCTATGAGTCGGAACCGACTCCATGGCACATAACAACAACAGTAATTGCTCATTAAATTGAAAAACGGTTTCTCACTCCCCACATGTAGGGCATTTTTCAATGTCTGTTTCATTCATCATTTTACTAAACAATTTTTTGTTGTATGAATAGATGGCTGTGCTTTACGTATACTATAATTGAACAATTTCTCTTTGTTCAACTTTAGGTTTTTAATTTCCTGCTTGATTATAACTAATACAGCAGTGCAGTTTCTTGTGTATCTGTATTTCCCCAAACATTCAATTACATAAAGTTGGATAACTGTGGTTTTGAATTCTATAAAAGAAAAAAGGAGAGCAACAATATAGAATATATGCTTTAAAAAAAAGTCTATAAACACCCACAGACATTAATAATGATTCTTCTTCAATAGGAGCCTGGGTGGCCTCAAGGGTTTGGGATGGGCTAATCTAAAGGTTCTGTTTGAAAGATCTGGCAAACTACAGAGGTAAGTATTACAGCCAAGAAAACTCTACGGTGCAGTTCTGTTTTGTAACGATCTCCATGAGTCCCAGGGGACTGAAAGGCAGTTAAGAATAACAACATTCCTTGATAGTGAAATGAATGATTCTTTTTACATATTACTCAAAATCAGAAAAACTTATTAAAAGCCTATGATGCTCAGTGACTTGAAAACAGGTAATTTAATATTTCTTCACAATTCTGTTTCTTTCTCAATGAAAGTTTTGTTTTGTTTTTCCTCTCCGATCTTACCTCTCAGAAGAGCAAATGTACAGACCTATTATTACTCTAATAAACTGCCCTTGACTGCGAGGCATGCTTTCCTAATTAGAGAGAAAGCTGAATAATTTATTCTTCCGTCCTGTTAAAGAAACTAAGGCTTGTTAATTTCCAGCATTTTAATGAGATGCTCTGCTTCCCGCAGGCGCTCAATAAATATTAATTGGACGAATTAAACACACACTGCTTAAACAAAACCTCATTGGTGACCCGGGTGGTTCCCACGTGCTCAGGGGCGGAAAATGTTAAAAAAAAAAAAGCTTAAAATCTTCTAGTCGGTTCCGACCCATAGAGACCCTGTATAGGGTTTCCGAGGAGTGGCTGGTGAACTTGAACCGCCGACCTTGCAGACCAGCACCAGCATCCTAAGCCACAGTGCCACACCTATCCATTCATTTAAGGAAAAGGACTTTTCTGAAGCTTTCTTGCCGCCGGATCTTCCCCAACGAACTCACTAGAACACTGCCCTTCCAGTACAGGGGCGGAGATCTTGGACTACAAACGCCCGACCGCGCTCCAACTAGAGCCTTCTGGGCTCCGCCCCCCGCGCGTCCCTAACGTCGCGGGCCCCGCCCCCAGGCCTGGCCCCGCCCCTCTCAGTGTGCGCTCAGCAGCCAGTGGGACCTAGAGGTGGCGGCACGGTTCTCGCGTCCTTTGTCTTCAGACAGCGGCGGCCTCTCGCATCCTTACCCGGCACCACCTCTTCCCAGTCCCGGCTGCCACTCGGCGACCGGCTCCAGGTGTGTGCCGGCGGCGGAGCCGGCTTCGGATGCTCAGCGGCACGCTAGCTGGTTGCGGATCATGTCGGCGGCGGGAATGGGAACGGGGGTGGAGGCTGGCTTCTCCAGCGAGGAGTTGCTGTCGCTTCGCTTCCCGCTGCACCGCGCCTGCCGCGACGGAGATCTGGCAGCTCTCTGCTTGCTGCTCCAGCAGACGCCCTGTGCCCACCTGGCCGCCGAGGACTCCTTCTACGGCTGGACACCAGTGCACTGGGCTGCACACTTCGGCAAGGTAGGTGGGCGCCCGGGCCGCAGGCCCTTCCTGGACTGAGCGGGCAGCGCTGCGGGGGCAGTGTCGCTTTAAGGCGCCATTTTCTGCAGCTGCGAGCTCCCGCTTTCCCAGCCAGGCGGATCGGGGACTGGGGGCGCCGAGGCGCCGGGTCACCTCTTAGGGCGCTTGGGTTGAGGAGGGCGCGGGGATGCGGGTACGTCGCTGCTGTGCCTGGCATCCCGTGGTGTGTATGCGGCGGCTCAGGCAGGCCCGGGGGCTCCGGCTGGTCGGGGGGCGCTGGGCGGAGCTGCTTTCAAACGGGGGCGGGCTCCCGGGAGAGACGGCAGGGCCGGTGGGGAGCGCGCTGCTTGTGAGCCTCGGCTGGAGGTGGGGCCGAATGCGCAGGCCCTGTGCGCGGGCGCCCTGGGCTACTGGGGAAGCCTGTATGCGGGCCTGACCTCTGGGTGGGGATTTAGGGTTCAGGCTTCAGTGTTTTGGAGGAGCAGCCTCCACCCTCCTGTAAGAGTCTTTTATATTAAAGATCCAAGTCTCCTTGGAGGTTTTGGAAAATCTCGAGGTGTTGGCATGTCCCCTGCAATCCACACGTGGTGCCTGAATCACCAAGTTACTGTTTGTCAAGGCGGTTGTTACCTGTCTGAGGTAGTAACAACGGGACTTTTTGGGCTAAGTAATTCCACTTTGCCTTAGATCTCAGACACATTATTTTTGGACATTTATGAACGACATTTAAAAGTTAGACGGCTTTTGGAAAAGGAAAAAATTCCCCCTAAGGTACTCTATTAAAATTTACAAGACATGGTTGTTATTCTCGGCCCTATGACTAAATGGAGTAAATTCTAGTCATTCCTAAGGTGTGGGAATATGAAAAGTGTAATTAACGGGATACTCCCTGTAATTACCGTGCTGTATAAATAACTAGCAAAAAAAATGTGAGGAGGAACGCTTGATCAGTAATTTGGAAATAATCTTGCTTCTAAATTTGAGTTTAGCTGTAAAAGCGTGCAGTCTTTAGTACATAGAAGTACATGTGCATTGTCACAGACCTAAAAAGCTTTGAATGAATACTGTGGTGGTGGGTTATTGCCTCCCTATATGGGGCTTCAAACCTTCATGGGAGCAGAAAGCCTCATCTTTCTTAGTGCGCCTGGTATAATCGAACTGCAGACATTTCGGTTTGCAACCCAACTCATAATCCATCCGCATCCAGGGCTCATTGAATAATACTATGATAGTGCTTCCTAATTTGACCTTCTCCCCCATCATTTTTGTAAACATGAAAATACGTGTTAAGTGCCGTCTAGTCTTTTCCGACCCATAGCGACCCTGTATAAGGTTTCCGAGGAGTAGCTGGTGAGCTTGAACCGCCGACCTTGCAGTTCAAATGGCTTTGCATTCTGGCGCATTGACCCACAGCGCCACACCAGGATTCCTATAGCCTGACTTTAAACAAAAGAAAACACTTTAAGCTTAGTATAGACTTAATGTTATTTTGATTTGAATCCTATTTACCTGGAAACTACCTGCAAATTTTATCAGATTACCGTAATGTAAAGTACCTGGGCAAAAACGCAGATTTCAAAGAATGAGAAATGTTCAGCTTGTCCAGATTACTTGAGATTGAAAAAATAAAGCAGAACAATTTTGACACAAAAATTCCTAGATTATTATATACACAACCTAAGGAAATATACTAAGTATGTTCTAATATATTCTTAATTATTCAATACAGCCTTACTAAGTGAAAGTCATCGGCTAAACCAGGGGTGGGTGTTGGTGGTTAAGTGTCTTCGAGTCAGTTCCGACTCATAGCGACCCTGTAGAGGGTTTCCGAGGAGCGCATTAACCAGCAGCGTCACACAAGGACTCCAAACCAGGGGTGGTTAAGTGCCGTCGAGTTGGTTTTGACCCATAGCGACCCTATTTATAGGGTTTCCGAGGAGCGACTGGTGAGCTTGAACCGCCGATCTTACGTTTTGCAGCCCAGAGCATTAACCCACAGCGCCACACCAGGACTCCACCCAAACCAGGTGTGAGGAACCTGTTTTCTGCCAAAATTTATAATATCAAAAGTATCAGCATAAAAAGTAGCCTGCTAGATTTGTTCAAACATTTCATTAATTTACCCCTAATCTGCTCTGGTAATGTAGTGGTAACTAATCTGGCTGCTAACCTCAAGGTCAGCAGTTGAAAACTACCAACTGTTCCGCGGTAGAAAGATGAAGGTTTCTGCCCCCTTAAAGATTTGCAGCCTTGGAAACCCTGTACAGAGTCGCTGTGAGTCGGAACCGACTCCACGGCACCTAACAACAATAACGGCAACACTGTCCCTCTGGTAGCGTAGTGGTTACGAATCGGGCTGCTAACTTCAGGGTCAGCAGTTTGAAACTACCAGCTGTTCCGTGGGAGTAAGAAGAGGCTTTTGCTCCTGTAAAGATTTACAGCCTTAGAAACCCCTATATAGGGTCGCTATGAGTCGGAACCGACTCCATGGTACATAACAACAACAACCATCTGTTCCCGTAAAGATTTACAGCCTCGAAAACCCCATACAGGGTCACTATGAGTCGGAACCGATTCCACTGCCTATAACAACAATGTGGCAGGATCGATGGACTCAAGTGTGGCAGCAGTAGTGAGGTTGGCCTAGAATTGGGCAGTGTTTCGTTCTGCTGTGCATAAGGTCACTATGAGGCGGTACCTACTCGATGGCACCTAACAACAACCCCTAATATGATGGCTTTTATTGTGGCGCAGTGGATCAGCACTGGACTGCAAACCACAACGTTGGCAGTTCAAACCCACTGAGCTGCTTCTCTGAAACCCTACTAGGTCCTTATGGGTTGGAACCAACTCAACGGGGCATTTAACAACAACAACAATGGCTAGGTCTCCTGGTGTGGCGCTCTAGCATCAACACGGGACTGTGAACCACAAGGTAGGTGGTTCAAACCCACCAGTTGCTCCTAGGAAACTATGCAGGGTCGCTATGAGTCCAAACCAACTCAACAGCACTTACCATCCACAACCATGTGATGGCTAGAACCGAGGTTGCCTTGACAGGGCCAGACCAAATGGTTTTGAGGACCTTTTAAGGAGCTCTGATAGCCTAGTGCTTACGAATCGGACTGCTAACCCCAAGGTTGGCAGTTTGAAATTACCAGCTGTTCTGCGGGAGAAAGAAGAGGCTTTCTGCTCCTGTAAAGATTTATAGCCTCGGAAACCCTGTACCAAGGGTCACTGTGAGTCACAATCGACTTCAAAGCAAACAACAACAACAACATATAGCCCTCAGATCTAACATTCCCCACCCCTGGATCGAGCTTTTCTTTTCATAGTTATGACTTCAGGAACTTTTAGGCATAAAGGACCAGTTTGTGTGTTTTTGAAATCAGCTTAGTGGGTTAGCATCAGGCTGCTAAATGTCAGTGTTAGCAGTTTGAATCCACCAATAGATCCTCAGGAAAAAGGTGAGGCTTTCTGCTCCCGTAAAGATTTACAGCCTCGGAAACCCTATACAGGGTTGGTATAAATTGGAACTGACTCAGCGGCACACCAGGTCTTTCTTCGTACAGTTTTTGAAATAATTTCCTCTTATCACCGCCTGTGTGTGACTTAAGAGCAATCATACCAGTATTTTAATCATTAATCTTGACTTTATGCTTCGTTTCAAATGAACAAAGCATGTAGACTTTCTGACATCTTTTGCCCTTGCCCTGGTTAAATGAGATAATATACATTAAAAAAACCTTAGGGTATACAGTTAACCTGTTTCTCAGATATTTTTGCTTTTTAGTTGAAGGTAAAAGATGATTATGGTTTTGTCATAAATGGCCTATTAAATTGAATTCTCTCTCTTTTTTTTTTAAAACATTTTATTGTGTTTTGGGGGAAAGTTCACAGAGCAAGTTAGTTTTCCATTCATCAATTTATACATGTTGTGTGCTGGTTATATTTGGGAAATGACCAGACAAATGGTAAGATGAATAGTTGCACTTTTAAAATGCAATTAGGAAATGTGTACAGAATATTGTGTGTATACTTAAAAAAGATTTTTATCTTATAATAAAAATCCAGTAACATTAGTGATGGTTGTATTTATTTTGCTTAGAAACTTCTGGAAAAGGGTGTTAGATGGAGCCTTTTTTGTGTGTTGGTCTGACTCATGCATAGCCACCCTGCATAGGGTTTCAGAAGAGTGACTGGTGGGTTTGAACCATCCACTTTCAGGTTAGCAGTCCTTATCCTATAGTATCACATCTTTATATTATTACTTTTTTAATTTGAAAATTTGGGGGGAAAATGAAGCTACGTTTGTACATTTAAAAAATTATATAAAAGTGTCCTCAATTATAGAGTGAAATTGGGCTATTTAACCATAGCTATGTCCTGTCTTGTTCGTAAACTGAGATGCACTGTGCTTGTAATGAGTGACATGTTTAATGATGAAGATTTTTTGCTTGCTAAAATTCAAGGACATTTGTAAGTTTCCGCTCTTAGATCATGAAATGGAAATGTGGAAAAACCCAAAATGTCCAGGAAACTGTAAGTTAAGTTGTTTTCACCTTAAAATGGCCTAAATCAGTGTTTTTATTGCCAGCTGATACTGTAGGTTCTCTTGCTGGTGTTCCATTCACAATACAGTATATCTTTTTTGAGAAACAGCTTCTTATTTACCTCATAAAATGGAAGAGTCAGACAATGTTAGTGGGAGAAAAGAAAGCATTTTGACATTGGGAGGGAGGAGCCCGTTAACCAACCACAGGCTGTTGGTTCCCACAGGCACCAAGTCTCTAAAGTTGTGTTACCGTTGTTGTTGTTGTTGTTAAGTGCCGTCGAGTCGGGTCCCGGCCCATAGCGACCCTGTACAGGGTTTCCGAGGGTGTAAATCTTTACAGGAGTAGAAAGCCTCATCTTTCTCCCGCGGAGCGGCTGGTAGTTTCGAACCGCTGACCTTAAGGTTCGCAGCCCGATTCGTAACCACTACGCTACCAGAGTTCCTTAAAGTAGTGTTACTGTAGCCCCTCAGAATTCAGTCCCTTAAAAACAAAAGTCAAAGGACTCCCGCCAATTTTGAATGTAAACTTCCAAGATAACCAGTAAGCTGAGGCTTTAGATCCAGTGAAACTGCATCTTACTCTCATTTTCTATATATTAAACTTAAGTAAACACTCAATGCATTGGTTTTCAACATCTTTTCTATCTCTGAATGTTTAGGAAAATGCTAAACAAGACTTGTTGTAACAAGACTTCCCTTCCCTGGTTGAGAATCAGGTTACTGATTGTGATCCTCCCTTCCCTGGTGGTGGGGAATCACTGCCTTAGGGAAGACACACAGGATTGCATGCCAATCGGTGTACAATTTATAGAAGTTTAGAAGCATCATTACACATGGTCACTCAGAATATTGGTTTGCGAACCCAAAGGAGCCCTGGTGTGGGAACTGTAAGAGAAGCACTCAACTGCAATGTCGGTTTGAACTGCAAGGTTGTCGGATCAACCCCTCCACCAGCGGCTCCTAGGAAACCCTATACAGGGTTTGGAACTGACACGACAGCGCTTAACAATAGCAACAATCCAAAGATGCCTGCTGTTAACCTCCTGAGATAATAATCACAAGGAATGCACCTTTTCAAAGGCTGGTTCTGCTCTGTTCTGTAGGTTAGTCCAGGAGACCAATGTGTTCAGCTAGGCATAATTACTAGGCTTCTTGTTGTCTCTTAAATACAGAAGGGACCTTTAAAAGGTGTGGCACTGTAAGATAAGCACTGGACTGCTAACTGTAAGGTTGGAGATTCAAACCCACCAGCTGCTCCTTGGAAATCCTGTACAGTGTTGCTGTGAGTCGGAACCGACTTAGCGGCACCTAACAACTAATGCCTTCAGATCTGTGAGAAAAAGCCGAAATGAGGCCAGAGCCCAAGGGCTTCAGTTTCCCAGTCTAGTCTTTAGTTTCCACCTTGTCAACTGCTACTCTCCTTTTACATAGCTCTCAGCAGCCGGTGCTGAAGGCCAACTTGACATGTAACATGCTATAAATTATTCCCAGCTTTCCTGCAGGTTTTCCTAGAAATAATGCCAATTGTGCAAACAGTTACCCAACCTCTTACAAAGCTTATTGCCCCCAGAGGGTTAGCCATAATTTAAAACCTCTAATTACAACTTACTTTTAAAAGATGTTGAACAATAGCTTTCCAGAATTCCAAACACAATTTCTTCAACAACTAAATAGGCGACAGTAAGTTTTTAGTTGATGTTAAAGATGAATTGTTTTTTTTTTTGTCCCAATAAATGATTCTCATCCTTTTTCATTTCTATTGGACTTGAGACCTGTTCATCTTCTCCCTAGTATCAGCCCTTCACCCTGCACTCAGTAAATTAATAAAGGCAGTAGACAAAAATATACAGAAGTCATAAGTGCTTGCCAGCCCTCATTACCAGACTTACTTTCCTTGGAGACAGAGCAGGCTTTAATTATCTGTGTACTGTATGCAATTGCCTAGCAGGGCTCATCTCACAAAAGTCTTTATGGATCTGTCCCTTGCTAGGAAAGGTTTAACTTGTTTACAAGAGGTAAAAGATCTGTAGTGAGAGTGAAGTGTTGGATTTATTCTTCATTGGCGGTCTCTGTGTCCTCTTGAAGGAGCGTTGCTCGTAGTCTAGTAGCAGAACGGGGCAAGTCCTGAATCAGAATAAATGAAAAAGAACATGGTGTAAGTCTCTCTGAGGGCGCTGACCCTCTGGCCCTCCTGCGCTTGGCACCGGGTTCACTAAGTGTTTGTGTGATATGAATACTTTTACCCGGGAGTTACCGTGATGTAAGTGCTGCCCGCTCCTCCTACCCTCTCCTCCACCTGGGGAGAACAGGCCTGAGTTAACGCGTACAGGAGATTGGGTTGTATAAAGTTGTGCTGTTGAGTATACAAGCATGTTTGCAGAATTCTATAAAGCAGTCTTTACCTTTGAAAAGTTTAAATATTTTTATTCTTTAGAGTAAAGTGTGCAAAGTGGCAAAACCGAGGTTTCCGAAACTTAAGATTTTTTTACTACAAGTCATGGAATAATGCAGTCTTATCTTTTCTGATTTTGACTCGGACATTTTTAATTGTGGGAAAACCAAAATATTTAGATCTGTGTAATGTTTGAATTTCTATAACTGTATCATTTTGTGTTTTAAATAAAGACAAGGAGAAATGTTCTTTTAAATGTGTTTAAGAATTTGTATGGTATTGGAATATGGCTTACTGTTATTTACTTGAAAAGAAAACAAAAGAAATTGTAACTAAGATGCCATTTGTTATCATGATAGAGTTTAGATGACTTGTGTCCTGTGTGTATCTGATAGTATACTGACATGGATGCTTGCTTGTTTCATTCCTTTTCCTGCTCCTTTGAAAGTTGGAGTGCTTAATGGAGTTGGTGAGAGCTGGCGCTACACTCAATATCTCTACCACCCGCTATGCCCAGACACCGGCCCACATTGCTGCATTTGGGGGATAGCCTCATTGCCTCATTTGGTTGATCCAAGCAGGAGCCAACATTAACAAACAGGTAATAGCGCCCATTGGCTTTGTTTAGCCTTTTGCCAGCTGTTAGATACTGACATGGTGGTGGTTGGTGGTTATTGTTGGTAAGTGCCTTCCAGTCGGTTATGACTCATAGCGACCCTGTCCAGGGTTCCCAGGCGCAGCTGGTCATCTTGAGCCTCTCACTGACCCATAGCCCCATTAGCACCACCTGGTATTGAGTTTTAAATTGAGACCTTAATTAAGAGTTTGATATTTACACCTGTGAGTTAACCAGGATTTGCATTTACTGGCTTATTTGTGGATAATTCTCTTTTTACATGTGAATGCTTCCTGTGGACAGTCCTTTCACACATTTGATTTACTGGAATCCCATGTTACCCAAAGTGTGGTTTGCCTGTGGTTACAGCTGGTCATTGAGTCCTACTTTTCTGACTCTCCTGCTCACAGTAGATTAACTTCATTGATTTTCTTTCCCACAGATAACTGTAAAACTGTATCCCTACTAGCTAAAGAATGGCTACTAAGTCAACTCTGTGATTAAGTTGGACGCCTGGTGTAGCACTGTAGGATAAGCACTGGACTGCTGACCAAAAGGTCGGTGATTCAGATCTACTAGCTGCTGCTTGGAAACAGTATACGTGGTCGCTGTGAGTCAGATTCACTGAGAGATGAGTTAATGTCTTTTCAGACAAAAAATTGGGGGTGATAACACACACAGGTGCCCCAAGCGTAGTTTAATAACTGGAATGATTAAGGGACTTCTGACCAATAAGTAGAAAGATTTTACATTTAAGATTAAGCAAACAATAGAAGTGTGCGTGGTTTTCCGTATTCTTTTCAGCTGTTGTTGTTGTTGTTGTTAGGTGCCATTGAGTTGGCATCGACTCATAGCGACCCTATACACAACAGAACAAAACACTGCCCGGTCCTGGGCCAACCTCACAATTGTTGCCACATTTGAGTCCACTGGCCAATCCATCTTGTTGGGGGTCTTCCTCTTTTTCTGTGATCCTCCACCTTACCAAACATGATATCCTCCAGCGACTGGTCCCTCCTAACAATATGTCTGAAGTTTGAGAAACAAAGTTTGACCATCTTGGCCTCCAGGGAGCACTCTGACCTCCAAGGAGCACTCTTCCAACACAGATCTGTTGGTTCTTTTGGCAGCCCATGGCAGTTTCAATATTCTCCTCCAACACCATAACTCAAAAGCATCAATTCTTCTACGGTCTTTCTTATTCACAGTCTAGCTTTCGCATGCATATGAGGTTATTGAAAATACCATGGCTTGGGTCGGGTACACCTTAGTCCTCGAGTTGACATCTTTGCTCTTAGTTAAAACAGAATCCAGCGTGTTGGGAGTATACATGTTTAGATAAGAGGAGACTTGGTTTCGTTAGGGCAGACATCCACATACAAGTCTCTAGTAGGTAGCCTGTCTTGGAGGAGTCCCTGCCCTGAAGGCAGTAGGTTAGGGTAAGGCACTTGTACCTCTAGCTCTTATAGCTATTCTTTATGCCTTTTTAGGGTTCTGTTTTCCCTATCAAGAGCCTATTGTGTGCAAAAGAACGGTTATTTTCTCCTTTTTGCTTTATTTATTTGTTTTTGGTCTTTACTAAGAGTCCTTACTTGAGGATGAAGATAGTAAGTGCCATTGAATTGGTTCTGACTCATAGCCACCCTTTGTAGGGTTTCTAAGGATTGGCTGGTGGGTTTAAACCGCTGACCTTGTGGTTAGCAGTCCCATGTGTATCCCACAGTGCCACACCAGGAGTCTGTGTGATGATGATGTTGCTAAGTATTGTTGAGTCGATTCCAACTCATAGCGACTGTGTATGGTTTCCAAGGAGCAGCTGGTGGGTTTGAGCTGTCTGCCTATTGGTTAGCTGTCCCAGTACTGACCCTATAGTGCCACACCTAATAAGGTTTAAATTGATTGCTCTACTGGGCCCCATTGTTGAGTTAGGCTTGTACTGTCTTTCCCCCATCTGATTCCTTGGGGTCTGTATTCTCCGTACCTTCCCCTTTCTCCTTATTCACCCACATTCACTGGTGAGCTGGTAGAAGGGTCTTAGCTCTAAGGTCTGCCTCTTCTTGTGTGTGACCTTGGGTAAGCCACTTACTTGGTCTGTTGCTGAATGGCCTTATCAACAAAATACCATTTTCATTAATGGTAGTAATTAATGTTTAGTGTGCTAATAGTTGACAACAACAATACAGAATTTAAGTATAGAATATTTTATATGTTAATTTTCATTGTTTTGTTACACAACACTTTGTTGTTGGTGTTAGTACCGTCGAATCAGTTCTGACCCATAGCGACCCTGTATAGGGTTTCCTGGGAGTGACTGGTGAGCTTGAACCACTGACCTTGTGATTCAAACCCACCTTGCTGTCAGGTGCTTTAACCCCCAGCACCAGACCGGACGCCACACAACACTTTAGAGATAGCTTTCCAGGCTTCAAGAACTCTCAAAATTGTTTTTGCCAAAGTCTTATGGAAGTCCATTGTGGTGCGTGCTCTAGGATCAGTGCTGCACTGCAAATAGCAAGGACATCAGTTCAAACCTACCAGCCACTGAAAAGCCCTATACAGGGTTACTGTCAGCCTACTGGATGGCACTTAGCAACAACAACAATCATTGTTTGAGCAGACGGGAGGGGTGGGTGGCTTAGGGACCCCAGCACCCTTACCTTTCCCTTTCCTCAGATGCCTGTGGATAAACTGTGTGGGAGCTTCCTAATGCAAGACTCCCCAGCAGGTCTTGCAAACCCTCTTTCTCCTGGACTTTCTGTTTTGAAGTCTCAATGTGTTGACTTCGGGTCTCAGTTTCCAATCCTGTCCTGTGCGGTCTGTTGTGTGGTCAGACTACGGCCCCACGACCTCTCTTGTGATGGACACGCAGTGACTGCCGAGTTGTAATAACTCCTAGTGATCAAAGGAGAGCCACGTAGTCTACAAAGTAGATTTTAAGTCAAACTCTGTTCTAAGAGACGAAGAGTACATTTTATCAGTATAAAAGAGACACTTCTTCAAGAAGATACATTATAAATGCACACACCTGACAACAGATTCCCAGAAGATACAAAGAAAACGCTACCAGAATCAGGGGAAAAGAAGCAGTTTTAAACAGTAAATGGATATTCAGTACACCAGTTTCAGTAATGGGTAGACCAGCTAGCTGGAAGATGATCAGTAAGGAAACAGAGAACTTGAATGACATTATAGAACACTTTACCCAACATATGGCACAACACATTCTCAGTGCGCAAAGATAATTCTTTATGATTGACTATATGTTAGCTCACCAGACTCAGTAAAGGCGAAGAGATTGAAATTATACAAAGGAGCTTCTCAAAGCCCAGTTGAAGGAAACTAGAAATGAATAAAAAGAAAAAATGGAAGATTCACAAATACATGGGAGTTAACATCCTCTTAACCAGTGGTTAAAAGAAGGGATCACGAGGAAAGTTAGGAAAGACTGAGAGATGAATGGAAATGAAAACATAACAAAATGCATGGCATACAACAAAGGTAGTGCTTCAGAGGGAAATTTTTAACTATAAAGCTCCTATATTAAAAAAAACAGAAAGCCAGTCATTTAATGAAGAACTAGAAACAAAAGAATAAACTGAGGCAAAAGCTACCAGAAGCAAGTAGTGAATTTAAAAACCACTGTTTTTGTGTCGATTCTGACTTAGTATAACCTTGTCTTGTATTAGAGTTTCCAAGGCTGTGAATCGTTACAGGAGCAAAAAAGGCTCATCTTTTTCCTCCAGAGCAGCTGGTGGATTTGAACTGCTGACCTTGCAGTTAGCAGTCCAGTGTGTCTCCTTCAGCTCTACCAGAGCTCCTTAAGTAATGAAATACTGGTAATAAATAGTGCAGATAAATGAAATAGCGACCAAGAAAACAATAGAACCAATGAAATGAAAAGTTGGTTCTTTGAAAAGATAACAAAATCAACAAACTTTATAGCTAAATAGATCAAAAGAAAGATACAGATAATTAAAATTAAGAATAAATGTTGCATGTAGTTAAGTTGTAGTTCTGACTCCTAGGGATCCTGCACATTCTTACAATTGAAATAGAAATAAAGATAAGAATCATAAAGAAATCAAAATAACTATAACAACGTGATGAACATTGACTGGGTTCGTGTGTGTAGGATAAGCACTGGCCCGCTAATTGCAAGGCCGGCGGTTCAAACCCATCATCTGATCATTGAGAATCTTACACCGGGTCGCTATGAGTTAGAACCAGCTGACAGCAACTGACAACAACAACATGAACAACTGTAGTCTAGTAGATTGGATACTCTCGGTACCATGGACAGAAACATAGGTCTTTTGTGAGCTCCACCCAGTACCTTGTTGATTCATCCTGAACTAGGTGCTGCGTTATTCTGATATAAACCATTTTAGAACCAGGTCCAGGCCTTTGCATTTTTGTGTGTGTAGATATATGCATTTGGAATCTTGGTGTGGCGTAATAGGATAGGCGCTGGACCACAACATTGGTTTGAACCACAAGGCTGGTGATTCAGACTCATCAGCCGCTCCTCAGAAGCCCTATATGGGACCTCTATGCACGGGCACTTAAAAACAACAACATCTGTAGAAAGAGACAATGGGAAAATATCATCAGTCAGAACAGAGGAGGGGCTGACTGGGGAACATGTCAATTGCTCAGATGCAGGTTTAAGTTGAAACTGAAGAAAATTACAAGTCCATGAGGGCTAGAGGACAGCCTTGAATCTATCTCACTTGGACTAGAAACCATTAAGTATAGGTCTGACACATTGTACTCTGATGACCAAAGACCAGATTTGTGAGTTGACATCAAAGACATCATACATTAAGAAATCAAAAGGTCTCTATAGATACAGGAAAGAAAGAAAAGACCATAATGGATGTCAGAAGAGACTCTGGAACTTGATTTGAACATAGAATATAGAGTAGAGGATAGAGCAGTTGAATCAAGTCAAAGTGGCGATGATGTAAAAGAACTGAATAGATTTCATAGAGTAGTTGGAGATATGTGCAAAGGCCTGGAGTTAGAAAACCAAAAGGTAAGAACATGCTCAACATTTCTCCAGGCAAAAGAACTAGAAATAATTCAAACCTTGACTTACAATATGACGGATTCTATGGGCAAAATAAGGAGCTCTGGTAGCGTAGTGGTTATGAATTGGCCTGCTAACCTTAGTGTCAGCAGTTCGAAACTACCAGCTGTTCCGTTGGAGAAAGATAAGGCTTTTTGCTCCTGTAAAGATTTACAGCCTCAGAAACCCTGTACAGGGTCGCTGTGAGTTGGAACTGACTCCACGGCACATAACAACCAACAACAATGGGCAAAAAAGATGGAGTCCTGGTGTGGTGCTGCAGACTAATGCGCCAGACTGCAAAGCCATTTGAATTGCAAGGTTGGTGATTCAGGCTCTCCAGCTGCTCCTGGTAAACCCTATACAGGGTCGTTATGGACCAGAACTGACTTGACGGCACTCAACAACAACAACAACAACATGAGCAAAACATTGGTTGGTGCAGAAAGCATCAAATGAAGATGAAAGGAATACACACAAGTCACTGCACCCAAAGGGATTGATGGCCAACCATTTCTGGAGGTGGCATATGCTGGATGCGACTGGTACTGAAGGAAGAAGTCTAGCCTGAGCTCAAGGTGCTGGCAAAAAGCAAAGCTCTGGAGACAGACGGAATGCCAGCTGAGCTGTTTCAACAAACATGCTGGAGGTGTTCATGTGTCTAGAACAAGAAATTTGGACAACTCACCCATGACAGCTACCTGGCCAACCAAATGGAAGCAGACCATAGTGGTATGCATTCTGAAGAAAGGTGATCCAACAGTTTGTGGAAATTGCTGAACAATATCATTAATGATGTCACATGCAAGTAAAATTATGCTGATTTTAATTTAAAACTGAGCCCAGGGAACTGCCAGAAATTCAAGCCAGACTCTGAAGAGGACATGGGCCGGAAGTAAGCTATGGTATTTTATTATTTTTTTAAATATATATATGAATCTTGTATTTTGACCCTTGTACTCTTCTCCTATCTCATTTTTTGCTTGGGTCTCTATCCTCCAACCATCTTGTTCTAAAATGTCATCCTAATTTAGTTTCAAGATAGGCACACGTTAGAACATCCATTGGACACTTCTTTTGGGTTTTCTATAGAGCTAAGATCCAGCCTAAAATTAATCTATGGGTCGTCTTCTGGAGCATTACAAAGGTGTACTGGTGGTGTGGTGGGTTATGGGTTGGGCTGTCCACCTTAAGGTCAGCAGTGAGTCCAGCAGCTGCTTCCTGGGAGAAAGATGAGACTTTCTGTTCCTGTAAAGACTTACAGCTCAGAACTTGTATACAGGGCCTCTGTGAGTTGGAACCGACTTTATATCTTCACACCTGGGTCACCACCAGAGCATCACTGTTGTGGAGGCTTCACCCTTCCCCTTCCCTCCCCTCCCCCCACCCCACCCCAACCCCCTGACCTAAAAATTTAAACATGTTCTCTTTCCTTCTTGTGTTTTGCTTCAAATTTGGGTCACCATATTGTTTATGTCAAACATGACTGAGCGCTCTAATGTGTGTTAATTAATTTAAAATGTGAAAATTGCGTAAGATCTGAATACCTGTGTGTGTTTTGCCTTTTGTGTTTTCAGGATTGTGAGGGAGAAACTCCTATTCATAAGGCGGCCCGGTCTGGTAGTCTAGAGTGCATAAGTGCCCTTGTGGCCAACGGAGCTCACATCGAGTAAGTGTCTTGATTTATTGTTCTGAGCTACAGATGTAGTCAAGGATGTTGTGTGTAAAGACAATATTTAAACAAACAAAAGCACTTCTTTATTATTATTATAAGTAATATAATTTGGTCTTAAATCAGTTGGTGCTAGTGAGGAAAATTGCGTGGCTTGTGTTGACCACTTGCAAAAAGGGGCTTAATTTTATTTCAGCCTCAGATTTCTTTGTAATGAGAAAGTATACTACGGAGAGAATAGTTCCATAATTAGACTTGGAGTCTAAAGTCATGACATTGCCAGCAAGTAGTTGTGTGAATGTGGGCAAGTCATTAAACTTTTCTTTGCCAAGTTTTCATTTGAGGGCCTTGGAAATTGGAAATTGCAGGTCTTTTTAGATTCAAGCAGTTCATCAAAGGCACTTAGCTTTTCTCAGCTTTGATTCCCTCATCTTGGAAGATGTGAGAATATTATGTTTTAAAACCCTGTTAGGACTTCTTAGAGATTTATAGCTCTGTAGAGTAGAGCTGTATTCAGGAGAGACTTCAAGCTCTTCGAGCTTTTGATACTGATGGCATTATTTTAGAATGTCAGTGCTTAAGCCCACTTACCGTGTGATAGAAAAATCTGAGTGTTTTGATTTAGCAGTGTATATCTTTTATGCAATTTTAAAGCTAGCCGTAGTAGTAGATGTTTATTTTAAAATCATTTGTATTAACTTTCTCTTTTTTTAAGATTTGTATTACCAAAGTTTTTCTCCTGCAGTTTACAGCATTAACAAAATGGATGCGGTTTTCACCCTTAAATGTTGAGTGTAAGCTATATAGCTGTAATAACCAACATAACTAAAATAATAGCAGCTTTTTTGTTTTATCTTATTGATTGAGTGTTTTGAGTAAACTTTAAGCCATTGTATTCTAATTGGAAATAAGAAATTTTAGACGGGGAGAAATAAAAAACCACATAACTAATTTAGTTTAACCCTTTGGTTTCCATTTCTTGATTTTGACTCTGTATTATCGTAAATATTGAAAATTAATCCTGGACAACGAAGCCATCTACACTAATGCAAGGCAGTACCAAAGACTGTCTTGGAGTGTCTTAGCTTCTGTTTCATTACGTTTTACTGCCAATATTAGCCACTGATTCAGGCTTGGGTCAGGTCATTATATAATGACTTAGAATTAGAAACATGACCTGTAATAACTGTTGCATTGCAGGAACATTACAAAGTTAAAAAAAAAAAAAAAAATTTGCTTAATGCAAATATTTTATATGTACACTTTAAAAAATACTGAGTATAATTTTAAATGGACTACTTTAAAAAGCAAAGTTGAAGAGATGGTTTTTACTAGCTATGTTTAGATTAAATATTCAGATCTTTTAATTTTAATAACAGAAGCTTTGATTAGAAAATACAGAGTCATTTAAGAAGTAATTGATTAAATCATTTTATTGTCATTTATTGAAATAATAGATAATTAGAAATTGACCCTTTTAACACCTTATTTTTCTAAACAATATTTGATCCTGAATATTTTATTACAAAGATGTTAGTTTTATTAATGATAGCTTAATCCTTGGAACCAATACACATCTGTCACTGTGTCCTTTTTAAATATAGGTGTCTTTTTAGAAATGAGAATACATTTTGTTTATAATTCTGTCCTTGGTTACAGGACCCTCAAGTGTCTCTTTTCCCATCTCCACCAACAGTGTGATTGAACATGGCCTCAAATGCCAGTCTGTTTTTCGTTCTCAGTATAAGAGCCACTCCCTCAAGACCCTGCATTATGGTGATTTCCCTTGATTGAACTCTCAGATTTTTTTTTTTTTTTAAAGAAGAAATATTTAATATGAGCCACCTAGCCAAAAACAATTTTAACCTAAAATTCTAAGTTCTTGGCCTGGAGATAGAGCAAGTAATCATTATTTATAGCTATTGTATTTGTGGTTATTTAATTTTAACATCTAGATAAAATGTCACTTTGGCCAGTAAGCTAAATTGCAGTTTGCTTCTTGATATCTTCTGTTCTGCACATTTTAATAGTTTTAACACTTTTTAGTCTGCCGACATGTAATGATGGTGTCGTCCCCCCAAACAGTGGTACTGACCTCGATTTTACTGGTTTCTTACAGTGTTACTCTTATGATAGTCCTAGCAAATAATACTTTTTTTTAAAAGAACAAGTGGCACAGAATTTATTTACTTATTTAAAGCTACTTTTTTTTTTCTTTTCCAGTTCAGAATTGGCCAGATGGTTAACTCCTCATATTATATGATAATAATATTTAGAAGAAATTATAAAATTTTCTTTTTTTTCCTGTGAATAAATTGAAAACTATCTTATGCCATTATTTAAAAATGAATCATTTTGCTTTTAAAACCTACGCTGTTTTTTATATGTATCTGCTACATGAAATAGCCAAAATTGTTGTGCTTTGTTAGCCATTAGTGTAGATACTGCTAAGGGTAGGCATACTGAGTATTTGTGGCTAGAATGGTTTGTTGTGTAACTTACTTGTTAATGTAGGCTGCATCTGTAACGCATATCAGCTGCTGAGCTGCATCGTAGTAAATTTTCTAGCACCACACGTGAGTATGTTAATGGAACTTCTTTTTTTTTTCCCTTTTATTTTAAATCTTGGGTTTTGGTGCCAAGTTTTCTTTCCCATTTGATTTTGTTTCTCAGTTACATGATTGTCATTATCATTTGGCACTGTTTGCATCTGAAAATGCACAGGATTAAAAGACAGTTCTGTGATCAAACGAAATGTTTGTGTACTTTAAATCATCTAAGCATTTGCAGACTGTTCTCATGCTCCTTTTTTCCTCCCGACGTCTAAATGTACTTTCATTATATGAAATTGATATTAGCCTTAATTTTACTTATATTATAGTTCAGTTTTTTTTATTATAGCTCTGTTTGGTGTGGCACGTAGGATAAGCACTTGACTGCTAACCGAAAGGTCGGCAGTTCAAACCACCCTATACAGGGTTGCTGTGAGTTGGAACAGACTCGGTGGCACATAACAGCAATAACCAGTGTTTGCTTCACAATTCCAGTGTTTTCAGCAGAAAAGGGGCATACATCTACTAACATGAGAAAGTTGCTTCATTTGTCTTTTGGATGGTGGAATAAGTAATTGCATGTAAGATTAAGTCTCAATTATCTGCTAATAATTAAGAGGATCTTCTTAGTACTAATACTGTCAATAACAGTTTCTAAATCTTGGTTAATCTTTGAGTATTTTGGAATCCATTCATTTTCAGTTGTTTCTTTGTGTGCGTTTCTTGCTAGATCAAATAGAAGGCTGTTTCCTCACCAACTAGATACAAAATAGCCTGTGTTTAATTGCCTCTTAAGTGAAACCCTCCTAAAGGGAATTAGCTGGATTGAGAACGAACAAGAATTACTTACCACCTCTGGTAATTTTGCCAGCCCTTTTTAATACCACGTTACACAGATGCTAGTGTTTAAAGTAGCTGATTTCCAAGTTTCGTGCTTTTCTTACAGGAGAGCATTTCTGTGGAAGCCATTAGTTCTGTGGTCCAGATTTTCAAATGGGCAGCATATTTTGAAATGCAATTATTTTGATCCCAAGGTGAACTTAACTGATCGTCAGATCACAAAGTATGACCTTGTGAAAAGCAAGGCCAGTGACTTACTCTAAGAAATTTTCTCTTGCTTTGGGTAACAAGCACTGTTGGTTACAATTTAAAAAAAAAATCTACAATGTGCTATTAATAGTTTTGTTTTTTAACAGTGTTGTACAGAAGTATGTTGTGGAATGCTTAATTCTTAAATAGAATTAATTACCTATTCAGTTCATAATTGGTGGCCATCTTGATCCACCTTTATTTGCTTACCAGTGGAGCCATGACTGGAAGCAAAAATTTTGTTAGGGGAAGTAAACATGATGAAGGTATTTAATCTTGCTGTCAGTTTATTTGCAGTTTTTGCCCTTAGCAGAAATGTAACCCAGATTTACTTTATTAGCCATTAACTCATTTCTGAATGTGTGGTGAACCAGATTGTCTCATCAAGCCATATAGAATTTGTAGTATACTTTAAAAAACATAATAAATAAATAAAGCTTGGATTATTTAATACTCATTTATAAATCATTTTACTTGTCACTAAGGCAAACTCATCTGTTCTTTTTATTTCCTGACTCTATCTTTTTGCTAAGTAGTAGGGAAAAAGGATTTCCTGAAACAATGCTTTTAGTTCCACCTGCCAGACAGGAACAGATGTTGGTTGCTAGTATCCTAGTTTAGTTTAGAATTGTGATGACTTTTCAAGCAGTCTGAATAATAAATATATGTGTCTTAATCATTAATTTCATTCATTTTAAACAAGCTCAGAGCTTATCGCAGTAGTGCTTTGTGGTCTCTAAACCCAGATGTATTTTTTCTTACGCTCATTCACCAGAAGAGAATGCTGACTAGTTCATCAAACTCTTTTAGATGATGCTCTTGTATTTTAATGTATGCAAACATGATTTGGTTGCAATTACAACACAAAAAAATATACATTTAGCCATGTTGAATTTGAAATGAAAACTTGGCACCAACTTTATTCAGGTTGAAACTTTGTACAAAGTTACTTTTGTAACCTGAAGATTATAATTACGAAGGTCTTTAATTATTTAAGCGTTTGGATACCAAAGGGTTAAAAATACACATGTATTTCTTTACTGAAGAACTTTTAGATGTTTGCTAATGTTTTGTCTGTACAAATGGACACTTTGTAATATTTTTGTTTTGTTAAGAAAAAGATTTTTTTTTTCTTAATGATGCCATATATTTGCTTATTTCTATCTCGAAATAGTTTTTAATGTATTTGAGATACCGCATACCAAATTTTAAAGTAACCAGAATCGTGAGTGAATGGCTTTGAGTCCATCCTGTTAAACTTCTGTTGGAAGATTTGGCCTATTTAAATTGGCTTCATGCTAAGAAATTACCTGAGGGTAATTTATAAGGCAGTGGCCTTGAGCAGTATCTCATTGGTTAAGGTGGTCACATGACAAGGGCTTAAGCTCCTTAAATGTGCTTCTGCACCTGAAGTATGTGTCTGTGTTTTTAATCCAAGTGTTGCCTGCAAATATGTGATCCCTTATTATTTGAGTTTCCTGTTTAATGAAGCATTGCCCGTTTTACATCAAACAGAAGATTCTGAATCTATAAAAACTACACATGTCAATGTTTTACAGCTACGTAATTCGAATTGACTTGATTTTTTCAAGTAATCCTAGAAAGGGGGAGCATTCCATATAGAAACTGCTGAAACTGCCACAGGTGCTTCTCCGAAACCCTTACAGGTGTGGCATTGAATGTTCAGTATGGCTTCCTTTCTGCACACAAGGCATACTGTTGAGGTATTTGTTGCGGTGATTGGTTTTACTGCTAATCTAGGAATTCAGATTTAGATTCTCTAGACTTGCATGCTTTGCTTACCCTAATTTATGATATCTATCTTTTTATTTGTAAACTAACAGTAGATAAGTTGAGATCAGAATTTTAACAGAAGTATTTATATAAAAACTGTGATAATCTTTTATTGTCACATGGCATTAATGAAAAGACAAACATCCCAAAGGTGATGTGACAACTTACATAGTCCAGGTCTTTCCTGATCTGTGCTTTAAAAAAAAAAAAAAATCAAAATTGTTCTCATTCGAACGGCTTCTTACCCATTTCTGATAGCATTGTGGCACTGTAAATGGAATAGATGGAGGCTTAACTGACAGTATAGATGAGGTTGACAATTCTTTTGGGAACGTTCTTGGATATAATCCTTTAATATTCAGAATTTTCTTACATAAAATGTAGCTCCGTATGTAGTGTATGCACATTTATTTTTCAATGTTAAAAAGGTTACTATTATGGATTTGGGTTATTTATTTGACAGTTATTTAACAGGACAATTCAGTCATAGTAAACACTTCCACATCTCTGTGTGTTTTAATATTCCAATTCTGAAGTAATAGTAGAAACTGTAGGGAGAATTGTATGGTGAATGTCATGCTGAATGGGAAGTATAATAATAACGCATTCATCATAGTTTTTTAAATAGCTTGTAACCAATTTAGCTTGTTATTCAGTGCCGTCGAGTCGGTTCCAATGTACAGTGACTAGGGTTTCCAAGGAGTGACTGGTGAGCTTGAACCGCTGATTTTGCAGCCCAGCATTTTATAACTTCAGCAAATTAGCACCAACATGAATATCAAGATGGCTAGTGGTAAGAGAAATCGCTGCCCCATGACAAAGATTTTTCCTGTGGAGGTTAGAGTGCACCAGAAGGGGTGAAATACGGCTTTAAAATGACCTCACCTCCTCTCGATCTCAGAAAGGGGCAACAATAAATTTTAGATCATTGAAAATGCGTCAAGATAAAGACTTTAACTTCCAATTTGTATGTTTTTATATAAAGCTGTAATTAGAAACAATGCATTTAGTTTAGTTAGTACCCTGGTGTTGATTCAGACGGTCGTTTTAGAGAGCAGGCTTTCTTCCAGACATTTTGTTTCCCTCTGAAATAATAGGAGATAATACTGCAGTTGTGATCGTCTCTAATGATATCTCAGTTTAGGTTATTAGAGGATAGTGTGTTTATATAAGAAACACGCTCAATGTCTACTGATTCGGTGATTGTTTTAAAAACATTTATGGTATAACAATAAAGTGTAGCATTAAATGTGCAGTTACGGTGGAATCTTTAAATCCCCTAAGTGCCCTACTCACGTTAAAATTTAAGAAAATACATAGATAGCTTAGATTTAAGAGCTACTTAACATGAAACATTGAGTCCACTTTTGAGGTTTATAAAGTCATATGTTTTAATCAGGATTATAGGTGCAACTTTTCAAGCCTCAAAATGGAATCCCCCTTTTAACAAATAAGAAAGTGTATTTTTAAACTTTTATGATACCTGAACCTTTTATGTTCAAAATGTTTTGAGAGTAAGCGCTGCTGTCGAGGTGTTTCTGACTCATTGCAACCCTTTAGGACAGCTTCGAACTGCTTTATGGGTTTCCCAGACGCTACACAAGTGGACTGCCATAACTTCCTTCCAGGGGAGCGCTCAACCACGGTCCCCCAGGACTCCTTTGGCAGCTATGCCACTTAAGAGTCGTGGTGTTCTAGCCTTTCACTTGGCAGATCACATACTTTTCAGCCTCTATATAATCCATTTGAAAGTTGCATCTACTTGTTCAACTATTAAAAACAGTCTGAAGAGTGGAATCCTATGAAGATAGTTTTTGCTCTACTCAATGTTAACCCCATTCAAACTTTTAACCGAAGACACTCAGACAGACAAGGAATGATTCTGTTACTCATGATTCTTAACTGTGCTCTCTCGGCTTTTATTTCACGTTTTTGTACTACAAGTTTACATAACACATTTTGTGACTGATTTGGCAACTTTTTAAAAGTTTTTTAAAAAATAATTTAAGTAGAATAGTGTACAAAACTAATAAACATTTTTCAGCTCTCCATTATTAAACACAGAGGAAGAGTTTTAGGGATATCTCTTTGGTTAGATGTTCATCATTGGATCTAGTCCATTGTTTGCTTTTGTGTCGCCTGGAAGCTAAGAATGGGTTATGTTTTCTTCAAGTGGAGAGGATGTAAAAATCAATAGCAAAATAATAATTCATTACACTTGAAAGTATGTACAGTTCAAATCTTCGTATCCATAAAGAAAGGCTTATTATTATAGCGTAACCGTGCCTTAGTTCGGTTGTCTAAGGTTACTTTGAGGTCACAACAGAGCGGAGTAGT
This sequence comes from Chrysochloris asiatica, assembly GCF_000296735.1. Classification (NCBI taxonomy): domain Eukaryota; kingdom Metazoa; phylum Chordata; class Mammalia; order Afrosoricida; family Chrysochloridae; genus Chrysochloris; species Chrysochloris asiatica. Next base: position 19,348,553 of record NW_006408547.1, on the reverse strand, counting down.
TGTGAAAGATGACGATTGGCCTTCAAAGCCTAAAATGTTTACTTTTACGTAAACCTTTAATCAGTCCTGACAATAGATGGCTCCTAATGTTTGTCCCTGGTGTGACATCGTAGGGTTAGCACTCCACCATAAAGTTGGCAGTTCAATCTCACCAGCCACTCCTTGGAAAACCCTATACAGAGTCATTATAAGTTAGAACTCACTCTATGGCACTTAACTTGAAAGAGCCTGGTAGCGTAGTGGATTAAGAGCTGGCTGCTAACCACAATGTCAGCAGTTCAAATCTACCAATTGCTCCTTGGGAGTAAGATGAGCCTTTCTTCTCCCCATAAGGATCTACAGCTTTGGAAACCCTATACAGGGTCACTGTGGGTCGGAACTGACTCCACAGTACTCGACCATCACTACCATCCGTGTTTTGGAGTCCTGGTGTGCCCCTGGACTGCTGACCTTCAAACACCACCTGCCATTTCTTGGAAACCCTATTACAGGCTTGCTGACTGGGACTGGACTTGCCGGGCACTTTTGAGAACAGTGACAATGTTTGTTTTAAAAAAAGGCCTGGTGGCACTATAGGATAAACACTGAACTTACTCACTACAAGGTCAGCCGTTGAGCCCACCAGCTGTTCCTCGGGATAAAGATGTGACTTTTCATCTTTACTCTAGTAAAGATGTGCAATACTGGACACCCTGTACAGGGTCCCTGTGAGTCAAAATCAGCTTGACGGCAGTGGGTTTTCATTTGTTTTAGAGTCCCTGGATTGTACAAATCGTTTATACGCTTGGTTGTTAATGGAAAGATTGGAAGAATGGAAAGATTGGAAGCACTCAGGTGCTTCAAAAGAAAAGTTGGGGGTGGGTGGGGTGGGGAGAAAAGCCTGGCCTACTTCAGAAAACCCTATGGAATACTGGTCAATTCTATTCACATACACACTTGGACTCCGGGAATTGGAATTGCAGCTCTGTGTAACTGGTCCTGGTACTTTAAATTTCAGGCCAGTGTCTGTAATTCTGTAATGTGTAGCACAGAATTGAGCAACCTGCTAGATATTTTTTTTTTTTTAACAGGGGAGATATAGTGGAATTAGTATTGGACCAGAAGAGAAAGCATGTCGGGAAGTCGGGAAAAGAAACGGGAAGGAGGACCCCTAGAGGCAAGGGTGGGTAGGTGGGTGGTTCCTGTTTCCACTGTGAGACCACTTACTCTGCTGCTGTCAGCTATGAACACTTTTTTGAGAAGCATATACATGAAAACAAAACAAACATTATATTGTATACAATCAGTCCCAAGTAGTGTGGGAATATAGTTGAAGTCTTTTGTAGGTAAAGAGAAGGGATTTGTATATTACTGATGATATTAAAGGGCTAGAGCTATTCAAACACTAACACTGAGCAAAATTATGATCTCCTGATTCTTCCACAATCACTACTCCAGATTCTGGTATCTGTCCATACATGTTCTGGAATTCTTTTATTTCGCCCCCCCCCCCCTTTTTTTTTTTGTTAGATCAACCTAACTTCTCAAGAATTTTGTGAGAAACTAGTGACAGTTCAGTTAACTTTTTCTGTGCTCTTTTCCCAACGTTAGCATTTTGGCATGACCCTTAAAGAACTTTCTTCTTGGTGACCTGGTATTTATGATCTAACTGCCACTTACTGCTATTTTATTCTCTGATAAAACTAAATAGTAACCTTTCTTTCAACATTACGTTAGCGTTTTCATTAGGCCCAGTTTCAATGGGCAGTTTCTCATTTCTGTGTTCTTTTAAGAGAATAAATTTGCGTTTTTGTTTAGGAATGCCTATTTTATAAACTTAGCTTATGTTTTTCATCTTTTCAAGATGGAAACTTATTTTATTTTAAGATGACAACTTCTCAGTTCACGTTTTCTTTTTGTTTTTTTTTTTTTTTAACTTATAGTAGATCTTATCTGGACCACCTTCATTTTAGGTATCTTCTAAAGATGATACACACAGAAAAAAATCCACCTATAATTTGTGTAGTTACATATGTTATATTTCAGTGCAACATTATTGTAAATTAAGTGTATGATCATTTGCACAAATGTAATTAATGTGTAATATGTACACATGTAAATCATGTAATATTTTGTTCTGCCAAAAATTGGGTGTTTCCCTTTCATTTAATTTATATATGAACAAAATATAAATTCTATAATAATATTCTTCAGAATCCAGAATCATGAAATCTTATGACATGAAAATATCAATTTTAGTTTATAATAGCACTACTGCTTTGTATCTTTAAGAACATTTTGTTGGTTTCTGGTATTCTCAAGTCTTTTCTTTTTTGTTATTTTATTAAGTGCTGTTGAGTCAGTTCCGACTCATAGCAACCCTGTATAGTTTCCGAAGAGCAGCTGGTGGGTTTGAACTGTTGACCCTCTGGTTTACAGTCCAGTGCTGGTCCTACAGCACCACACCAGGAGCCTTTTTTACATCTGCTCAAATTGGATTTGGACTTCTGCCTTCCTTTAAAATGTATAACTTATTTTTACATCTCTTTTTAAAAAAATAGAGATTTCTCTGGTTTGTTTCTGAAGGTAGTGGTTATGAATATGATGAGAAGATACCGGAATACAAAGATTGTTACTATCTTTATAAATGAAAAACCTCTGTCCCTAATTCTGTAGCTTTCACTTTCAAAATTATTTTTCTTAACAGAAGCCAATCCTGTGACTGATTCACCTAGGGATCTAGGCTGGTTATTTCATTGATGCAAAATAAGGCCTTTAACTTGACACCACATCTTTGCGTGACGATAGCAGAGCTCACTACTTAAGTATGGGAACTGTCTTTGCTACTTAGTAGCTTCACAGTTTCAGTTTATCCATCTGCAGTTAACAGAATGTTTTGTGTTTTTACAGGTTTGCTTCACAGAACACTATTCTTGTCTTCCAGAGAAGCCGCAACACGGACTAGCTTTTGTTCCCCACATTTTTATTCAGTATTCTAATTAAGGTTTACAAGTTCTATAAAATGATCTTATTCTGATCTTTTATTTACATTTTCCCAACACGTCCTACTTTGGTCTGCATTTTAGTTATTGTCGCACATACAGCAGCAGCGTTACAACTATTCATGTAACTAACCCAGTGAAATGATCTTGAATCCTCTGTAGTGATAGGAATCTTAACCTAGACAAGAACTCAGACAGCAGAGGTGTACTCAAATGCTCTGGGATGCCAAACTGTAATACACAGATATTCATAGCAAGGACTAAAAACAAAACCCAACAACTCCAGCTTTTTAAATCTCATGATAAATGACTTTAATGGCAGGGCGTCCTTCTAGACTTCCATTTACAGTGTCACGTGTTAGCATGAAATCTGCTTTGTGCAAACGTAAGCTTTCTGGTAAGCCAATTGTGTTTGTATTTAGGAGGCCAGTTGTTATGAATGCCATGGACAATTTCAGTACTTGTTTGTTTGTTATGATTTTAGTCAAGCTTAAAGGGATGAATTATTAAAACTAAGAATAGATAATACAGATTTCAGTTTCAGTTTACGTCTGAAGTGAGCTTAAATTTAGGGTCTTCAGACTAACATAAAAACTTAATCTTGAGAAGTTAAATAGGAAGATAGATGCTTTTTTTTAAAACAATTGAGTATATTGATTTTTTTTAATGACTTATCTCCCAAATCTTGCTTAGAAATCAATTGTATTTGAGAGCAAAGTTAGTTACAGTAGTAGGGCGAATGAAAACTTGCTTTGATTTATGTAATCTTTCGTATCACTTCCAGATAGTTAGTCAGTTCAGCAGAAGCAGACACCGAGCTCAAGCACTACTGGAACATAATTCAGTGTTTTTGTGTCATACAGCCTGAGAAATGCCAGTGGTCTGACGGCAGCAGATATTGCACAAACCCAGGGTTTTCAAGAATGTACCCAGTTTCTCTTGAACCTCCAGAATTGTCATCTGAACTGTTTCTATAATAATGGCACCTTAAATGGGGTTCATCAGAATATATTTCCTAGTCATATTAGTATGGGAACAAATCGAAAGAGATCCTTGGAAGATTCTGAATCCATTGGAGTAAAGAAAGCTAGAACTGAAGGTAAGACCACATTCTGGGTGGGAAAGAACAGAGTTTCTTTAACGTGTCTTCTCTTTTATGCCTGAAAGTTCCTTCAGCCTGAGCTCTTCACTTGTACTCAGGTTGTGACACATGGACTCTCTGGTGGAATTGCCACTTTGAAGACGGGCCACTTAACAAACAGGAAAAGGTGTAAGCCATCTAGACAGCTTGTGTACATGTACAAAACTTCTTAGTACCCAGCTTCTCCTTCCATCAAGTATAAAAAACGATTTTTATTTGTTGTACCTATTTGAAATAGAACTATTAAAATACTCCGCCACTGTGCCATTATTATTATTATTTTTTAATTCCTATGGATTCTGAGCTCATAAAAAACTGATGCTGATAGGGCACTGAAACCTGGTTTTGCACTTGGGAAAGTAAAAGTTTCCAAACTTTACCACTTAAGCGCTGTGATGTGTCCTCACCTGGCCTCCGTATTCCCATAGTTGAGTGTAAACGTGGTTATCATACAAGTTCCAACGTCTTAAGTATTTAGGTAAGTTAGCTGTTTGAACTGCAAGGTCGGTGGTTCAAACTCACCAACTGCTCCTCAGACACTCTATATAAGGTCACTGTGGGTCAGGACTGACTCAATGGCACTTAACTACAACAACTTGTGTTTTAAGGATCCTGCTTTAATTGCCTTTGGGTAAGTTGGCAGTTTGCATATATGCAGAATGAATGGGTTACTTTTTTTAATTGAAGGGAAAAAAAACTTGTAAAAAAATACACATGTATATATGTGTATATGAAGTTTCTTAATCAGAAGGCAGAATTAATAGCTTGCCAAGAATACACAGTCACATCACATGCGTGAAGAGAAAATTTATTTTTTTACTATTCAAATACTCAGTGTGAATGGTGTACCGGGACATTGATTCTCTCATTGAAACAAAAATATTTTTTGCCATTTGCTCAAATACTCAAAACGTAGTTTTTCTTGGCTTGAATAACTGTATAATTAGTTTTTTTGTTTTTTTTTTTTACCTCTTCAGTATGCAATTTCATAATAATATTGCTTTCATTCTTTTATATTGTAATTTCTGGAATCTTGTATTGATTTGCTGTTTAAGTATTGCATGAGTTTAACTTTTTTGCTCAATTCGAATTACTCATTTTGTATATAAGTTTGTGCTTCTTAAAAAAGAGATGCATTTAAAATATTGTGTGAGTAACTTCACACGAAAGTCCTTGATGTGTTAAAAGTGATTAGTTTTACAGTCTTGGCTGTGAATTTGTTTTTTTTTAAGTCACATGTTGAAATTGCCTTTCAATTCCTTTTTTCCAAACTGCTTGAAGCACCCTCGTTTTGATGTAGAGCTTAGACCTTAATAAAATGTAGTCCATTCTTTTTTTCTAGAATTCAAGAATTATGTCTGTTGATTCTTTTAATGTGGAATGTATATTCCTCAAAAGGGGGAGGGGCTCTGCAAAACTCACCATTTTACTTCTTTTGGTTACCATGAGTCTGAGCATTTCTGTAACCCCTCAGACAAATCAGTATCTCCCTCAGCTTTCAATAAACTGCTGGAATCTCAAGTGTTGTAAGGTTAAGGGAAACCATGTTGATGTAAAATATCTTGGCTATTAATGACTTGACCTTTTTGTGTTCAGCTATCATTTGGAAACAAAGTTATACTTAAAAAAATCATTCTTTATAATATCTTTCTTACAGCCATCCATGTCACATACCTAAATGCAATTTGGTCAGAATGTAAACATAGTTCATAGCTGTGCCTATGAGCTCTGTGGGGTGAAATAAAATTCAAGCTTATCTAGTGGTTGATGTTGAGGAGAGAAATTTGTTGGTGATGTTTTTCCCAATTTGGGGTGGTTCAAGGAAGGATCAGTATATAAAATTGTCCCTCCCCTCAGTTCCACAGGAGAAAGATGAGGCTTTCTGCTCCTGTAAAGATTTATAGCCTCAGAAACCTTATACAGGGACGCACTGAATTGGAACTGACTCCACAGAACACCACCACCACCACCACCCCGTTCTCAGCCATTTGCTCAAGATGGTATGAGAGATGGACTTCAGGATTACAGCTGCAGTTTCTAGATTAAAATGAATATAGAATTATTAATCTTCAGTAATTTCACATATTCATTTATTGCACAGCTATGTATGTCTTTGTCTTTGGAAATCTGTGTAAATTATAATGACCTGGTTAGAAAACAATGCTAGTGGTTTCATCCATGAATGAAAGCTTTTGTCCTTTTTTAAATCAGTAGTGTTCTGGTAAACACTCTAGACTTTTGATGGCGGAGGAGCAATGTGAGTATTAAAAATCTGACCGAGTAGCCTACAATTTCATAGTTGAAAGAACTGTGCTTTAGGCAGACTCTGCTGATAACATCTGAAATGGCAAGTTGGCGTCACGGTTTTATTTTCATCAAGATGGTATGTTATTGATCTTAGAATGTCATGTAGGTATTTAATGGTGTTTTTTTAAAGCCTTTTAGGAAAAATACAACATTACCTCTCCATTTTAAATTAACAGTGGAAATTTACTCAAGCATACTATGAGTCCAGGGTGAATTAAGGCGAACATTGAGTCTTCCATTTCTGTTCTTAATTGTTAGTGCTGATAATGCTTGAAGACTAGGGAAGAGAGGTAAACGTGACTTTGTTAAATGATATGTGTGGTGATGCAGAATAAGGCACTAAACTGCAAAGTCGGTCCTTCAAACCACCAGCCACTTTTTGGAAACCCTGGGATAGGGTCACTGTGAGTCAGAACCAATTCCATGGCAGTTAACAACTACATGTTGACGAATTTCTTAAAAGTGAGAGTTTATTGCCTCTCAGTGAATTTTTTGTTATAAAGTGCCATCTAATCAGTTTTAACTCCTAACGACCCTGTGTAGGGTTTCCAAGGAGCAGCTGGTGCATTTGAACTGCCGACCTGTGGTTCGTAGTCCAGTGCTGACCCCACAGTGCCACAGCAGGACTCTAGTTAGTGTTTAGCTGCTGCTGGTTTAATTTCACATATAAATAGTTTATATTTGTGTATGTCATGTATACATACACACAATGTTATATGATGTTTAAACTTTGCTTGTGCATAAGTGCTCAGATTTGTAATAAATGGCTGTATGCTTATGAAGGTTTTCCTGGCTCAAGAGAGGACACTTAAATTGTGTTCATGCAACAAAGTGCTACATAGTGTGTGTCGTGGTATCTGAGCACATGGCATCTTACAATATAGTTACACTTCAGAACTAAAACATTTCTGTTCACAGCATGGTTCTAGACCAAGTGCTGCCTAATAAAGACGCTAGTGCCCAGCATGTTTTATTCAGAACACTTTTGTTTCACTTGTAACTTCTCTGTCAGACTTTTAACAAAACCCCGAAGCCCTCTCATGTTTCTCAGTAAACTGCCTGCACATATGTCCTCTGTATGCTGCGCTTTGCATTACTAACACCACTTCCCAGCTTCTTGAATTGGACTCACTCTCTGTTCTGCTATTCGCACCTGAACAAGAGTCGAAGGCCCCCAAAAGAGTCACACTGTAGGAGAAGAAGCCTTATTTGGGCCTTAACACCTACTATTTTCATTTTAACTAGACAGTTCGAAGAAAAAATAGTACATGTGTCTTTTACAATAGAATGAAGGATAATTGTCATAATGACTGGTAGGAAATCCCAAACTAAATGGACCTCCTTTAGGTAGGGACAAACCAATGGCTAGAGTTCCTGGATGGTAAGAAACAGTTCATTGGAAATGCCGTCAAGGGTATGAGGTGGTGTAAAAGTCTGGAGATTACTTCTAAGAGATTACAACCACTGGCAACCTTGCGGAGTGTCATTGTGGTCTGAAACACATGGTCACCGTGAGTCAGTATCCCGTGCTGTGCCTTCAGTGACTTAATGTTTTTATTTAGTGAATCCTTCTAATCCAGGACTTATGGGTCAACACAGAAACTCTTTCCCATGAATCTATATTGTGACTCCAGACTTATTTAACTGAATTGTGCTGTGAAACTACCTGCTGGTTTTTGTACATGTGAAAGACTTCCTGCTTTGGTAGTCTGGGGAACAGAACCAGTAAGATATGGGGCATGGCTTGCTAATAAGACTCCCATAGCTGACTTAGAGCACTTAACATCATTAAACATGCCAGAATTATTTTCTTTTGCTTCTTCATGAATGGATATCCCTGTCTTTTCAGGTAAACATTTGTAATTTCTAAATGTGTTTGCTAGTGTGCCTTGTAATAGTGTGTTTTTTTTTTTTTTTTAAACAGTAGAGCCCTGATAAGGGTTTGTAGGATAAACACTGGACTGCTAACTACAAGTTTGGCAGTTCACACCAACCATCTGTTCTTCGGAAACTCTACAGGGTCACTGTGAGTCAGAACTGACTCGGTGGCACTTCACAACTTGAACTTACCAAGTAAGTTCATCTTCCTAACTTGAATAGAACCTTCTTGAGTTGTCCCAGGGTGGTGTTTAAGGGCCCTGGAGTCTTTTCCAACTCAGAGACCCTGTATAGGGTTGCCAAGAAGGGGCCAATGAGTTTGAACCACTGACTTGGGAGACCTGTCTCAAATAACAGCAAACTTGCCCTGCCCCAGAGGTTTCTCCTGGTTCTCTCTCGGTTACACTTGGCTGTGCCTGCATCTCTGGAGGAAGGGAACCTGGCAGGTTTTATTTTAACCATAAATTTTTCATCATAAATATTTAGTGATGGGTGCTGGAATCATATCAGTGCTAATTTGGCAATGAGATTTGTAAAAGGCCAAGCACACTTCCTAGACTTTCTGTATTAAGTAACTTAGGAATGTCTAGTAATCCCCGCCCGCCCCCTCCCCCCCGTAACTATGGAAGTCCAGAGGAAGCTGGAACAAGAACTTGCTTCCCAAAATGCAAATGGGCTCAAAGTTGATAACTGAAAGGAGACATTTTGCTTTTTTGAGACGGTTGTATGGGCCGCGTAGTTACAGTGTTGAATATTCAAATGATTCCTTCAGCTGTGGTGGTTCGTAAGTGTTGTTGGGTAGCTACATGGACCAGAAGAAGCTGACGGTGCTGTGGATAGTGGCTCCAGCTGCTGGCCTTGTGGTCAGCAGTCCAGTGGATCTATAGAGAGGTGTTTTGGAATTCGAGGATTTTTACATTAGCATGCTACTTGCTTTCAAATGATTTAATTTTTTTTTCTTTTTGATTGCTAAAATACAAACTTTTGGCATGCCATTTTTATAGTTTTATCAATGAGAAGTTTTATATTAGGCTTCTTAGCATAGATGAACCTAGTGATGACTGGGTTTCCAGGCAAGTCACATTGCTAGTGCAGTGAACACTACTAACTAAGGCTACATTTACATTAGCTTTACTTGATCGCGAACTCCCCTTTCTCCCATGTTATTTTGGCCCTCCAGTGGCAGTATGCCCTCATTTTACACTTCCCTTTTGTATTACATTTTACCCGAGGTAACTGATACTTCAGAATTTTTTACTGGATTCTTTATGTTTTAGTGCCTCCCCGCCCGGCTGCTGAGTGGGTGTCCTTGATTGATAACAAGTAATGAGGCACTGGGTTTTGAGAGTGAGAAAACCAGTACCCCAGCTTTGGTGATTTACTTTTCTCCTTTTTAGTTCCTTAACATCAATCGGTGTTTCTGCCTGCTATTTAGAAGTTGCCGAGTATTTCATGCCTTTGCTGTTCTTAAGTGTTGTCGAGTCAGTTCTGACATAAATGACTCTGTATAGGATTTCCCAGGAGTGGCTGGTGGGTTTGAACTGCCAACATTGTGGTTAGCAGTCCAGTGCTTATCCTACAGCGCCACACCAGGAACCCAGTACGCCTATAGTTTTCCCCTTTTCTCAAGTAAGGTGTGTCATCTGGATTTCGGCAGAAGTAGACTTACCAAGTATAAAGATACTTAGAACCATCTGGATTGTGTTTCCAACAAAGCCTTTTTTAAACTAACAACATCTGTGGTTTGGGTATGGGTTGTAAGTGTTGTCCAGTCAGGGTTCTAACTCAGTGACAATGTATTGGGTTTCCTAGGAGCAGCGGGTGAGTTTGAACCGCAGATCGTGTGGTTACAGTCCAGTGCTTGTCCTACAGTGCCACATGCTGTATCAGTTCTCAGTGAAAGATCAAAACTACTTTGTTAGCTGAGGATGTTCCAGAGTTCGAAGAATTCCTTTTACTGGCTGTACGTTGCTTGGTCTGCCTGTTTTCTTTCCAACTCTGAAGGTTATGGGAATTGAGCTGTCTGTGCTGAGCCCTCCAGCATGCCTCTCCTCCCTCTGAAGATGCTGCATGGTCCATTGATTTCTTCAAAGTGAATGCTGTGTTTCACAGAGAAGACAGGGCCTGTGAACTGCTTCATTCTCTAGGGCTGTGGCGGATTAAGAAAAGTTATGAGCATAAAAGCAATGAAATCCATGATTCAGTGCCTCTGGTTTCAAACTATATGAAGGGGCTTCAGAGAGTTCGTGGAAAAATGGAATTTAAAGATAATGGAATTTTTCCATCAACTTTTTTTGAAGCCCCCTTGTATTTGAAGAACACTTTTGACATTGTACCTGGGCAGATCCCCCCTCCCCCCAACTATATAAACCACTGTTCTGTTTCATTCAAAAATCAGCTTTTCTTGTTCTTTAACAGTACTGCACATTATTGGCAGTTTGGGAAATAATTTGGAATTGCTTCTATGCTTATTTCTATAATGAAAATCATTTATGCCCCACTAAGATAAGACTAAAGCTGTAAAATTCAATTCTCCCTCTTTTTAATATGTTAACGTGAAAGGAGTATTTTCCACTCAAGATTGTTAATTTGTTGTGTGTGTCCTTTGACTCTGAGTAATTCCGGGTATTTATGTGAGTAAAGAATCAGAAATGTGCACGAAAGTGCATTTGTAAGAATGCTAATTATAGTATTCATGATTGGAAGAAAATGTTTCCACCAGACAACAGTGGACAATTTGGTAAATTATAGCTGTGCGATTGATAATTATCCAAGTTGCAAAGATGCTTTTGCAATTAATTCATGGTAGGGTGCAATATTGCTGCCATGTCGTGTTAAAAGTAATAAAAAGGTAGAGCAGTAATTTTATAATGTTTTTGTTAAAATATATGCTTATTAAGTAAACCAGACATCAAATGAAAATGGTTGATCCTTTAGAAGTGAGAATTACTGGTGGTTTAGGGGTGAAGTGTTTTGCTTAGAGTATTAGTCTTTGGAGGTAAAGAAGTTAGATATCACACATTAGCTTCCCTACAAAATACGAAGACTGATGAAAAGAAATGTACATATATAGCTTCTCCACATTTCTTGGAACTAATACTTTTTAATATTTTATACTGTATTTCAGTGAACACATGAGTCAGAGACCACTGGTCATTGGCAAACTGTCTTGAATTTTGACCTTTACCTTTTTAGTTTTTTAAATTAAATTTGTGTGTTGTTTTCAGAATATGAAGATTGCTTTGTTTTTCTTGTTAAAATGAAAAGTATTTGAAGACATTGTTGGACACTATGTTTGAGGAAAGTGCTTAGGCTCTATAATACGTCTGCAGGCTCTGTAATTTATTGCAATGAGAACCTTCAAGTGAGAAATTTCACTCAAATTCATCAAAACAATTATCTGAAGTTTCATGACTTCTACTTGAAACTTTGCACCAGGAAGTAATGTTCAGTGCCATTTAGTCAGTTCCGACCTTGTCTAGTGGTTGGTGGGTTTGCACCACCCACCTTGCAGTCCAGTCGTAGCCTACAGCAAAAAGTTTGGAAAGTAGTTTTCTTGGTACTGTACTAAGATCATTAGTCATATGTAGATTGTCAATTGTTTGGCGGTTTTAAAATGTCCTTTGATTTAACAAAAAGGAAAGAAAATTGACATTTGTCTTAAAGTTGTGTCGGTACACAAGAACCTAAAGCACCCTTTTGTTTTCTGTGCAGCTCAGAGCTTGGATGGTTTCATGTCACTAGTCAACAGTGAAGCAGAAGACGATGCTGACAAAATGCACGTTGATAGAGAGTTTGCTGTCGTAACAGGTGGGAGTGGACAATTTCCTGTTAACTGCAACACCAGTCAAATGGTTGAAGACACCAAACAACAGGAGAGTGGTTCTGTTGGACCAAACGAAATAGAAATATATACTGTTTCAGCAATGCAGACCCCTTGTCGTTGTAGGAATCAGTATGCACATTATTTCTAACATAAGTTCCTCTGAAACTTCTTGCACTTTGTTGTCCAGTGTCTTTAAAGGATGTTATACTGTCATTTGCTCCTTTGGGGCAAGTTTGTAGATGCAAGGATAAATGTTTCTGGTGCACTCTATGGATATAAAAAATATAAGTGCAATCTTTCTGTTTTGATTTGAGGCTGTTGCTTAATGTGCCTTGCTTATTTTTAATGAGGTTTTACATTTTTAGTTTTCTGATTTATAACCTTTGGGTGACTATACCAAACATGCTTTTGCTAGTATTTTCAACATTATATGCAGCAAGGACAGCGAGCTGTAAACATTAAGAACTAGTAAATGTGGTTTTGATTTGTAATCCAAATATGCCAATATTTGCCAAACTGCCAAAACATTTACTGAACATTCTTGGTTCCTGTGGTTTTCTGTGGCATTTAGATTAAGTCTGTTAAAATGCTATATACACTGTGTTTCACAAAGCTCTCATTTTATTATGTAAAATTTTTAGTATATTGAAACAGTTGATAGTCCTATTTACAGGTTTTAAAAAACAAAAGCATTAGAAAGAATACCTAAAAAGTGTCAATATATTAAATACCCTTTTTTTGTTTATTTAGGTGACCAAGAAAACATTTTAGCCCATTCTCATCATGTTTGATACATTTAGAAATAGATTAAGATTACGTTAACAAATCATTTTTTATTAACTTGCATTAGTATATCATTATGCTAAGTTCTTCACTGGGAATAAAAAAATCATGAATTTTACTTCCCAAATCTATATGAAAAGATCCTTTCTGTTCACTAAAACGAATGTGTACATCTTTCTAGAAGCTACACTAGGGTTGTTAGGCATACAGTTACCTTGTTGCTAAGTAATAAAATGAAATGGACAGATTCTCCCAGGGGAATTCTGTTTGGCTAGTATGTTTAAAAAGGAGCTCTGGTAGCGTAGTGGTTACGAATCGGACTGTGAACCTTAAGGTCAGCAGTTCGAAACTACCAGCTGCTCTGCGGGAGAAAGATGAGGCTTTCTACTCCCGTAAAGATTTACACCCTCGGAAACCCTGTACAGGGTCGCTATGGGTCGGAACCGACTCGACGGCACTTAACAACAACAACAAAGTATGTTTAAAACAATAGGGTTTCTTTATTCAGGCTCTATTGGACTTTACCTAACAATGGATAAAGGACACGTGGTGGCACCGTGGTTCATTGCTCCGCTGCTAACGGAAAAGCTGGCAGTTGAACTCACCTAGTCAAACTCCGCCAGCTGCTGCTTATGTATAAAGGTCACAACCAAGAGCACCCCGTGGGTGGTCAGTTCTGTGAACACACGGGGTCACTGTGAATCGGAAATCCACTCAGTGGTATCTAGCAACAAATAGAAGAATGAAATCCCTAAAACCAACTTTAAAAAAAAAAAGATACTGCTGTATGCTTTTAAGGGGAGCGTGGTGACTCCATATGATAAGCACTGGACTGCTAGCCACATGGTTGGTGGTTCAAGCCCACTAGCTCTCTTGTGGGAGAAAGATGAGGCTTTCTGCTCCGGAAAAGATTTAAAGCTATGGAAACCGACCCTATACAGAGTTGCTGTGAGTTGGAACCGACTCGACCGGCACTAAACAATGTGCTTTTGAAAAGGGAGGAGTAATCACTTTTTGTTCTCCAGATACTAATTCCCAGGGTTTACAAGTTCAATTCAAGACCTTTTTTTTTAACATAAACATTGAAAAAGCACTATATTTCAAGCAAAATCATCCTGTGTGTATAACGGGTGCCAAATGATCATTCCCTTTTTTTTTTTTTCCCGTTGTTTTGACTTATAATATTCTCTTATCTGAGTTTAATAAACAGTTAATTATATCACTAAAGATTAATTAAATTTAGGGATGGGAGAAATATAAATATTCCCCTGGAACTAACATACTTGTTTTTATTTTACAAGATACTTAGTCTTTAAAATTATCTTTTCTCTTGTATTAAGCTTTAATTAAATGGGAAAGCGGTCATTTTATTTTGGGGCAGGGAGGGAAATCCATTATCCTCTGAAGAATTAATAGCAGTTATTAAAATATAATTATTGTTTATAATTACCAAACTTTGGTGCTTAATGAAATATTTAGAACACAGTTTTTGTTTTTTGTTTTTTTCATTGATTAAGCCTTGATTGCTTTCTTGGCAGAAAGTAGATGAATAGGACATACAGAAATCTACATCAGAGGCCTATAGATGGTGAAACAAAGATACGATGTGTGTGGTGCGTTAGGGCAATTAGATGTGTATGAAATGTGTCCTTACTCAAAGTGACTAGGGCTAAGCTCGGACACAAGGTATATTTAACATCATACCTTGCTTTCCTTGAGCAGAACAATGGGATACAATTTAAGACTACCAAGCAACAGATGACTTGTTCACCATTCTCTTTCTGTGTTCTGTGAATTCCTCTGATTGTGGATATTTACACTTAATTCGCTGTGAGTTGAAACTGACTCAACAGCACTTAATAACAACAGCATACAGTTTTCTATATTTCTACAATATCGACAAATAAGAATTGCTTTTCCCAGTCTGCTTGTATACACTTGTAACTGCCTTTTTTCCCTTAAGACATCTTCCTTTTAATGGATGTCTGCATATGCAATTTAAACTATAATGTTTTTCCAAAAATGGTTTTCCTAAAACGAGAAACCTGGGATATCATAGTTCATTTCTAATAGTTAAACTCAGAAACTAGTCACAGCTGTGCTATTGGTATAAGACTGTGTGCATGGGAGTCCTTCGTATTCGTAGCTGCTGATTTTGGTTAGTCTGCCAGTGCTGTTACGTGGCATTTTACAGAAGCACTACATAGATGTTAGTGTTACTAAGGGAAAACAAGTGTTCCTTTCACTGTTGCTACTTTTGCCTTGTGAAAAAAACTGTTTCAAAGCATTATGTGATGCAGCCTTAGATGCATTCACTTTAAGAATCTCTTTCATTTACCTGCTTCGTTTACCTTTTTTTTTTCCCTTAAGAGCTAAAGTGGTGTTATATTTGAACTATTTGTGTGTGTGTGTGTGTGGAGGGGTGTGGGTGTGGGGAGAAGGCCTTACATTCAGTTGTGATGGACTTTTTCAAGAGTGACTTTAAAAGTTGCTCTCAGAAAGCAGGCTCTAAATGAAAATGATTTTTTTTTTTTTTTTTTTTGACTTTAAAAGTTGCTCTCAGAAAGCAGGCTCTAAATGAAAATGATTTTTTTTTTTTTTTTTTTGGATGGCTTTCTGAACTGTTGGTGTTATTCATGCATTTCATTTGTCACCTTTTACATTTTCAAATTCAGTTACCCAGTGCTAGTGAAATTGATAACATTTTCTTATCTCATCGGGCAAATACTTAAATGTTGTGTTTTATTTTGAAATCCAACTATGCACAATTTTTACTTTTGAAAAGGAGCCGGTTTGTTTAAAGAATAAAGAAAGAAGTCCTTTAAAATTGTTGCAGCAATGAATCACTTGATAGTTTCTTCTCCCCCATTGGTTCTGAATTTTGGTGACAGGTGTATTTCTTGATGCAGATGTGAAAAACAGTAGCTCCGTATCGAATACGTTGACAAATGGATGTGTCATCAATGGACATTTGGACTTCCCCACCACGACACAGCTCAATGGGATGGAAAACGGGAATGACCAGTGCTTAACAGCATCTAATGGACTTAGCAATGGACTGGCTCCAGGACAGGCCTTCATGAGTAGCCAGGGTTCTTTTCCTGTTAGTAGCACTGAGGAGCCAGAGAGGACTCTGAACTCGAACCCCGATCTGTGCGGGTCTCTGCACCTCAACGGAAGTCCAAGCAGCTGTGTGGCGAATAGACCGTCCTGGGTGGACGATATTGGGGAGAACTTGCACTATGGACATTACCACGGGTTTGGGGACACTGCTGAAAGCATCCCTGAATTTAATAGTGTGGTAGAACATTCCAATTCCGTAAAAGTAGAAGAAAGGTATGACAATGCTGTTTTGGGTACAATGCACCTTTACCATGGCTCTTAAAACTTCTGGCCAGGTGTTAATTTGAAATGCATTCACTCTTCATGTGAACCAACTCAGATTATTAATGTAGCATTAATTTGAAGGAATGCCATGCCTTGTACTATTTTTTTTTTTTTTTTTTGTACTCCAACTCCCTGAAGAAGGGAGCTTGTATTTAACCACAGTTTTCTACTTAGTCCTAGTTTGTGCATGAGTCGGGCTTACTGAGAGCTGCATAGGCAACGGAATGTCAGGTCCTTATAAGATGCACTTTTGGAATTTCAATTTTCTGTCACCGCTCATTATTTCGATTTAATACTGTCACCAGAAATGTTCATATTTCCTTTTGTCAAGTGAAATGACATCTGATGCAGATGAGTTAGGAGGCAGTAAATGAGGCACCTGGTAATTTATCTACATTGATTTGCACATGTGCATCATCATAAAAAGCTGGCTTTTCCTTTTCCTTGTTGGGTTCATGACAGAACACAACTGTTTCCCTATGCAAGATACAGCCTTACAACCGATTTCTTGCAGTGATTTGTATGAAGCAAAGACCTTGTTTTCATTTTCAGTGTCGTTTGCTCTTAACCTTTGTAACTCGCCATGCGGTGGAGACTAATTGTGAGCACACACCATGGCTAGAGGTATAATTGCTCGACCTCTGAGGATTTTGAGTAGACCACTGCCTTTGCTTCCACTGAAAGGAGGTCTCAGCCTGGGGCTTCTGATTTTTTGTGTTTTTATTCTGCATTTCCTACTTTGTCTCTAGAATTTTTACCACAGATAACAGTTTCCTTTATATGTAGTAGCAATTACAGTTGTAGGAACTGTCAGGTGAAAACATTTAGTATTTTGACTGCTATATTCTTGTTCCCTTATTTTTAGTTTTTGGGGGTTGTTTGCTTTAAAATATATACTGCTATGTAAACCCAGTTAACTGAGAGCATTTAGAATTGCCTAATAAGACTGCATTGTTGATGGTTTTATAGATGTTAGCTTTTGTTTAGACAACTTAATGGTTAACATTGTGCAAATACTGTAATGAATTTTTACTTTTCTGATTTTTGTAATAAAAATTGAAGATGGATAAAATGTCAAAGGGGTGTAAACCAGTCTACTGAGAGTGTCCTTAGTATTTTGTTTGAAAACTGCCCTTTACAAATTGAATTAAAAAAAAAATCCCACCAAACTCGTGCATTCAGTTTTCCCTAGGGTGTCATTTCTTTGGGGGGAAGGGAGATAGAATTTTGATTTTTTTTTTTTTTCAATTGCATTTTAATTTTGGCTATAAGAACTTACTTTTTCCTTCTCCTTCTCTCCCTCTAATATTTCTGTGTGCTTTGATTTGTTAAGATGGTAGCCCAGTAAGAACCAGAACTTGCCCCAGTTGCCTGTTACCCTGAGGTGCATGAAGTGTCTGCCTTGAACTGGGGGCACCCTCGCTGCTTTCCTATCGCTTGTTTTAGGAGGAAATATTTTTTGCGTTTTCCTTCTCTGTTAGGGCACCTTCTCTTGCAGGTTTTACTCGTTTTTTGTTTTTGTTTTGCCTTAGATTTATTTTGTTGTGGTGGTTAAGAAATACTGGTGGTGGTTGGTTATGTGCCGTGGAGTCGGTTCTGACTCATAGCAACCCTGCACAGGGTTTCCGAGGCTGTAAATCTTTACAGGAGCAGTAAACCTCATCTTTCTCCCATGGAACAGCTGGGAGTTTCGAACTGCTGATCTTGTGGTTCACAGCTCGATTCGTAACCACTACGCTACCACAGCTCCTTTAAGAAATAATACAGAGTACGTTTTCTAGTTTTATAGATTGTCTTGCTGAATTTCAGTTGGAGCGACGTTATAAGTTACATGTCCGCTAATGAGTAGACAACAACCATGTTACAAATTTGTTAGTTCCAGCCAGGATCAATGAAAGTAATGATAAATTGTATAGTTGTTGTGAAACGTCATTGAGTCAGTTCATACTAACTGGTTATGACATGTCTGAGAAGATCTGGTGTGAGGCACTAAGAGGAATGAGGCATTAGTTTGAAAAGAACCCCTCCCAGAGCAACATAAAGTCTGTGAAAATTGAAGCAAGACCAAACACTTTTTTGGGGGGAGCATTTTGACATTACTGATGCTTTATGAAGTTTATGGGGTAATGCCCCAACAATATCCACAGTTTCCAAATGAATGACTTCCAAAGGGATGAGAGCATGTTGAAGCTGACAGTGGCAGA
Organism: Chrysochloris asiatica; assembly: GCF_000296735.1. NCBI lineage: Eukaryota > Metazoa > Chordata > Mammalia > Afrosoricida > Chrysochloridae > Chrysochloris > Chrysochloris asiatica. The sequence goes on along the minus strand of NW_006408547.1, from coordinate 19,330,046 downwards.
CCACGCACATCAGTTTGTGAGGAAACAACATTTTCTCATTTCCTAATAGAAGAAGATCTAAGATTAACAGCAACAATAGCCTACACTGGTTCATTTACACAAGTAACTCGTTCAGCTTACACAATTCTGACTGAAAAATTAAAGTTGTGCAAACTTTCTGCTAGATGGGTTCCCAAAACTTGCACCCAGATTTGCTACCAACAAGAGCAGAGCTTTCAGTGGAAAATTTAAACAAGTAAGGCTAAAATCATGAAACATGTCTTAGAAGAATTGGAACAGGAGATAAAACGTGGCTTTACCAGTACCATCCTGAAGCACAATAGTTGCCTGGAGGTAGAAATGGTCCAGTCAAGAGCAAAGTGCATGGCCACAGGTTTGGGGGATGCTGAAAGCATTATTGCTTGTTGACTTTCGTAGGGTCGAAGATTGAGGAAATGAGTCAACTGTAGCAGAAAAATTCCCGGGAAAGCCTCACCAGAGTCCACCACGACAATGCTCCTTACTCTAAAACATGGGCAATTTTGCAAGTTTCCATGGGAAATCATAAGCTTGTCCGTCTTACAATCTGGATTGACTCCTAATGACGTCTTTGTTTCGTAACTTAAATTTTAAAGGACACCCGTTTTTCTTCAGTTAAGGTTTTGAATGGCTACGTTGATGTGGTTAAACCCACAGTTCTTTACGGATGGACTATGTGGCTGCTACCACCACTTCGAAAAGTGGGCCGCATCTGTTGAGTAATAAAAGTTTAATCTTAATTTTATTGTTGAATTCCATTTTTCTTAAACTATAAGTTCCCTCATCTATTTCATGAATATTTAAAATCATGTTAATGTCACTGACAACCCTATACAAGTCAGAAGTTGTGATGCACATGGTAGTGGATACAAGTTTTGAAACATACTAAGTTTTGCTTGAAAACTCAAATTTTATAATTGGCCATAGATACTGTGAGTTGCTGGCCTGGACGTGAGACACACTTGATTCATTTCAGGGGGGAAAATTTAAAAAGCCAAACACCTAAGTCTGAATAACCATGGTTGGTCAGTCATTCCTTCAAATCCAAAATGATGCTTCATGAAAACAAGCAGCTGGTGAAACTTGTAGACCAGCCACAGAAATGCTTTTCCTGGATGGAGCTGTTCAGACTGTAACACGAATGCTTTATGTGTCTTCATCTCATCACACGTGTTTAGGAATTGAGAATCAGTAAAGTACTTTTTACTGTTTTGTCTAGGGCTTAAAAAAAAAAAAAAACATACAGCAGTAGATACTATATTTACAAACTCAGATGTGTTGATTCTGCAGTTTTACCCACCACTTCTTTTAACCCCTCCGTGAAAATCTCAGCAGTGAAGAAAGCAAAGGACATTGTTAGAATAGTTTTGACCTTGTGATTTCTCTAAACCAGCCTCGGGTGCCCCGAGGGCAGTCTGTAGATCACAATTTGACACAGACTGCAACCACTAAGTGTTCTGAGCCATAAGATAGAAGTGATGAGATCTAACTAGTAAATATTCATAAGTTAAGGTTCATTGAATTATTCTTTCTACAGATGGAAGTCATAAAAATGAAGGTAACAGCATGGGACAAGAGTAACTGGAAACAAAACATTTTGTGAAAAGCTTGAGGTGGGAAGGAACATTAAGGGTGTTTCTGTAAGATGGGGAAAACAGCACATAAAAGACAAAGGGGAAATTGGTGATGCAGATAGGAGATGGTGAGTTTCTGGTGCTTCATGAAAACCTGTGTAGAAACTGCGTAAATGAGACCTTCACAATAAATGACAGGGAGACCCAATGGACAGGAGATGGTTTCTGTGAGGCATTAGGGGTTTGCTGCATAATGGTTACAAATCAGGCTGTGAACCGTAAGGTTAGCAATTTGAAACTACCAGAAAGATGAGGCGTCCTGCGCCATAGATTTACAGCCTCGGAAACTCTGTACAGGGTCGCTGTGAGTCGGAACCGACTCCACGGCACATCACCACCACCACCAGTTACTAACTATATTAGGTGGTGTGGTGCTGCGGGCCAATGCATTGGACTGCAAAGTCGTTTGAACCACACTAAACAATAGCAACATAGTGTAGCTAGAGGGACCCTGGAGTCCTGGTGTGGTGTCGTAGGATAAGCACGTGACCTCAAGGTCGGTTTGAACCACAAGGTTGGTGGTTCAAACTCACCAGCTGCTCCTCAGAAACTCTGTACTGGGTTGCTATGAGTCAGAAACGACTCAACAATACTTAACAACAGTAATAAAAGGACTCTTGTGGCACTGTGGGTTAGGTATCAGGCTGCTAATTGCAAGGCTGACGGTTCAAACCCACAGGTTGCTTCACAGGCAAAAAAAATGAGGTAGTTTGCTCCTATAGAGTTAGTCTGTTATGAGTTGGAATAGACTTAATGACAGTGAATTCGGTTTGGTTTTTGGTAGAGTTTAGCAACTACACAAAACAATTAATCCAATGATACTGTTTTTGTGGTGGTAGTTGTGTGCCACCAAGTCGGTTCTGACTGATAGTGACCCTGTACAAGGTTTCCAAAGCTGTCAGTCTTTCTCCCAAGGAGTGACAGGTAAATTCAAACTGCTGACTTTGCTCGTAACCCTCCACCCTGCCAGGGCTCCTTACTGTTTTGGTAGTGGCCGTTATGTCTGTGTTGACTCAGTGACCCTCCCTATATGACCGTAGAATGCCCCATCGGGTGGTCTAGGCTGTAATCTTTGAGTTGGAATTGAGTCAGAAAGCAGATTGCCAGGTCTTTTCTCCTGGAGAAGCTGGGTTTGAACTGCTGACCTTAGTTCTCAGCTTACTAACTGCTACTGTACCATCAGAACTCTTTGTCTATAAAGATGGAGCGTGGACTTGAAGCTGACTGAGGAGGGAACTGATGAGGGGCTTGAAGGAAAGTTAAAAGTTGGAGAGTTCAGTGGATGGTTGATGAATGGAGATGAATTGATCCAGTAGGCCATTAGCAGTGAGCTGGAAAAACAGCTCTAGTTAGAACGGGACGTGCAGCGGGGATTAAGAGGGACTTGTAGCTAGTGGTAATGTCAAGGTCTGTATTTAAACCAAGGGAGTGGAAAGAATAAAATCATGGAGTAAAGATGGTCAAGGAACTGAGTATTAAAAGAATCATCTTTGTCGATATTAAGATCACCCAAAATTATGATAGGAATAATGTTGAAGAAGGTCCCTGGGTGGCATGTATAGTTTGCACTGAACTAATAGCTGAAGGTTGGTGATTAAATCCACCTAGCTGTACTTCAGTCAAAAGGTTTCACAATCTACTTCCATAGGATGATTGTTGGTAGGTGCCCTCGAGTTGATTCTGATTCACAGCTGCCCAATGCACAACAGAACACAACACGGCCTGGTCATGAACCATCTGCACAGAGTTCTTTCTTGAGCCCATTATTGCTGCCACTGTGTCTATTCATCTTGTTGAGGGTCTTCCTCTTCTTCACTCACCCTCCACTCTGCCAAGCACCGTAACCTTCTCCAGACACTGGTTCTTTCTGACAATATGTCCAAATTACATGAGAGACTATGTCTCACTAGCCTTGCTTCTACGGAATATGGCGGCTGTACTTATTCCAAGATTGTTCTTCTTGCAATCTGTGGTACTTTCAGTATTCTTCACCAACACCAGAATTCAAATTCATCAATTACTCTATTACCTTTGTTATACATTGTCCAACTCTCACTTGCAAATAAGGGGATTGAAAATACCATGGCTTGAGTCAGGCTCACCTAGGTCCTCAAAGTGAGATTTTTTGCTCCCTCAGACTGTAAGGAAGGAGTTCTGGTAGCGTAGTGGTTACAAATGGGGCTGCGAACCACAAGGTCAGCAGTTAGAAACTACCAGCCGTGCCACGGGAGAAAGACGAGGCTTTCTGCTCCCATAAAGATTTATAGCCTTGGAAACCCTGTACAGGGTCACTATGAGTCGGAACGAATTCCACGGCACATAACCAACCAACCAAGACTGTAGGGAGATCTTTTGCAGATTTTGCAAATGCAATAATACGTCAATTGATTTCTTGACTACTGCTTTCATAAGCACTTATTATGGATCGAAACAAAATGAAGTCTTTGACAACTTCAATCTTTTCTCCATTTATCATGATGTTATTAAAGGTCCAGTTAAAAGGATTTTTCATTTTCTTTACATTGAGGTGCATCCATACTGAAGTGTGTAGTCTTGGATCTTCATCATCAAACGCTTTAAGTTGTCTTTACTTCCAGCAGGCAAGACTGTGTCATTTGCATATCACAGGTTGATAAGGAGTCTTCCCCCAATCCTAACGTCCTGCTCTTCTTCAAATAATTCCGCTTCTCTGATTATTTGCACAGCAGACAGATTGGTAAGTATGGTGGAAAGATACTTTCCACGCTCACCTGTCCTGATTTTGCATCTTTCTGTATGCCACGCTTCTCTTCTAATAACTACCACTTGGTCTCTATACAGGTTTCCTCACAAGCACAATTAAGTGGGCTGGACTTCCCACTCTTTGCTTTATTATCCATGGTTTGTTAAGATTCACATGGCTCAATGCCTCTGCATAGTCAATAAAGCAGAACTAACTACCTTTCTGGTATTCTTTTCTTTCAACCAAGATCCACGTTGAAATCTCAGGAATGAGATCCCTCCTTCCATTTCCTCTTCTGAATCCAACTTGAATTTCTGGCTGGTCTCTGTTGATATGCTGGTGTAACCATTTTTAAATGATTTTCAGCAAAAATTTTACTTGCATGTGATATTAATGCTATTCAATCATTACCACATTTTATTGTGTCTTCTTTCATTGGACTAGGCACAAGTATGCCATCTCTTCCAGTCGATGGTCACTAGCTGTCGTTCAAATTTCTTAGCGAGACAAGTGAGCATTCCCAGTGCTGAATCAGGTTGTTGAAATATTTCAATTTGTATTCTGTCAATTCTTGGAGCCTTGTTTTTCGTCAATGCCCTCAGTGCAATTTAAATGTGTTCATTCAATATAATCAGTTCTTGATCATATGCTACTTTTTTTTAAATAACACCTATTTATTATCCTTTACTTTTTATTGTAATGTGGGTGAAAGTTTACAGAGCAAGTCAGTTTTTCATTCATCATTTCATACACGTTTTCTCCATGCTATAGATTACAATTCCCATAGTGTAACAGCACTCACCTCACTTCCTGTGTTTCTAATTTCCATTTGGCCTTCTTTCCTAACCTTTCTGGCCTTCTGAGCTTTGTCTCTGGGGAAACTCTGCTCTTCTGATGTTGAATGGTTGATTATTTACAGAGCGCATACCTTCTTGGTGTTATTAGCTTGTTATTGTTTGACTGAAATTTGAGCCATTAGGGTGAGTTCATTTCCAGGCTAAACATTTGAAGTTGTCTGCCTCTCCTTTCTTGTCTTACTCTGGAAACTCAGCCGAAACTTTTTCACCATGGTGATGCTGCTAGTATCTAAAATACCAGTGGCATAGTTTTCAGAATCACAGCAACTCATAAGCCACCACGGTATGACAAAATAACAAACATTAAAGACCGAAGACCAGAAGGGTTGTGGGGTGACATCAAGAACGTCATACAGGAAGAAAGCCAAAGGTCATTAAGACAAGAAAGAAGGAGAAGACCAAAATGGATGTCAGAAGAGACTTTCAGACTTGTTCTCCAGCACAGAGATGCTAACATAACGCTTCTTCTTGAAACGGTTGAACATCGACCAACTCTTTTTGGCCTCATGACTCTGTATTCCTTCCATCTTCTTTTGATGCTTCCTGTGTCCTTCAATAGCTTGCCATAGGCTCTTTTTATTGCAAGTTGAAGCTTGGGAGTTTTTTCTTCAGTTCTTTCAGCTTGAGAAAGGCCAGTCATATTCTTCCCTTTTGGTTTTTAACTCCAGGTTTTATGCTTCGTTATTTGACTTTGTCTTCTCAAGCTGCCCTTTGAAATTTTTTTGTTCAGCTCTTTTACTTCATCATTTCTTCCAGTTGCTTTAACTTCTCTACATTCAAGACCAATTTTAAGAGTTTCTTTTGACGTCCATTTTGGTCTTTTTCTCCTGGTTTTTTTTTTTTTTTCTTTTTTTTAATGACCTTTTGCTTTCTTTATGTATGATGCACTTAACATCCCACAATTCCTCTGCTCTTCCATCATTAGTGTCTAAAATGCTTCAAATTTGTTCTTGAGATTGTCTCTAAATTCAAGTAGATACACTCAAGATTATATTTTGGCTCTATGGTCTTGTTTCTAATTTTCTTCACCTGAGCAATTGTGATCTGTTTCACAGTTGACCCATGGCCTTGTTTTGGCTCATGATATTGAGCCATCTCCATTGTCTCTTCTCACAGATGTAGTCAATTTGATTCCTGTGTATGCCCTCTGGTGAGATTCACACGTATAATCTCTGTTTATATTGTTGACAAAAGGTCTTTGCAATGAATAAGTTGCTGGTCATGCAAAAATTCTGTGATGTGATTTCCAGCATCATTTCTGTCAACCAAGGCCTTATTTTAGAAATACTCATCCTTCTTGTTTCTACCCTTCGTATTATAATCACCAGTAATTATCAATGCATCTTGATTACATGTTTGATTAATTTCAGACTGAAGAAGTTGATAAAATTCAATTTCATCCTCACTGGCTTAGTGGTTGGTGCATACATTTGAATAATAGTGGTATTAACTGGTCCTCCTTGTAGGCACATTGTGCTTCATGATAGATCTTGAAATGCTCTTATTGACAAGAAAGCGGCATCATTCCTCTTCAATTCGTTGCTTCCAGCATAGTAACAATGTAACTGTGTGATTCAAAATGGCCAATACCAGACCGTTTTAACTCATTAATGCCTGCGATACTGAGATACTGATTTTCATGTGTCATTTAATTTTTGATAATTTCCACATTTCCTGGATTCATACTTTGTACATCCGGCATTCTGATTATTAATGGATATTTACAGCTGTTTATTCTCGTTTTGAGTTTTGCGCCATAAGCCAATGAAGGTTCTGAAAGCTTTGTTCCAACCATGTCATTAAGGTCAACTCTACCTTGAGGAAACAGCTCTTCTTCTAGTTGTATTTTAATTGCCTTCCAGCTGTTACACAATATTTTAATTGCCTTCCAGCTGTTACACAATATTTCATTGCTCTTCATAACATTTTTGGCAGCTAACCATTCAGAACTGTCTTCCTAGTCTTTTTATGGACGCTTCCTTGAAAGCTGTCCACCATGGATGGCCCTGCTGGTATTTAAAATATTGGTGGCACAGCTTCCAGAATCACAACAACTCATAAGCACCACAACATGACAAAGTGAAATAGATGATTTTACAGGTACTGAAAACCTTATGAACTGTTGTATTTTGTAACACATGTGTCACCGTAAGTCGAAGAAAATGGCAACAGGTGATGTTGAAGAGGGTACTAAGGAGCCAGGCCCCCAACTCCTTGAGGAAGAAGGAGAAGGGGCCATGGGTTGGGAAATGCCTGCAGCAAACAGGAGTAGTGTGTTACGTCATCAGGCGGAATAAGACTCAGTTGAGAGTTTGGAGGGACGAGACAGGTAGAATAGTTGATTCGCAGTAAACAGGCAAAAGGAGGAAAACTTTATGTAATGCAATCCCACTGAGAGAGAAAGCGGGCACTATTTGGAGAAAAGGGAGCCCTAAGACCTCAATGATTACGCATTTGGCTGCTAATCGCAAGATTGGCTGTTTGAACACATCAACCACTTGGTGAGTAACCTGTGGCCCTTTTGTTTCTGTAAAGATTACGGCTTTGGCAACACTCTGGGGAGTTCTCCTCTGTTCTTTAGGGTTGGTACGGTCAGAATTGACTTGATGGCAACGGGGCTTGGGTTTTTTATTTTATTGGGAGGAAGCCTTCTCTGTGGGAGAACAAGACTTGGCAGGAGAGGATTTTGCTAATGCCTAGTCATAGTTTTCAGGTGGTAAGGTAGAAAGGTTATCTGCAGAAGGGATGTGTGGGAGATGGAATCAGAAAGGGGGTACTCAGGGGAATGGGAATTAGAGTCTTGGGGACCAAGGGACAGGGAGCGTTGCTGGGAAAAACAGGAACTTTTTTTTTTTTTTAATGTTTTATTGTGAATTATGTGATAGTTTACATGGGAGAACATTAGTTTTACATTCATTCTATCGTATACCATCTCATTGCCATGGTTACATTTCCCTCCATGCAATCCTTCCCCCCGGTACCCCCCAGGTCTTCAGCACATAGTCGCTCTCCCTCTCTGGATCTAAAGTCTCCAGCTGCTTCATCGCTCCACGTCATCATCTCTGCCTCCATTTCAGGCATCACTGCTTCTCAAAACAGGAACATTTTTAAGTACTTAAAAACATGCATGAGTTTACCATCCTTACTTTTGTTTTTGGTGAAAGTCTACAGATCAAAACTCACTTCTAGTCTACAGTTCCCAGACGTAATGGTCAGTGAAGATACTGATGACATTCTGTATCAGGTATCAACATTCTTATAATTTCTGTTCTAGATGTTTCAGGTCCATTCCTGAATGTGCCTCCCTAGGACCTTATCACTGATACTTTTATTTCTGCTCTTACAGAGGTCATTGTTTTGTTGTGTTTAAGAAACACAGTATTCAAAGGTGACAATCTTTATTCTTTGAGCTGAACTATTACTTAAAATTGATGTCATAGAATAGTGTCTGTTCAAGTTTAGAAGACAATTCAGAGTCATAGCCATGGGAATTCTCCAGAGTCAATAGGTCCAGTAAGTAAAATTCTTTAAGGATTTGAAATTTTGTTCCACAGCTCTCTCCTGTTTTATCAGGATTCATTGACTGCGTTCTTAGTCAGAATATTTAGTAGTTGGCACCCTTTCGTCCTTCTAGTTTCAGTGTGGAAGAGGCAGTACTTGATGTAGTCCAGTACCTTCTCTGATTCTTGGCTTACCTTCTTTCATGATTGTTCCAGATAAGTCAATAGTTGTACCCTGCTTTCCCTGAATGATGTTCCAAAATTACCAGTAAAATAAGAGATCACATAAATTGAACTAAGTTGTCTTTAATAAGTGAGAAATTTATGGCATCGTATGAACATCTTTGTGTAAGATTTTCTTTGATTTTGTTTAAATATTTGCTAGGCTACAGAACTAAGATTTAACGACATCTTAAAAATCATCCTGACACAGATTTTTTCAATAACTACTTTCTTGGATAATTCAGACCTTATGAAGTCAATTTTCAGATGGTGGTTTCAATGGTGAGAAAGTTGTTGTTAAGTGCTATCGAGTCGGTTCTGACCCATAGCCACCCTGTAGAGGATTTTTGAGGAACGACTGGTGAGCTTGAACCACCAACGTTGTAGTTTAAACTGACTTTGCAATCTAGAGCATTAACCCACAGGGCCGCCACGGGACTCCTATGGTGAGAAACGATTGAAACTGAACATGTGTAAAGAGGCTTAGCAGGTAGTTAGGAGGAGCTAGAACCGAACAAGGGAAGGCATGATAGACATCCTTTGGACATCTGTGTCTGTCTTGGTTCAATCAACAGATAGAATCCACTCAAGAATTTAAAGGCAAAATTTAATATGAAATATTGAACTGGTGGTGATGTGTACCGTGGAGTCGGGTTCAACTCATAGAAACCCTGTCCTGGGTTTCCGAGGCTATAAATCTTTGTGGGAACAGACAATCTCATGGTTCTCCTGCGAAGCAGCTGGTGTGTTCAGCTGCTGACCTTCAGTTAGCAGTCCAACCAGTAACCCACTGTGTCACCAGAGCTCCTTAAAACATTAACTTGTGATACCAGAATAACTATAAAGCTTCTGAGAGAATCCTTCAAAGGTACGCTCTGGCTGAGGGAGAGTACACAAGGGACAAGCTTGAAAAGGGGGGGTTAGGGTTAGGGACTAGAGCTGGCCCACAGGTGCCGAGCTGGCAGGATGAAGGCAAACTGAAGCTGGTGGTTGGGCACATAGAGGGGCTCGCAACACTGCTCCCAGCATGAGAGCTCGAGTGCACCTATATCAGGAGGGTCACAGAAAGGTAGTCACTTGACCACTGAGGTACGCTGCAACAAGAGCAAGAAAACGCAAACACAGAGCTTCCAGACCAGGGCAGAACCCCTGTTCTCCTGTGATCTCCCTCCAGCGCTCCCTACTGGCAGCGACTACCATCATGCTCGCTGTAAAGGAGAAACGCATAGAGGCCGATCCAGCAGAGTTGGTTCTGACTCCTAGCGACACTAGATAGGGTCTCCAAGGAGTGGCAGGTGGGGTTGAACTGCCAACCCTGAGGTTAGAATTCCAGTGCTTATCCTGCAGCAGGGTGAATCTGGACTTGGAAAGCTATGAATTAACAGCATCAGTTCTGGCCTGTGTGCCAGAAAGAAGAGAAACTTGCCACCTAAAATTCTTTTATTTTGTTGTTAAGAATACACACAGCAGAACATACACCCATTAATAGTTTCTACAAGTACAGTTCAGTGACAAGATTTCCAGTCTTCAAGTTGTGTGGGTAGTCTCACCTTTGTTTTCCCAATTGTTCCCATGAACATAAACTCATGGCATCCCAAGGGTCCTATATGATCATTCCAGTTGTTGCCAATTTGGTCCCAAGTATAGTTCTGTGGCCCTGTGGGTTAATGCACCAGACTGCAAAGCCATTTGAACTGCAAGGACGGCAGTTCAAGCTCACCAGCTGCTCCTTGGAAACCCTATACAGAGCCGCTATGGGTTAGAACCAACTAGTCGGCACTTCATAACAACAATAACAATCGTTCTCCAAAGAGCACATATATAATGTAAAAGGCAGACTTTCTTTTTTCACAGTTGCGCTCTTATGGTGGGGCCAACTTTTCCTTGTGAATTGAGTGAAGGTTCACAGAGCAGATCATCAGTTTTATATTCAACAAATCATACATTTTGCCTCATTACACGGCTGCAATCCCTTCCATGGAATCCTGGTGTGGCACTGTGGGTTAATGTGCCAGATTGCAAAGCTGTTTGAACTGCAAGGTTGGTAGTTCAAGCTCACCAGCTGCTCCTCGTAAACCCTGTACAGGGTCACTATGGGTCAGAGTAGACTTGACGGCACTTAACAACAACAACAATCCCCTCCATGTGCCAACACTTTACAGTATTTACCTCTCTTCACTTTAACTATTGCCTTCCTCCCTGTATCTCCCGGTACCCTCATCCTGTCTCTGCTAGCCTCGCTCTTGTTGTAGATTGTCTGCCCTGTCACCCATGTTAGCCTGTCTACACCCTCTGATGGTGGCTGTGTGTTGTGGAGTCGGTTCTGACTCATAGCGACCCCATACAGGGTTTCCGAGACTGTAAATCTTTACAGGAGCAGAACGCCTCATCTTTCTCCGGTGGAACAGCTGGTAGTTTCGAACTGCTGACCTTGCGGTTCACAGCCCGATTCGTAACCACTACACTACACCCTCTGGTCCGTGAATAATCTTCTTCCTCCCCAACCCCCCCCCCACCACCATAACCGTTATATTGGATAGTCTTTACAACTTAAGCTAAACTATTGTCTCAAGATATCAGGGGCTACTTTTGGTTTAAGGTGTTTAAGATTATCTCAAGGCAATACAAGGGGGCTCCAAAAAGTTTGTGGGAGGATTCCAGTATCTTCTAATTCCATTTTCTACAAACTTTTTGAAGCCCCTTTATATTTCAGGGGTTCATTTAGCCCCCTAGACTCTAGAAAGTCTGAATTCCATGGGAATTTGAAACCCTGTTCCTGCACTTAAAAGAAGTGAACCTTAATTAAAACTCATTGCAATGGATTTAATAAAGACACAATTGAATCTTGGGAAATAGAGTCATAAAGAATTATACGTCTCCAAAGCATGGATCCTAGAACTAGCAACTACATAATAACATCATGAATAGCAGAGACAAATATCCTGTGAGTGATCCTAAATAATTATATTAATTTATACCAACCACAATAAATAATGTCATAAGTGAGTCATACTCATTACCCTTGTTTCAAATCGAAGATCTTTGCATGAAACTTGACTATTATAGTAAAGTTAAAGACAGGCATGCCAAGACCTAATTATCTGAAATCCACTGGTCTTCTAGAGAATTCCTTGCACCAATATTTTCTCTCATAGCTCTTGCTGTGTAACAAATGATCCTAAAACAACAAACATTTATTTCCTCACAGTGTGTATGTATAAGGAATTTCAGTGCGGTTCCTGGCTCAAGGTTCTCATGAGGTTACAGTTAAACTGTTAGCTGGATCTGCAGGCTCAGCTGAAAGCTCATCTGAGAGAAGTTCTGCTTTGAAACATAATCACATGACTGTGGCAGAATTCAGTTCTTGAGACTGTTCCAATTCAGTTCTGGCTGGCTATTGGCTATTGGCCCCTGTTTCTTGTCATGTGAGCTTCTGTATTAGAGCAAGCTCGTATCAAGCTGCTGGCATCCCTTAGAGTAAGCAAACGAGAGTGAGAGAGGGCTCCCAAGTCAGAAACCACAGGCCTTGTCATATTTAATCTCAGAAATGGTATCTCTGCTGCTTACCTCTATTGCCTTCTACTCGCTAGAAGCAAGTCACTAAACCAAACAGTTGCTACTGAGGAAGGTCTTGCATAAGAGTTTACATAAGGGAGCTGGATCTTTGGGGCCTCCTCCAAATCTGTCTACCACAGATAAGCAGCTTCAAAAAGTTTGTGGAAAAAATGAAATGAAAAGATGATGAAATTTTCCCATCAACTTTTTGAAGCTCCCTCATATATGCAGGAATGTTCATTTTATCCACAGAGAATCGGAAACAGTATAGCTATCCAACAGATAAAGGATGGATTCATGAGTTACTATGCAATCACACAGTGTGATACCGTACAGTGTGAATAAACATGAAAGAGGTGTTTGCATATGAGCATGGATAAATTTCTAAAGCAGGACTTAGCACAATTCCATGTATGTAAATTAAAACATGCTATGACAGATAGATAGATACACAGAGAGACAGACTGATAGACAGATAGATGTTGTAAGGTGCTGTCTTGTTGATTCCGATTTATAGCAACCTTATACACAACAGCCAAACACTGCCCAGTTCTGTGCTGTCCTCAAAATGGTTGTTACATTTGAGCCCATTTCTGCTGCCACTGGGGTCTTCTTGTTTTTCGCTGACCCTCCATTTTACCAGGCATGATGTCCTTCTCTAGGAACTAGTCCCTCCTGACAACATGCCAAAGAATGAGAGATAAAGTCTCATCATCCTGACCTCTAAGCAGCATTCTGACTGTACTTCTTCCAAGACAGATTTGTTTGTTCTTCTGACAGGTCATGGTACTTTCAATATTCTTCTCCAACTTCATAGTCCAAATGCATTGATTCTTCTCCAGTCTTTTTTACTCACTGTCTGACTTTCACATGCATATGAGTCGATTGTCAATACCAAGGCTTGACTCAAGCACACCTTAGTCCTCAAACTGATATCTTTGCTCTTTAACACTTTAAAGAAGTCTTTTGCAGTAGATTTGCCTAATGTAATACGTCATTTGATTTCTTGACTGCTGCTTCCATGAGTATTGGTTGTGAATACAAGCAAAATAAAGTCTTTGACAACTTCAATCTTTTCTCCATTTATCATGATGTTACTTAGTGGTGAAGATTTTTGTTTTCTTTGCATTGAGGCTCAATCTCTACTGAAGGTTTCAATCTTGGATCTTCATCAATAAGTGTTTTAAGTCCTCTTAGCTTCCAGCAAGCAAGGTTGTATCATCTGCATATCGCAGGTTGTCAATGAGTGTTCTTCTAATCCTGATGGTACATTCTTCTCTATGTAATTCAGTTTCTTAGATTACTTGCTCAGCATACAAGTTGAATATATTTGGTAAAAGCATAGAACCCTGGCTCATACTTTTTCTGATTTAAAACCATTCAGTATCCCCTTGTTCAGTTCTAACAACTGCGTCTTGGTGTATGTACAAGTTCCTCATGAGCACAATCTGTTCTAATGTTATTCTTGTCATGATAGCTTGATCCACCAAGTCGCAAGCCTTTGAGTAGTGAATAAGGCATATGTAAACATTACGAATTGGGCTGCTAACCTCAGGGTCAGCAGATCGAAACTACCAGCTGTTCCGTGGGAGAAAGATGAGGCTTTCTGCTCCCGTAAAGATTTACAGCCTTGGAAACCCTTTACAGGGTCACTATGAGTCAGAACTGACTCCACAGCACATAACAATAACAACAACAAAACATCTTTCTGGTATTCTCTGCTTTCAGTCAAGATCCATCTGAATCTGTCCGGAGTTTCTAGCAGCTCTCTGTTAATGCACTGCTGCAACCATTTAAAAATGATCTTCAGCAAAATTTTACTTTCATGTGATTTTCATGATATTGCTTGATGATTTCTGTAGTCCATTTGGGACATCTCTCTTTGGAATAGGCACAAATATGGATCTCTTCCAGTCAGTTGGCCAGGTAGTTGTCTTCCAAATTTCTTGGCTTAGAAGATTAAGTGCCTCCTGTGTTAACATCAGTTTGCTGAAAGATTTCAATTTATATTCTGTCAATTCCTGGAATCTTTTTTTTTTTGTTTTTTTTTGCCTTAACTATTTCCTTCTTGATCATATGCTACCTCATAAAATAGATGAACATCAACCATTTCTTTTTGGTACAGTGACTGTGTGTATGACTTATTTCATCCTTCTCCAGCATTTTGTAATATTCCATTGTGTGTATGTCACAGGGTTTGTTTAGCCATCTTCCATTTTCTTGTGATACTTTCTGTATCATTCAAAATTTTGTCTATAGAATCCTTCAAAATTGCAAATGGAGGCTTGAATTTGTTCGTCAGTTCTTTCAGCTTCAGAGATGCTGAGAATGTTCTTCCCTTTTGGTTTTCTAACTCCGGGGCTTTGTGCAGTTCATTATCATACTTCACTTTGTCTTCTCAGGCTGCTCTTTGAAATATTCTGCTCAGCTCTTCCTCATATGTTCCATTTGCATTAGCTACTCTATGCTCAAGAGCAAGTTTCAGAGTCTTTCCTGAAATTCATTTTGGTCATTTCATTCTTTCCTGTGTATGTTCTTGATGTCATTCTACAGCTTTTCTGGTCTGTGGTCATTAGTGTCTAATGCACTGAATCTATTCTTGAGATAATCTCTAAATTCAGGTGGGATGTATTCAAGGTCATACTTTGACTCTGGTGTACTTGTTTACATTTTCTTCAGCTTCTGAGCAATTGATGGTCTGGCTCACAGTCTGCTCCTGGCCTTATTTTGGCTGATATTGAACTTCTCCATCATCCTTTCCCACAGATGTAGTCAGTTTGATTCCTGCATGTTCTATCTGGTGAGGTCTATGTACATTGTTGCCTTTTATGTTGTTTAAAAAGAGATTTGCAATGAATAAGTTGTTGGTCCTGCAAAATTCTTTCATGTGATCTTGAGCATTATTTCTATTACCAAGATAATATTTTTGAACTACTTCCTCTTCCTCTTTGTTTTCAACTTTCTCATTCCAGTCACCAGTAATTATCAATACATCTTAATTGCATGTTTGATCAATTTCATACTGAAGAAATTGGTAGAATTCTTCAATTTATCATCATTGGCTTTAGTGGTTGGTGCATAAATGTGAATAATTGTGGTATTAACTGATTTTGCTTTTAGGTGTATGGATATTCTATTACAAATAGCATTGTACTTCAGGATAGATCATGAAATGTTTAATTTTTTTTATTCACAGTGAGTGCAACACCATTCCTCTTCAAATTGTCATTCCCAACACAGTAAGCCATAAGATTATCAGATTCAAAATGACTGATGCCAGTGTATTTCACCTTACTAATGCTATGATACCAATCTTTATGCATCCCATTTCATTTTTGACAACTTGCAAATTTCCTAGATTCATTATTTCTTACATTCCAATTATTAATGTATGTTTGCAGCTGTTTCTTCTCAATTTGAGTTGTGCCCCATCAGCAAATGAAGGTCCTGACAGCTTTGCTCCATCCACATCATTAAGATCAGCTCTACTTTGAGGAGACAACTCTTCCCCAACCATATTTTGAGTGCCTTCCAACCCAAAACACTCATCTTCTGGCACTGTATCTGACAGTGTTCCATTGCTATGCATAAGATTTTCAGTGACTACCCCTTCAGAAGTAGTTTGCCTCTCCTTATTGGTTTGTCTTAGTCACAAACATCTAAAAATACAAGGATGGGAATGATTGCTGCCATCTTCAAGAGAGGGGTCCTAGTTGCAGCCCACACTTGACCCCATTCCCCACCTTCATGACGTATTGAATGGAGTAAAGAAGAGGACAAATGAGAGTTCAGTTATATAATTTTATTGTCTTTTTAAAAAATGAAATATTTGAAGCAAATATTTAAAAAAAAAAATTCTGAAAATAAAATAAGATTGAATTAGTACAGCAGTCTTCATTTGGAGTGTCCTGGTTTGGCACTGGAGAATAAACACTGGATAGGAAGGTCGGTTTGAACTACAAGATTGGTGGTTCAAACTCACCAGCTGCTCCTCAGAAACCCCACACAGGGACGCTATGAGTCAGAACCAACTGGAGGGCACTAAACAACAACAGCTTCCGTCATTTATCTTTGCCTCCCTTAGGACTTCCTTTCTATCCTAGCTTGATAAACCTCCCTAGAGCTTTAAAATTCCAATCCAGCTGGAAACCAATTGAGGTTTTTCTGTGTTACTGTTTATGACTGCCAGAGCACTGTCACTAGGGAATTTCATTAAAATGTTCTTAGAAACAGCTACACAATTTGCAACTCAGAACCCTCAGTGAGGTAGATCCATTCGCTTTCTGCAGATATCTTTTCATCTGTTGGTAAGGCTTTTCTGACAGTTCATATACTTCAAGATAATTTAAGCCAATTTTACAAGCAAAAAACATCAAATACCACATTAAGTCTCTGATGCAGCACAATGACACTGTTTTCTTTATTCGGTCATTTTGAAATTGTTTTCAGAAGAGAAAGTGTGTTGGGGGTGGGGTATGAACAGGCTACCAGCAGAACTAGGTAACTTTCATTCCAGACAGCCCAGAATACTCTGCTCTGGGGGGAGGGGAGGGGGGGGGAACTAGTTTAAAATGATATTTATTGAAGGCCACTCAATAGGTTACATAAAAAGAACAAAAACTAATATAGGTTCCTATTATAAACACCCAATTGCATTCTCTACGTCCTGAGGGCAGGCAGCCTTGGTAATAACACTAGCTAAGACCTTATATTTTCATGCGGCATTTTCTGTATGTAGGAAAAAAATCCCTTTAACGGCCACAGCACACTAACTAGATCTCGGGTCAGTCAATGGAGCAGAAACTACAAATGGTACTTTAAATCTTAGATTATAAAGCAAATAAAACATTAGTCACGCAAGCAACAACTAATTTCCACAGTATAAATATACGGAAGAAAACCGCCTAATTGATCACTATCTGAAGTAAAAACTGACTAGGATCTTCAATAATAATTGTTAGCCACGTTAACAACGTTACATCAGGGGGTGGTGATTTTGTGCTGCGTAGTCGGTTCCGACTCATAGCGACTCCGCATTGTGTTTCTGAGACTGTAAATCTTTACGGGAGAAGAAAGCCTCATCTTTCTCCCATGGTACAGCTGGTAGTTTCGAACTGCTGACCTTGAGGTTATCAGCCTGATTCGTAACCACTATGCTACTAGAGTTTCTTAATGCTATTTCTTGTTGTTGTTGTTAAGTGCCGTTGAGTCGATTCTGACCCATAGAGACCCTATATAGGGTTTCTGAGGAGGTGAGCTTGAACCGCGACCTTGTAGTTCAAACGGCTTTGCATTCTGGAGCATTGACCCACAGTGCCACACCAGGACCCCAATGCTATATCTAGTGAACCATTATTTATATAAAATCCTTGTTCTCATAATTGGTGCGGCTCCTGAAAGACCCTGACTGAAACCATGAATAAATTAGTTCTCACAGGCACTTGATCCTGACCTTCTAGAAACATTAAATCCCTTCAGAGCCTTCCAACCACTGATGGATGGAGCCCGCCAGGTTAGAACAAGCCATTTTTTATTTCCAGATGGAATTTGAGTTCTCATCTCAGGGCTTTGAACCAAGACACAGATTTGTTTTGGTGACATATGCCAAGTGCAGTGTTTGTGTTTAAAAAAACCCGCTGCCACATTTGATGAGGGCTGACGGCAGCTTTGCTGATGGAGAACAGGCTTTTGTGAACTATGTGAACAGGTTCGCATAAATCTAAAGTCCAGCCCCCTGTAATGCTTTGTGTTTTCCTTTGGTGGCCTTCCATGATTGGGAGGTGTGCAGTCATCACACCCCACAAAGCTTCAACAAAGAGGAACAGAGCGAGTAGGGAAAAAAAGGGAGGAGAAAGCATCAAAACTTAGTTACTTTTAAAGTTAAAGAAAACATGCTTTATTAGTGTTAGTGCTAATACTGGGTCCTGGGGTGGCACTGCAGGATAAGCACTGGACTGCAAGCTTCAAACTCACCAGCTACTCCTTGCCTTTAGGGGGTCGCTGTGAGTCACAACCAATTCACTGGCGCTCAACAACAACAACAACCATAGTGCTGTTTTATTTTTGTTTTAGAGATAGAGAAATCTGTTGTGGAGGTGGACTGGGGTGGAAAGAGCCAGTGACAATGACAAGCAGAGGGAAATTTTATTTTGTTTGGATCCAGGGAGAACATTTTTTACAGGAGATATTCATTGAAGAGCCCCATGCTGTCAGATTTCATGGTTTATGTCACATGAGACCCAGTGGGGCAGGAGTGTTGTTAGGAAAAGGATCATGGTATCTGGAAGTCTTCCAGACTCCAACCCATCCCACCTGACCCCACTGGTTCCAGAATTTCATCTGACCGATTCTTAACACACCTAACCATAACCGGTAAGCCTAGAGTTGTTCTTGGAATTCCGGTAGTTCATTACCCAGCTCTGAAGGTCTAGAAATACGTCTAGGTGTAGAAAATAATTCATCTTGACTTTCTTGCACCCATAACTCTTTGGCACCGGTGCTGTAGGATGGGCACTGGACCAAAAGATTGGTTTGAACTGCAAAGTCAGTGGTTCAAACTCACCAGCTGTTCTTGGGAAACCTAATACAGGGTTGCTGTGGGTCGGAACCAACTCAACAGCACTTAACAACAACAACAGCATCTATACTACATGGGTGATTTTTCTTTTTTTTTATTCAAGCATTTTCAAGGTGTTCTGTATTTCTCATCTTACATCGGCATCAGATTTAGTTTACTTGTTTTTCTACTAATAAGTGAAACTGAAAAACAATTTACATTGCACTAATTATTAGTCTTCGGGGTCCTGTGTGGTGCTATAGGATAAGCATTGGATTGCTAACGGCTAGGTCAGCAGTTCAAACCCACCAGCCACTCCTCATAAACCCTATACAGGGTTGCTATGAGTCAGAACCGACTTGACAGCATTTGACAACAACTATTGGTGTTAGTGCTGATAGTTCTATAATCACAGATGTGTTTTATTGTAGATGACAGGGAGGTCGAGGAATTTGTTGTGGAGATGGGCTGGGATAGAAAGAGCCAGTGATGATGACAAGCAGAGGAGACTTTTATTTTGTCCTGTAACATGTTATAGTTCTCTTTGGTGGTGTTGTGTGATTGTGAAGTGTTTAGCCAGAAATGGTCAGCAGCTACCAAATGAAAGGGAGGGAGCAGCCCATTGATCCAGGCTCAGGCTGCATGTTGGTAACATCACAGGGAAAACAGTGTACACTGTGTGAGGACAGCATTCAATCTGAGGGGCTCCTGAGGATGTCAAAGACCAACAGGAAACCGTTCCATCTATGCTTTGAACTAATGAAATCCGCCCGAAAATGGCCATCATGTGATGCCTTCTCATAAATCAGAAACATTTTTATTTAGATATTGTTTTCCATAAATTACTCAACACTTAAAAAAAAATCATTAATTTTCTTTCTTGTTATTATTGTTGGGAATGTTGGTGGTGGTGTTAAGTGCGGTCAATTCAGTTTTGACTTATAACAACCCCATGTAGGATTTTTGAGGAGCAGCTGGTGGGTTTGAACCACCGACCTTGTGATTCAAACCGACCTTGTGGTCCAGCGCATTATCCTGCAGTGCCATACCAGGATTGCATTATTGGGAATGTACATACACCAATTCAAGTGTCTACAGGTCCAATGTGGTGACACTAATTACTGCCTTTGAGTTATGTAACCATCCTCACCCTCCTTTTATAAGTTGTTCTTCCCCCATTAACACAGACTCCTTAATATAAAAAGATTTAATTTGATGTGTAATGAAAGGAATACATTCCTTTTAGAAAATCTTTCAGACTTTATCTTTTGTTTTTAAAACATTTCGTATGAGAAAAGTGTTTTTACAATACTGTCCACTTCTCAGAAATTTAACCATCTCATACATAGATCATGAGGTCAATATGAAATCCCACCCCCCACCCCCCATTTTTGAAGACAATAACTTAGAAGAGTCCTGGTGTGGCGCTGCAGGAAAATGCACTGGACCTCAAGGTCAGCAGTTCAAGCCTACCACCTGCTCCTCGGGAAACCTACACAGGGTCACTGTGGGTCAGAACCAACTTGACGGCACTTAACAACAACAATGCATAATGAGGAGTGTGGCATTGTGGTTTAATGCGCCAGACTGCAAAGTTGGTTTGAACCACAGCATCGGTGGTTCAAGTTCATCAGCTGCTCCTCAGAAACCCTATACAGGGTCGCTATGGGTTGGAACCGACTTGAAGGCACTCAACAACAAGAACAATGCATAATGAAACAACACTAGCAAAAGAAAGAGTCCTGTTAGGTGACTTAAACTTCAGTCTGTCTTTCTTCTCCTTAGCAAGCATCCCCAGCCTCCGTCCACTCGCTGTTGTATTGAAATTCCATGATTAGGGCAGATCTGAGGAAAGGCAGGCCTGGGTGAGTACCTCTGGTGTCCGAGGCTCTTATTTGAAGAAAATCTTCTAGACCCCTTGAGAAAAAGGATGAGCTACACTTTGATCGCTGAGATTTAGGACCTTATGATTGTTGTTGTTGTTGTTGTGTGCCATCAAGTAAGCTTCGCTTCATCGTGATCCCATGTTCAACAGAACAAAGCCCTACCTGCCCTGCACCATCCTTGCAACTGTTGTGGTGTTTGTATCCCTTGTTGTAACCACTGTGTCAGTCCATCTCATTGGGGGGTCTTCCTCTTTTTTGCTGACCCTCCACTTTACCAAGTATGATATCCTTATCCAGGGCTGGTCCCTCCTGATAACAGATCTAAAGTGTGTGAGAGGAAGTCTCACCATCCTGGCTTCTAAAGAGGATTCTGACTGTACTTCTTTCTTCTAAGACAGATTGTGTTTTTTTTGTTTGTTTGTTTCCTGGATGTCCATGGTATAATCAGTATTCTTTGTCAGCACCATATTTTAGGTATATCAAGTCTTCTCTGGTTTTCTTTATTCATTGTCCAGCTTTCACATACATATGAGGTACTGACCTTATCTTGAGTCAGATACACCTATTGTTTTCAGAGTGACATCTTTGGTCTTTAACACTTTAAAAAGATCTTTTGCGGTAGATGAAGACATCAAAATGTGTACATATATTGGTTAGTATACATACATAGATTTCCTTGCTCCATCAGCTGAGAGGGTCTAGAAGCAGTGACACCCAATAGCAAAGAGCTTAACTAGCTCTCAGATCTTGATTTCTAATTCCATTATTCAATAACAGGAACCAGGGTTCCTTGGAGAAATGGTTGATCCTAGGACTGAGACATGACATACTTGGAGCACCTTATAGTGCCAGAAAGTAAGGAAGTATTAAAACAAAATCCATGACAACAAAACAACTTCACAATTATGGAGTCTACCAAAGGGACACAGAATTCAATGGAAAGAGCTGCCAATGGCTAAAGCTGAAACAATTTGAGCAACAAAACAAACGAAGTAGGATTGGATTTAAACTCCAAGTATCAAATAAACATCCATGGATTCATACGATGTATCTACATGAGTCATACATACATAGATGGGAGAGATCACTCTCATATGTAGAAGAATTCCAAATAATTATACCGTTGCATTTCCTCAATGAAGTGGAGCTTAACTATTCACTCCTTAAGTGTGAGTTGCATATACTGACTTCCTTCCAAAGAGAACAGTAACAAGAGGGAGACAATAGGGCAATTCTACAGTGGACAACCTGTGATATGCTGATGATACAACCTTGCTTGTTGAAAGTGAAGCGGATTTAAAACATTTACTGATGAAGATCAAAGAGCACAGCCTTTGGTATGGATTGCATCTCAATGTTAAGAAAACAAAAATCTTCACCACTGGACCAATAAACAACATTCTTATCAATGGAGAAAAGATTGAAGTTGTTAAGGACTTCATTCTTCTTGGATCAACTATCAACACTCGTGGAAGAGGTAGTCAAGAGATCAGATGACGTATTGCATTAGGCAAATCTGCTGCACAGGAACTTTTTAAAGTGTTGAAGAGCAAAGATGTCAGCTTGAGGACTAAGTTGCACTTGACCCAAGCCATGGGATTTTCAATAGCCTCATATGGATGTGAAAGCTGGATAGTGAATAAGGAAGATTGTAGAAGAATTGATGCCTTTGAGTTGTGGTGTTGGAGGAGAATACTAAAAGTGCCATGGGCTGCCAAAAGAACCAATAGATCTGTTTTGGAAGAAGTGCAGCCAGAGTGCTCCTTAGAGGCCAAGATGGCTAAGCTTCGTCTCTTATACTTCGGACATATTGTCAGGAGGGACCAGTTGCTGGAGAAGGACATCATGTTTGGTAAGATGGAAGGTCAGAGAAAAAGAGGAAGACCCCCAATGAGATGGATTGGCCAGGTGGCAGCATTGGTGGACTCAAGTGTGGCAACAGTAGTGAGGTTGGCCCAGTATCGGACATTGTTTCATTCTGCTGTGCATAAGGTGGCTATGAGTCAGTGCCGACTCGATGGCACCTAACAACAACAACAAGAGTGGAGAAGCCTGACGGGTGATCCCAGCCAGCGTCAACAGCATTAACTCGTAAACAGGTAAAGTGAGATTAGCACTTTACCTCAGAGGTCTTCCTCCTCCAAACTCCTAACTCCATCTAATCATGAGGAAACTATTAGGCACATCTCAATAAAGGGATATTCTACAAAACACCTGACCAGTGCTTCTCAAAACTGTTAATGCTGTAAAAATAAAATAAAATAAGGAAGGTCTAAGAAACCAGTTTGCTCTGTAAACTTCCACCCAAATCACAACAATCAAACAGAAGTGGAGTTTGTTTTTCTCTCATGTATAACAATTCAACAAGCTGACTGTTCAGGGTGGCTGATGGCTTGTGGTGTCTTCAGAGTCCAGGACCCTGTCAGTTTTCATCTACCCAGTCGAGTTGGCTCTCAAGTGCCAGCAGTGTGCCCAGTGACACAGTGGAATGTTTCTAAGAAGGAGGAATAGCAGCCGGAGGAACTA
Source organism: Chrysochloris asiatica (assembly GCF_000296735.1). Taxonomy (NCBI): domain Eukaryota; kingdom Metazoa; phylum Chordata; class Mammalia; order Afrosoricida; family Chrysochloridae; genus Chrysochloris; species Chrysochloris asiatica. The sequence continues at coordinate 19,306,570 of NW_006408547.1, read as the reverse complement.
ATTCCAAACTATGCCACCAGCAAGTGAAAACATACAAAACACAGTCACATAAGAATTGATCATGGGGCAGGGCATGAGAGAATGGTATTAGAGAGCTAAATTCTTTTCTCTTGAGGATGAGCTTCAGGAGATCAAGTCTGAGCTGGATAAATCAAGAAAGTGAGATACAAAAGCAAGTCACGTTTCTGATGGGTGTAAAAAGTAGTCGCCACCTGACTGTTGTTCTGTGGGATCCTGTTGCTAGGATGCTGGAAGCCGTGCAGAATATTGTGTGAGACTTCAAATTGCTTACCTGGACTGGGGCTTCAAAACATAACTTTCCCCATGCTGGTTATTATTTCAGATGACCTCATCACATTTAAAACAATTGGTTCTGTCCAGGTTTTGCTTCATCAGCTACGACTGAGCCTGTCTTTACTTTCTGATCTCAGTTTTAGATTCTGCGAATGGATAACCTGCAGCAATTTCATCTGATGAAATAGGACTATCACATTCAATCTTTATATTGCAAATAATATGGCATTTTTATACTAATTCAAATTTTGTTTATCCCAAGATTGTGTAGTTTTGAAAGTAGCAATATTAAACGGTTTCTTTTTACACATTCATTAAGAATTAAACTTAATGTGATAATGATATTCAACTGTCTAAAACCATTTCAATAAAAAGAAAAACAATATGTAAAAGATAATATTTTTAAAACAAATTCTACTTTTTACATATATAAAAATTCACTATAGCACCATCATTTTAAAAAATAGTATTGTGACAAAAACATTCCTAACATACTGTATAGGAGTCCTGGTGTGTCACTGTAGGATAAGCACTGGACTGCTAACCACAAGGTCAATGGTTCAAACCCACCAGCTGCTCCTAGGAAACCATATATGGGTTGCTGTGAGTCAGAACTGTCTCAGTTGCACTTAACAACAACAATAACACCATCATACTGTGTGAGTATTAAATTGAAGATTCTAAGTACCTACTTTGTAGGAATTTTTCAACTTATTACTAAAAATACACTGAAAACAAACTTAATTTTGATGTAGCTAACAATGACCATATATGAACATGTAAAGGCAAAGCACACTAAAATATTTAATACTTTAATATTATTTATCCCAGTGCTAAGCTGAAGAATTGCCACATTACAGAAAATAAACATTTTATTACAAATACAGACTTAGTTCATACACAATTTTAGTGTGTTCAGAAACATCATTGCAAGAAACCACAATTATACCCAATTAAAAGAATCTTCTTTATTTGTTTTTTTGTTTTTCATTTGAAGCTATCCCTGTGGTCTCACGAGATGAATGTCACACCTCCACACTGGCCTGAGTAGTGAGTTCCCCAGCATTGCCACAGTGGTTTCAGATACGTGAGGATTCTCCCCACTTTGATTTTCTTCCCCAAATTCAAGAACACTGTTTGTTTTTTTTCTGTTAACTTCTGTACACCATCAGAGCTTGTTAAGACAGTGTCAATATTAACAGTACAATCATTTGATCTTACTTAACCATTTTCTTTCATTCTGACAAATAATTCTATCACATCAATACCATCATTAAAAATGAGAGTACTTTCTGAATTACTTCCAATTATTACAATTTCCATATTTCTCCTTTTCAGATTTTCTCTCCTATACCAAATTCCTTTTAAATATAAGATAATCTTTGCTTTAAGTTCAGAACAAATTAAAATTTGATCATGAGGATCTAGTTAAACTACTCCTAAATGCATTGTCATTTGCAGTAACCTTTTCCATGATGTTAGTTTTTCAATGTGTCTCCAAATGTATTATTATTATTAAGAGTTCTTAATTATAGGTTAGTTTCCACCCACATACCAAAAACATCACTCATTGTTAATTGTTACTTTGTAGTCTTACCATAACTTTCTCTTAAAGGTTTAAAAATTACCAAAATTAATTTGACATACACCCTTTGTCATGAGAAAAGTACTATTTCAGATGACCTCATCACAGAGACTTTTGCATCCTAGGAAGATTTCTAGCATGGTGTATGTACTGTTACATCTTGTTGGACAATCCAGTTCAGGTTTTCTTACATTATTTTCTGAAAATTTGGTTGACAACGTCAAAGCAATTGATGACATTCTCCTAAGAATTCATCC
>NW_006408547.1:19292955-19301241 GCF_000296735.1 Chrysochloris asiatica | reverse complement strand
CAGAAGAAAGAAGAGTGATGAGAACTGAAGATGCTTAGAATCAATTAGTCCAATAGACTAGGGGAACATATGTCCCCATGACAGAGACCAGAAGAACTAGATGGTGCCCAGCTACCACTACCAACTGCTCTGGAAGGGATCCCATTAGAAAGTCTTAGAAAGAGTGGCAAGGTGCTGACCTTCAGTGTCTTGGCTCTAATGCACTGTATCTTACTGTTCTGTGTGGACTGAGCATTAATTTCTAGAGCTGACTGGCTCAATCTGCACTTTGAAAAAACAAAACTTTTTATTGTGAATTGATCACCAGTTATACATTTAACAAATCGCACACTTTGTTTCATCTTGGTTGCAATTCCCCCAATGGAACATCATTTACCCTGCTTCTTTCTTGTTTCTTGTTTCCATTCCTCCTTCTTCCCTTGCCCTTCTGAATTTTGTCCTTAGGAAACGCTGTCCTTTTGATCTCAAATGGTTGCCTGTCCTATGTTGTACGAAGCTCACTAGTCCTCTTGCCCTCCCATTATACCTATCTGTTGCTTGGCTGAAAATTGAGCCACGGGGATGAATTCTGAGGGTGGTCAAGGGCCATAGTTTTGGTGTTCTACCAGTTTCTGTCTGACTAGCAAGTCCAGTCTTATCATTAATTTTGAGTTTTGTTCTACATTTTCTCTGACTCTGTTTACAACTTTCTAATGTGATCTCTTTTAAGAGAAGTTGGTAGTGGCAGCCAGGAAGCGTCTAGTTTTTGTGGTCTCAGGGTGGTGGAGACTGATGTCCACATGGTCCATTAGTTCATTGGTCTAATTGTTTCCAAGCATCTTCAGTTTTCAGCACTCTTCTACCCACCTGCCGCACAGGGAGAGACCAAGAGTTGCACTTTGGATGGCTGCTCATGAGCTTGTAAGATCTCAGTCACTATTCACCACAGTAGGATGTAGAACATTGTGTTTGTGTGCTGTGTTATGCCAACTGACCATGGTGTCCCTAGACACTATAATCAGAGCCTCCAGACCCAGCAACTCATTCCCTCAGGGTATTTGGTAATGTCTAAGAATGTTTCTGAATTTTGCTCCCTGTATTCACAGCATAGTGGTTACAAATTGGTCTGCGAACCTTAAGGTCAGAAGTTCAAAACCACCAGCCGCTCCGCGGGAGAAAGATAAGGCTTTCTGCTCCCGTAAAGATTTACAGCCTCAGAAACCCTGTACAGGGTCACTATGGGTCGATACCGACTTGATGGCCCTTAACAACAATAACATTCACCACTACATTCATTGATAAGTTTGCAAATGTAAATACCCAGACAGGTCTAGCCTCTGTGGAACCTTACCTATTTGTGGGTAGGCTCCCATTCTCCCTCCCCCAAATCTTCGCTTTCAAAGAGAATATTTATTTTTTAGATTACTACTCATTTTGGACCTAAGTTTTAAGAACAATGAGGTAGCATTTTCCTAATTTTCTATGAGTTCATTGAAAAATTTTGACCAATAATTGTGTTAAAAATTTTACAGACTCCTGAGTATTCAATTAACTCACATGAATAATTGTTAACAGTAATTAATTCAACATATGCACTGATGATTATTTGTTTATATAATTTTGCCATAAGACATTCTGGAACAGCAAAGTCATCTCAGGTTTTTGCACATATCCTGGGCAGTTCTGACACCTCAGTCTTCTCTGTCTTCTTGTTTTTCATTGTACTGTATTCATTTGTTTGGTGACGCTTCAAGTGTCTCTCTAAATCCACTGCATGGTTTCCAACCATGTTTCTGTTGCAAATTTTACATGTGATTTTATTTTCAATCTTTGCACGCTTGAAAAATTCTCAACATGGATTTTCTATGGTTTGTCCCACACTACAACACAAGGCATAAGAAATAATATTAACATTGTTATTGTTGTTAAGTGCCATTGAGTCCGTTACGACCCACAGCAAAGCTGTTTAGAGGTTCTCAGGAGCAGATGATGGATTTGGAAAGAAAACCTTGGACTTCATAATATTAGCGTTATTGTTGTTGTTAAGTGCCATCAAGTTGGTTTCCGAGGAGCGGTTGGTGAGTGTGAACCACTAACCTTGCTGTTTAAACCAGTGTTAATAGCAGAGTCCTTGTGTGGCACTGTAGGATAAGCATTGGACCACAAGGTTGGTTTGAACTACAAGGTTGGTGGTTCAAGCTCACCAGCTGCTCCTTGGAAACCCTACACAGGGTCGCTATGGGTTGGAAACAATTTGATGGCATTTAACAACAACAACAACAACAGTTTTACAAGTTGGGCTGCTAACTGCAAGATCAGCAGTTTGAATCTACCAGTCACTCCTTGAGAAGAAAGATGAGGCATTCTGTTTCATAAAAGATTTACAGCCTCAGAAACATGATACAGGGTTGCTATTAGTGGAACCTAACTCAATGGCACACAACCATCACCACCATGTAACTTTTAATATTACAATACAATAAAAACATGTTCACTAGCTGTATTTTCCAACTATTGACCCTTCCTCTATGTTTCCAACCTTTGGATTGCAATCAAGATGTATTGAAAATTGCAATGTGAATGGAATGTGAAGGTTGGAAGCAAAGAGGAAGGGTCAGTAGGATTGGAAAATACGGCCTTGTTGAGAGAAATGAAGCTGGAGATCGTATGATGGTATTTTACAAGACCAATGACTTATTTATTGCAAATATCTTTTTTACACAACATATAAGGCGATTTTGCACATGGACCTCATCTATGGGACACACAGGAATCCAGCTGACTACATCTGTGGGAAGAGACGGTGGTAAAGCTCAATGTCATCAGCTAAAATAAGGCCAGGGGCTGACTATGGAACAGACCATCAATTACTCATAGCCAAGTTCAGTTGAAGCTTAAAAAAATTAAAACAAGTCCATAAGAGCCAAGATATGACCTTGAATATATCCCACCTGAATTTAGAGATCATCTCAAAAACGAATTTGATGCATTAGATCCTAATTATTCAAGATCAGAAAAACTGGGATAATATCAAAAGCTTCATATAGGAAGAAAGCAAAAGGTCATTAAAAAGACAGCAAAGAAATAAAAGACCAACTGGATGTCAGAAGAGACTCTGAAACTTACTCTCCAGCAGAGATGCTAACTTGAATGGAAGAAATGAGGAAGTAAAAGAGCTCAACAAAAAATTTGACAGGAAGCTCGAGAAGACAAACTCAAGGATTATAATGAAATGTGGAAAGACCTAGAGTTAGAGATGTAAAAGGGAAGAACATGGTCAGTATTTCTAAAGCTGAAAGAAATAAAGAAAAAGTTCAAGCTTGGACTTGCAATAATGAAGGATTCTATGGGGCAAAATATCAAATAATGCAGAAAGCATCGAATGAAGATGGAAGGTATACACAGAGTACCAAAAAGAAATGGTCGATGATCAACCATTTTCAAGACGTAGCATGTGATCAAGAACTGATGTTACCAAAAGAAGAAGTCCAAGCTACACTGAAGTTATTGCTAACAAACAGGCCTCCAGGAATTGACAGAATACAAATTCAAATCTTTCAACAAACTGATGCTACACTGGAAGTGCTCACTCATCTATGCCAAGAAATTTGGAAGACAGATACCTGGCCAGCAAATTGGAAGAGATCCATATTTGTGCACATTCCAAAGCAAGGTTATCTAACAGAACAAGGAAATCATTGAACAACATCAGTACCATCACAAGCAAGTAAAAATTTATTTTGCTTAAGATAATTTTAAAAATGGCTCCAACAGTGTAACAGTGAATTGTCATAAACTCAAGCTAGATTCAGAAAAGGACACGAAAGCAGATATATCATTGCAGGTGTCAAATGGATCTTGGCTAAAGCAGAGAGTATCAGAAAGATGTTTATTTGTACTTCATTGACTATGCAAAGGCTCTCAACTGTGTGGATTATGACAAACTATGCATAATATTGTGAAAAATGGATATTCCAGAACACTTAATTGTGTTCACGGGGACCTGCATATAGACCAAAAGGCAATAATTTGAACAAAACAAGTGGATACTGTATGGTTTAAAATCAGGAAAGGTGTGCGTCACGGTTGTATTCTTTCACCATACTTATTCAATCTGCATGCTGAGCAAAAAATCCAAGAAGCTGGATTCTATGAAGAAGAGCATGACATCAGGATTAGAGGAAGGCTCATTAACAACCTACGACATGCAGATAATGCAACCTTCCTTGCTGAAAGCCAAGGAGACTTATTATACTTAGTGATGAAGGTTAAAGACTACAGTCTTCTGTATGAATTGCACCTCAGTGTAAAGAAAATAAAAATCCTTGCCACTGGACCAACAAATACTATCATGATAAATGGAGAACAGACTAAAGTTATCAAAGACTTCATTTTGCTTGGATCCACCATCAACACTCATTCAAGTTGTTGTTTGTTGTTAGGTGCCATCGAGTCAGTACCGACCCATAGCAAACTTATGCACAGCAAAACAAAACAGTGCCCGATCCTGGGCCAACCTCACTACCTTTGCCACACTTGAGTGCATCGATGCTGCCACTTGACCAACCCATCTTGTTGGGGATCTTCCTCTTTTTCTCTGCCCCTCCACCTTACCAAACATGATATCCTTCTCCAGCGCCTGGTCCCTCCTAACAATATGTGCGAAGTATGAGAGAAGAAGTTTGACCATCTTGGCTTCCAAGGAGCTCATTCAAGTAACAGTCAAGAAATCAAATGACATATTGCACTAGGCAAATGCTGCACAAGACCTCTTAAAAGTGTTCACAAGCAAAGATATTAGTTTGAGGACTAAGGTGTGCCTGACCCAAGGCGTGGTATTTTCAATTGCATCATATGCATGTGAAAATTTGACGATGAATAAGACCATAGAAGATGCAATTAAGTTTTAGTGTTGGGAAGAATATTGAAAGCACCATGGACTGCCAGAAGAACAAATAAATCTGTGTTGGAAGAAGTACAAGCAGAATGTTCCTTAGAAGCCAGGATGGAGAGACTTCATGTTTCATAATAAAACTTTGGACATATTATCAAGAGGGACCAGTTTCTGGAGAAGGTTGTAATACTTGGGACAGTGTGGAGGTCAACATTAAAGAGGAAGAACCCCAACGAGATGCAATGGGGTCCAGCATACCAACTGTGAGATGGTGTAGGACCAGTGCTTCCTTCTGTTGTGATTGGATCCCTATGAGTCTCAACCAACACGAGGGCACCTACCAACAATAACATACTTTGACAACATAAGGAAAATAAAATGCATAAATACATTTGTAGAATTGAAACAGTCACATTGTACTAAAATGTTTCTAGTCACATATAGTGTGTTAGAAAAACCAGAGTAATTCAGAATTTATATTTTCATGGTTTGTTGATTTCTTCCTTTTGAAGTCCTACTTTATAACATCTTTGTTCATTTCCCCAGCACCTTATGAAGAAAAAGATCACTTCATAGTGACACCGTAAAGTTGTTTTCATGAAATAAGGGTTATGTCATAATTGAAACGTTCATTTTCTTCCCACTATTTACTGATGTTTGTTAACATTTTGATTTATGCAATAAATATAACATTTAAACATATGCTGTTGTTGTTTCTAAGTACCATTAAGTCAATTCCAACTCATAGCCACCCAGCAGAGGCTTTCCGAGTAATGGCTGGTGGGGTTGAACTGCTCACCTTTGGATTAGCAGTCCAGTGTTTATCCTGCAGTGTCACACCAGGACTGCTTAAACATATGAGGAGGCTTCAAAAGTTAAGAGAAAAACAGAATTAAAAGACAGTGGAATTTTTCCATGAACCTCTTGAAGCCTTCTCATATAAGTACAAACAATGTGCAATGTTACTGTTGTTGAGTTGGTTCTGAGTCATGTTGTTGTTGTTGTTAGGTGCCATCTAGTCGTTATCGACTCATAGTGACCTTATGCACAGCAGAATGAAACACTGCATGGTTCTGGGCCAACCTCACAATTGTTGCCACGCTTGAGCCCATCGATGATGCTACTTTGCCAATCCATCTTTTTCTCTGACCCTCCACCTTACCAAACATGATATCCTTCTCCAGCGACTGGTCCCTCCTGACAAAATGTACGAAGTATGAGAGACGAAGTTTGGCCATCCTGGATTCCAAGGAGCACTGTGGTTGCACTTCGTCCAACACAGAAGTGTTGGTTCTATGGGTAGCCCACAGCACTTTCAATATTCTCCTCCAACACCATAACTCAAAGTCATCAGTTGTTCTACGATCTTCCTTATTCACTGTTCAACTTTCACATGCATACGAGGTTATTGAAAATACCATGGCTTGGGTCAGGCACACCTTAGTCCTCAAGCTGACATCTTTGCTCTTCAACACTTTAAAGAGGTCGTGTGTGGCAGATTTGCTTAATGCAGTATGTCATTTGATTTCTTGGCTGCTGCTTCTATAAGTGTTGGTGGTTGACCCAAGAAAAATGAAGTCTTTGACAACTTCAATCTTTTCTCCATTGATAAAAATGTTTTTTGTTGGTCCAATGGTGAGGATTTTTGTTTTCTTTACATTGAGATGCAGTCCATACCGAAGGTCTTTGGTCTTTCGTCTTTGTCAGTAAATATTTTAAGTCCTCTTCATTTTCAGCAAACAAAGTGTAATACTGCTGTTGTTGAGTCTGTTATGATTCATAGCACCGCTGTATAGGGTTTATGAATAACAGCTGGTGGGTTTGAACTGACAATCTTGTGGTTAGCAACCCAGTGCTTATGCTACAGTGCCCACCAGGATTGAATACAAGGATGGAACCATCATAAATTATATGCCATTTTCATTTCCTTGAATTTAAATATCACAGTTTAAAATTTGAATATGTATTTAAAATGTTTACATTCAACTGACAAATTTCCATTCTCATCTGATGAGAATCATCCATACTTAGAGCTCGATGTAGTTTAAGCAGCCCTTTCAAATATTTTTTTTCAAACTTTTTATTTGGAATGGAGTGAAGGTTTACAGATAAGATCATCAGCTTTACAGTCAACAAGCCGTCCACTTAGTTTCAACTCAATGATGCATTACCCTCCCGGCCACAGCGGTTATCCTGCCTCCTCCCTGTGGTTGCTAGTTGCATCCGCCCCACCTTTCCATCCTTTCTCAACTTTGTCCTTAGGAAAGCATTGCCCTTTGGATTTTGAATAATTGACCATTCCATGGTAAACAAGTGCTGTTGTCCCCCTTCTACAAATCCATCTTCTTCTGGGCTGAAAATTGGGTCATGAGGGTGAGTTCCTTTCCATTCCTGAAGGGTGGTTGAGGGTCATCGTCTCAGGTTCCTCCAGTCATTTTCTAAATTACTATTACTATTATCAAATAATTTTGAGTTTTGTTCCATGCTTTCTCCCACTCAATCCAGTACCCTCTAATGTGATTCTTATTAGTGAAGTTGGTTGTGGGAGCCCAGCACTGTCCAGTTCTTCTGGTGTCAGAGCCATGGAGGCTGATGTTCGTATGTTCTGTTAGTCCATTGGACTAATTGATTCCAAGTATCTTCAGCTCTTATCATTGTTCTTTGTTCCACACATGGAGAGACCAATACCTGTACCTTAGATGATCGCACTTGAGCTATCATGGTCTCAGATGCTACTCACCCAAGCAGGATGTAGACCATTGTCTTTGTGGACTATGTTTTGCCAATTGACTGTGGTATCCACTGAGACTATGGTCTTGAGCCCCCAGGGTCATCAACTCAGTGCCTTAAGATGTTTGATAATATCTAGAAAGTGTTCATTATTTTGCCCACTGTATGCTCCTCCACATTCATAGTTGTGTTTGCAGGAAAGGTGAATAGTCATGTACAAATATCCTCATTCAAACTCTTACACTCCTCTTCCCTTACCCATTCAGCCTACGTCTCAGTCCACAAAACACTGTTGTTCAAGGCTGTGGGTTGTATATATATCACTATTTACCTCTCTCCCCATTAGCCCATGCATACGTCCCTGTGTCTTCACCTGTCTTCATCTTTCTTCCATCACCCTCCCTCTTCTTGTACATTGCTCCCCCTTCTTGCATGTTGCCCTTCCTGTCACTAACACATTCTGCCCTGCAACCAGGGAATTACTTCTCCTTTCCTCCCACTGCTGGTAACCATCAAAGAATGTTTCATTTAGTCTGGAGTCTTTGAGAATTTTAACTGCAAATGTTCTCCAAGCCCAAGCCCTTCTCACATCTTAGGCAGACACTGCCCATTTCAAGTGTCCAGTGGAAGCTGTGGACTCTGACTGGCCTGTGAGTCTTCTTCTTCTTCATTTTTTTTTTTTT
>NW_006408547.1:19276283-19288860 GCF_000296735.1 Chrysochloris asiatica | reverse complement strand
AGAGAGAGAACACAGAGAGAGAGAGAGATTGTTAAACAGGAAAAACAGAGAGAGAGAGATTGTTAAACAAAAAACAGCAAACGTTTTTTTAAATTCTGTTTTGGTTTGGGTTCAGAACAACTTTTTAAATTCAGGTTTTATTTTCACACAGAAAAAGTACAATTTTTTTTCAGTTTCAGTTTTGGGTTCTGTTCTGATGCTTTGGACACACCCCCATGAGGAACCTGTTATTAGAGGAGAGCGTGTTTGGTTAAAGGGGAGGGCCGACGAAGGTGAGAGGAACCCTCACTGAGATGGATGAACACAATCTTTGTGACAGTGGACTTCACATGCCCGCAGTCACGAGGAGCAGGTGGAATTCCTTCTATTGTACATGGGGAGTCAACTCCCTGGCTGCTAACAACAGCAATAAAAGCAGAAATGATTCAAGGCATTCGTTGCCTGAGAAGTGGAACTGAGACGAAGGAGGGGATGTGACAGCAGGTGTCTCCTGTGTGCTCTTCATTTGGTTACCACAGGCAGGCAGGGGTTTGTTCAAAATTCAAGGAGCTCTCGTAACATAGTGGTAACGAATCAGGCTGCTAACCTCAAGGTCAGCAGTTCGAAACTACCAACTATTTCACAGGAGAAAGATGAGGCTTTCTGCTTCCGTAAAGATTTACAGCCTGGAAATCCTGTACAGGGTCACTATGAGTTGGAACCGACTACATGGCACAAAACCACCACCAAGATACATTTTCAAAAGTTTGATAATGCCAGGCATTGGCAGAAGTGTGGAAGAAAAGGTTCTGTTCTCTCCGACGCTAGGACTACGAAAGGGTATTGCTTTCAGGAGCAATTTGACAGCATCTGTTACCAACAAAAATGTTCAGTAACTTCAACCTTGCAATCCGGTTTTGTGAGGAATTTTTGGCAACAATATTCACTGCAGTGTACACAAAACGCACACATGGGGTGGTGGTAGCAGGATTCTTTGGTTACTGCAAAACATTGAAAACAACTTATATGTTCATCAATAGGGAATAGTTATACACATTATGATCCATGATATTATAGGATATTGTGCAGAACTAAGAAACTGAGGAAGAAATGTGCATACTAACAGACAAATATTACTAAGGAGTATCAGCAGGTGAGAAATCAGTGAATTCAGTATGATTTCATTTATGTTTTAAATAGAGGCAAGAAAGAGTCTAAAGCTATCTTCTATGTTGTTGTTGTTAAGTGCCGTCTACTTGTTTCTGATTCATAGTGACCCAATATAGGGTTTTCAAGGAGTGGCTGGTGGATCTGAACTGCCGACCTTGTGGTTAGCAGCCCATGGCTTATCCTACAGCGCCACATACTGCACATGAATTATTATATTGTATTGCTACTAGGGTTCCAGTTCATGCATGCATGGGTTTACTCTAAACAAAACATGTTTAATATATCTCTGTGATCAGTGAATGACTGCAGACAAGCTCTCTCCTAATGCACGTGTCTTTGTCTCATTAGGGACCTTCAAAAAAGTTCAATCAAAACAGTAGCTTCTTAGAGCATTTGCTGGTTAAACTCAAGACAGAGAGATTAGCTCAGAAGATTATGGAAAAGGTTGTTTGGGATTTCAGAGGAGTCCTCGTGTGGCACTGTGGGCTAATGCGTCAGACTGCGAAGTTGTTTGAACTGCAAGGTCAGTCATTCAAGCATACCAGCTGCTCTTGGAAACCCTATACAGGGTCACTATGGGTCAGAATCGACTCGACGATGGATGGCACTTCACAACAACAGCAATGTGGTAGAAAGAAATGATGAAGTAAAACAACTGAAAGGAAAGTTTTCAAAGGGCATGCGCGTAATAAAACAAATTCCAGTGTTACAATGAAATGAGCAAAGAGCTGAGTTAGAAAACCAAAAGGAAAGAACAGTCTCGGCATTTCTCAAGTTGAAAGAACTGAAGAAAAAACTCAGGCCTCCAGATGCAATCTTGAAAGGGTCTATGGCGAAATATTACACAATGCAGGAAACATCAAAGAAAATAAAATGACTATACAGAGTCACTGTACCAAAAAGCATTGGCTGACATTCAACCATTTCAGGAGGTAGCATAGGATCAAGAATCAATGCTACTGAAGGAAGAAGGCTAAGCTGCACTGAAGGCATTGAAGAAAAACAACTCTCCAGGAGTTGATGGAATACCAACCGAAATGTTTCAATACACTGATGTAGTGCTGAAGCACTCCTGTGTCTATGCTAAGGTGTATGGAAGACAGATACCTGGTCAACCAAATGGAAGATATCCATATTGGAACCTATTCAAAGAAAAATGTCTCAATGGAATATAGAAATGATCAACCAATATCATGATTTAAATCACATGCAATTAAAATTTCGCTGAATTCAAAAATGGTTGAAGTAGTACATCAACAGGGAGCTGCCAGAAATTTAAGCCAGATTTCAAAGAAGACCCAGAACAAGAAATACCAATGCAGATGTCAGATAGATCTCGCCTGAAAGCAGAGAATTCTGGAAAGATGTTTTTACTGCTTGTGTAGCAGCATTTGGCTGTGTGGATCCTAACAAATTATGGAAAACATTGTGAACACTTCATTGTGCTCATGTACCTGTACAGAAAACAGAGACAGTCTTTCGAACAGAATAAAGGGATATTGAATAGTTTAAAATCAGAAATGGTATGTGTCAGGGTTGTATCTTTTCACCATATTTATCTAATCTTTATCCTGAGAAAATAATTCAAGAAACTGGACTATCTGAAGAAAAATGCCTCATTAGGGTTGAAGGGAGGCTCTTAACAACCTGTGATATGCAGATGACACAATCTTGCTTGTTGAAAGCAAAGAGGACTTGAAGCACTAACTGATAAAGTTCAAAGAATACAGTTCTCAGTGTGGATTACAACTCATTGTAAAGAAAACACAACTGAATTCTCACAATTGAACTAATAAATAACCAGATGATAAATGGGAAAAAGATTGAAGTGGTTAAAGATTTCATTTCACTTGGATCCGAAATCAACACTCACGGAAGCCGCTGTCAAGAAATAAGACAATATATTGCATTGGGCAAAGCTGCTGCAAAAGAAATCTATAAACTGCTAAAGAGCAAAGATGTCACCTTGAGTACTAAGGTGGGCCTGGCCCAAGTCATGGTATTTTCAATAACTTCATATGCATGTGAAAGTTGGACAAGGAATAAGGAAGACAGGAGAATTGATGTATTTAAGTAATAGTGTTTGTTAAGAATATTGAAAATACCATGGACTGCCAGAATCTGTCTTGAAAGAAGTACAGTCAGAATGCTCTTTATTTTTTTTTAATGTTTTATTGTGAATTATGTGATAGTTTACATGGGAGAGAATTAGCTTTACATTCATCCTATCGTATATTGTTTCACTGTCATGGTTACCATCCCCTCCACGCATCATCAACCAACCAAATGGTACATACACTGCAAGCCTGCCCCCCTGGTCATCAGCACACAGCCGCTCTCCCTCTCTGGGTCCAGAGTCACTAGCTGCTCCATCTCTCCATGTCATCATCTCTGCTTCCATCTCAGGCATCACTGCTCCTCTGGGTAGGGTCCCGCTCTCTGCTCTTCTCCCTTGATGGTCCCAGGGACCTCTGATCCTAGACTACAAAGTTAATCACTCCCTTCCTTGCTACAAAATATCTACCTTTACATTTCCTACCCTCACCATGAGTCCTGATAACAATTATTCACTATTGTATCACAAGAGACCTATCTGCACAGAATACTCTTGAGAAGCGAGGATGGTGAGACTTTGTCTCTCGTACTTTGGACGTGTTATCAGGAGATACCAGTCCTCAGAGAAGGACATCATGCTCAGTAGAGTGGAGAGTTAACTGAAAAGAGGAAGACCCTCAACAGGAGTCAATGATACGCTCAGACATAACAGCACCTATGGGCACAGTGAGGGGCTGGGCAGTGTTTCATTCTGTTGGACATGGGGTCACTATGAGTTGGAACCAACTTACCAGCACCTGACAAAGATGACAACCTTGACAATGTTTTTTCAGAAGACACAGGAGCACCACAGAGTCTTCTGATGAAGAAGTTTCAAGAACATTGAAAACAGCATTTTTGAGAATAAGACCAGAGAAGTTGCAGCATAGCAACGTACCTGCTCATTCCTTGAGGGTAGCAAGGCCTGTTCCACAAGAATTCTTCTCGGGAAATCTTACCCCATCCACCCTATGGCCCTGATATTGCCTCTTCAGACTTCTTTTTATTCCTCAGACTCAAAGTGAGTCCCTCAAGGATGCCCAAACTACTATTTTGACTGGTGTCAATTGAAGAGCATGGAATTCTTCAGAGAAGCACTAGAGACATGGAAACACTGCCTTCACAAATAGATGATGGAGAAATAATACTTTCATATTTTTATATTTTTGTTTATTGAATATTTCTGTAATTTTATTGCAATCTCTCTTGATCCTTGTATTTGTATATTGTAGAGTCCTGGTGTGTCCCTGCAGTGTCAGCATCATTTGTAGTTCAAATCCACCAGTTGCTCCTTGGAAACCCTCTACAGGGTCGCTATGGGTTGGAACCAACTGGATGACACTTAACAACAACCTATGTATGTTACTATAGGGGCGTCAATAGACTGAGAGTTGTAGTCTGTGGTGGGGGGAGATAAGGTGGAGGAGGACTTTCATTAAGGAACTAGATTGAGTTTAAATCCTGGTATGCCTACTTAATTTTGTACAATGTTGGGCAAATTACTTCAACTTCTCTGAGTCTCTATTTCTAAAACTCTAAAGTGGAGTTTGTAACAATACCTGCTTCATATTCATAGGACTGTGGTGTGCATTAAGTGAGCTAATTACTCGCAAAGTAATTGGAACAATGCCTCGCTCTCATGAACAATTTCTTCTAAAGTGTTTGTATTTTTACAGTAGGAATGCATTCCTATATTTGTCGCAAAATGAAGAAACATTTAAAAGAAACATCATGTAAGCATACACAAAATGTAAAAAAGATGTTCAACAATTCCAATCATTCTACTTCACCCCCCAAAAAAAACCAAGGGTGTTGAAAGAAGTGGGAGGCAGTGGTACACAGATGATTAGGGGCAGCCCAGTTGCCACATCTAATATGTGACTGAAACAGTACCTGATCATGTGGCAATCTGGAAATTAATTATCCGGTTATTTCAATCAACATAAATGCCACAATGTGGATGATTTGTTTTTTAAATATTATTTGTTTCTGTTGTAGCAGTTTGGAGAACCAAAATTGCTCAGAAATAGAACTCAGAAAATTTCCACCTGACTTAATACCTTATAGAAATAATCCATGAGATAGAAGCACTAAGCGAACACCAGAGAGAAGATTACAGTGGCAGTCACTCCAGGACTGAGGCACACTGTCAGTTTACTATGAATAGGGCCAAATCAAATAAGCCGGAAACCCTGCGTTCTCTTTCATCAGCTGGTGAATACAGCAGAAAAGATGTTTTAATGAGTATCACTCAAAACTTCATGTCATCCAAATGATCTATTTTAGAGATGAGCTGAAAAACATTCATTTGGTCCAAAGTATTGTATATTTCTACCACTATATTAAGAACAGTATTTAACTTTGTCTTCTCAAGTTGCCTTTTGAACTTTTCTATTCAACTCTTTCACTTCTTTATTTCTTTCATGTGTGTTAACATCTCTATGCTGGAGAGCAAGTTTGAGAGTCTCTTCTGACAACCATTTCAGCCTTTTCCTTCTTTCTTGTCATCTTAATGACCTTTAACTTTCTTCTCGTATGATGTTCTTGATGTCATCCCACAACTCTTTTGGTCTTTGGTTATTAGTGTCTAAACTCATCACATCTCTTCTTGAGATGGTCTCTAAATTCAAGTAGGATATGTTCAAGGCTATATTTTGGCTCTCATGGACTTGTTCTAATTTTCATATTAGCAAGAGGGCCCAGTCCTGAGAAGGACTTAATGCTTGGTAAAGTGGAAGGTCAGTGAAAAAGAGGAAGACCACCAATGAGATGGATTGGCACAGTGGCAGCAGCAATCGGCTCAAGTGTAGCAACGATTGTGAGGTTGGTGCAGGGCTGGGCAGTGGGTTGTTCTGTTGTGCAGAGGGTCACCATGAATCAATAATAACTTGACAGTACCTAACAACAACATACATACATATTAAAAAAGACACCTTGACTCTCCTTCTCTGATGGTGTATGTAAAACAAGGCCTTCATATCAAGTTTATACTTGAAACATCTAGAATTCGTATCAGAATACAACAAATAGAATGAACCCAATGATATTGAACTGGATTTTGAGAAATTGATATATGAAATCATATTTTCAAATAAGTCTAGATATAAATGTGCACAATGCATGCATAGAGACTGGAATAAATCCTCCTGTTTTATTCATGCCAGAGATACATGGCGTAAATGTAACCAAGAAGGAACAAGTCAATCCAACCAAGAGATGGATTCTCTACCACATAAGTGATTCGAAGTCTTCAAAAATGTGAAGGTCATGAAAGTTGAGTAAAAAATGAAGAGCTATTTTAGAATGAAAATAAAAAAGAGGCATATGACAACCAAACGCAAGGTATAAATCAGAATCCGATCCTTTCACCAAAAAGGATACTGGAGGGAGAACTGGAGAAGCCTGAATAGCATGGATCATCGTGATTTTCTCAGCTTTGATGATTGTGTTGTGATCGTGTCTGAAAAAGCCCTTGTTTGTACACACTGAAATATTCAGGCTAATAGGTTATTGTATTACATTGCTAACTTACTATCAAATGGCTCAGGAAACAATGCTCCCTGTAGCATATTTGCAATTTTAAAAAAAGTTTCAGATTGCTTCAAAAAGAAAAAAAGTATGGTATCCAGATCAGAATAAACCACCCAAAATTGGTTCCAATAACCACAGGAATTTGTGTATCAGAACTATCATACATTAATTCTTGTCAGTTTAATTTTCTGTCAGTTTGTTGTATTTTGCTGGTTTGTGTGTTGCTGTGATGCCGGAAACAAAGCCACTGGTGTTTTAAAAAACAACAGGGTCACCGACTTCTGAATAACCATTCACTGAAAACCTTATAAATAGCAATGGAACATTGTCTGATGTGTTGTTGATGTTAGGTGCTGTTGAGTTGGTTCTGACCCATAGCGACTCTATGTACAACAAAACAAAACACCACCCAGTCTTGCACCATCCTGACAATTTGCTACTATGCTTGAGCCCATTACTGCTGCCACGGTGCCAATTCATCTCATTGGAGTTCTCCCTTTTTTCCGCTGTCACTCCGCTTTACCAAGCATGATGTCCTTTTCTAGGGACTGGTCCCTCCTGATAATATGTCTGAAGTATATACAAAATGAAGTCTGGCCATCCTGGCTTCTAAGGAACATTCTGACTGTATTTCTATGCCTGAGAAGTTGCCTGGACGATCTTATGGGTTTGTTTTTTTTTTTAGTTTTTATTGAGAATTGAGTGATAGTTTACATTGGAGAACATCGGTTTTACACTCATCCTATCATATTTCATTTCACTGGAATGATTACAATCCCCTCCGTGCATCATCATTCAATAGTTATTTGCTTCTACTCCCACTAGATTTTGTTTTTTTCTTTTTTTGCAGGGGAGAAGAGGGAATGTACACAAAAACACTCAGGAATATATAATCATTTAAACAACCAAAGGGTACATTCTGCAAGTCAGCCTCCTGGCTGCCAGCACACAGCCTTTCTCTTTCCACGAGTCTGGAGTCCTCAGCTGCTCCCTCTCTCCATGTCCTCAATTTCTGCCTCCATCTCTGGTGTTGCTGCTTCTCTGGATAAGGTCCCACATTCCTCTCCTGCTCTTCTCCATTGATGGTCCCAGAGTCTTCTGTTCCTGGATTATAAAATTAACTTCTCTTTTTGTTACAGAAATTCTACCTTTACAGTTGTGACAATTGCAATTTAGTCACGAAGACTATTACTCACTACTGAATCAAAAGAGTCCTATCCCCATCTCCTATCACCAGACCCATTCTAGACAAGATGAAAACTATTCAGTGGGGATTCTACCTTCCCCCTCCCTTCCCACACACACTCTGAAACTAAACTCCCTCTTGAAAACTTGTTACCAGCTACTTAATGCCTTTATAGCAGCCCCCGCACCTCGCCCCTTGGCCATTTTAGGTAGCCAGTGTCTAAGTTGCCCATCCCTATCACCCTGTGTACCAATGTGATAGGGATGGGCAACTTAGACACTATCACCAAGGATGGGAATGATCCTTGATGTGAAGATTCCTCCCTCTCAGTTGGTATTTTGAGCTACTACATCCATAAGTATAAAGACCTTATAGATTTTTAAAACTATTTCCTGTCTGGCAATCTACAGGAAAAACGTGCTCTAGGTTAATACAGTTCTAGGCTTTGGGTTTGTACATCACAGTGTCCAGAGGGAGAAAACTTCATGATGATTCACTTCTGGAAAAAGTCTGTCACTTTTTCCAACAGACTTCAGCAAATCAATGACTGAATTGGGTCATCAGCCTCTGTGGGCAGGGGGATATCATGCTCTAATTGGCTTGTACCTCTGTTTCTAATTAATTACTACTCTAAACAGAAGACTGCATTGTCTAGCCTTCCCAGCAGCTAGGTTTGGCCAGGTGCTAGGTTTCAACCAATGAAGCAGAAGAATAGTTTTGACTTCTTAGAAGGCTGCCATGACAGATATTTGGATTGACTTTCTCAACGTCCATTTGGTCCTCCTTGTATTTGGAGAGGATGGAAACTGAAAAACAAGACAAAAACAAGAACCCTAATAATTTGTGGGCCCCTTTTCAGTTAGAGTTCTGGTTTTGAATTATCTCAGTTAGATACATTTCCATGAGATTTGGAGGCAGAAGTGAAGTGGGGTCATCTCTCGGCAGCTGCACTACTTGGTTAAGCGGACTCTAAAGAATGAGAATCTGCAGTGGGATTGTATTGGGTCCCTTGTCTAATGAGCGTGAGACAAGTATGGGGGCAGAAGATGTCTAGCATCTGGATTTTAGCTGGGGTGCTATGAGTTTGAAACAAAATATTCATCAACAATCCTTTAATTTTTGCTTCTCTAGGCCAGCTAGGGATAATGCGGATGACTGCAAGTTCGATTTGAACCACAAGGTTAGTGGTTCAAGCTTACCAGACACTCAGTGGAAACCTTATATAGGGTTACTATGAGTCAGAATTGACTCAACGGCACTTAACAACAACAGTCCAGTTAGAGTTGATAAATATCTAATTATTATTATTTTTTTACACAAACACATTTATTTACTAACAAAAATAGATGATCCTAATTAAACCAACACTTTGAAATAGTTGCATGGAAATGTTGGTGGGAGAGATAATTGAACAGAGTAATGAAAAACAACAACAACAACAAAACGAAGCAGTGTGGAGATTTGCTCATTGAACTGAGCTTGTTCATTCTCACAGCTAATTCCTATTCAAAGTAAAGATGGAATTTTTATTCTACTTTTTCTTAGGTGACATTGTTCATAACATCCCATAATTAATTTCCCATTTTCCAGTTTTCATGTTACCATTCTTTCCTTCCCATGCCCCTCCTGTTGTTGAACCAGAGCAGCATCTGTGAAGTTGCAGACCATCTATTTCCTTCAGAGATTCATCTAAGCCTTTGATGTTTACCAGGTAGAATCTCCCTACTTGCTGCTGAATGGTAGCCAGGGTGTCCACAGGCAGATGGACAGCATTATCAGAGGAGGGTCTGGCCTAAGTACCCAATTTTTGTGTTTCCTCTTCTTAAAATACAAAGCATGCTTTCTGTTGAGCATTACCGATACAACTGTTGAGAGGGGGAGGTGTGTCTTCCTTTCTGCTGTCCTGTAGCTCGAATGTCATGGCAGAAACCCCAGTAGCCTTCTTGAACTATGCCATGACTTTGAGGATTGAAACTAGTCCTAAATAGTACTTGGCTAAATAAATTCTAGGGGTCCTGGTGTGGCCTGTAGGATAATATGCTAGACTGCATGGTCAGTTTGAACTGCAAAGTCGGTGGTTCAAATCCACCAGCTGCTTCTTGGAAACCCTATACAGGGTTGCTATGAGTTGGAACTGACTCAATGGCACTTAACAACATCAACAAGGAGTCTTGGCTGGCCTACCTCTGAAATTCTCTATATGTGAGAGAGAAGTAAGCTATCTTGTTTGAATTACTGTTATTTTTTTCAATGATAAATGCAGCATATCTGCTTATTGATAGACGTCCTTCAAGACAAAATCCAAATATTATGTCCTTGTGTTCTCTTAACCTTCACCCTCCCAAGTTATGTTCCCTGATGTGGTTTGTTCCCATCACTGCCTTATAGTCATAAACGAACTACAACCAGAATGCTCCTTAGAAACCAAGATGTTCAGACCGGTCTCTCATACTTGGGACATATTATCAGGAAGGACCAGTCTCTGGAGAACAATATCATGATTGGTAAAGTGGAGGGGCAGCAAAAAAGAAGGAGACCCCCAACGAGATGAATTGGCGCAGTGGCAGCAACAGTGGGTTCAAGCGTGGCAGCAAGGGTAAGGATGTCACAGGACTGGGTGGCGTTTCGTTCTGTTGTCTGTGAGGTTGCTGTGGGTCAGAACCATCTCAATGGCACCAAACTACAACAAGGACAACTTTGAGTAATAAAGCCAATAAATTATGCTCTGTTGGCTCAGTTCTTTCTGTGTAGACTGCTAAACTCGATCCCTAGGTGAATAATGATATAAACACTTAGATTTGGAAATCCAATTGCACTGTGAACCACCATCTCACCAGCACCCAATATGTGGTACAAATGCAAATGCACATACCTCATCCTCAGTTACTGACAAGCTTGAGATCTGACATTCACATTTGCATTGACAGTAAAGCATCTGAGGTTCAAGACAAGAGTGGCGCTGGCTGGGCTGGTTAAGGTTATATGTCAACTTGCCTGCCCCATTTTTCTCTGTGGTTTGGAAGTCATAGAATGATGTGATTTGGCAGTTCTGTAATAATTTAATTTGGCAGTTCTGTGATGATGCAATTTGGCAATTATCTAATTATATAGTCATATTCCACTTGGATGGGCGTCCTCCATTTCACATAGTGTCGATTTTTGGTACCTAGCCCTGGGGATTAGTAAGGAGAGGTTGTATGCAGAGTGTGTGATTGGTATGAAAACAGTCTCTTGGAGGGACTCACACTGCCAGGGCGACTGGAATGGCTTGTTGACAGACATGCAACTGGATTTACTGTGTGTGGACCCTGAGGCATGGTATCTTGGGCAGATGGAGGGCCCTGGCCTATGTCCTCAGCCATGAATCCCTCCTGGGTTTACCATAAATAGGAGATAGGTTTGTTGGGACCTTAGCCCAAATGAGCAGGATTTTGATTGGTGATGTACTAGAGAATATTTTGTCCTCGGTGTGGGAGTGGGAGGGTGAGCAAAAAATTCAAGGGAAACCCCATTTCTTTTCTCTTTTAGATAATATTTTATCATATTTTAGGTGAAAGTTTACACAGAAAATCTTGTTGTTAAGTGCCGTCAAGGTGGTCCCAACTCACAGCTACCCTCTTTAGGGTTTCTGAGGCTGAACATATTTACGGGAGGAGAAAGTTTCATCCTTTATCCAAGGAGCAGCTGGTGGGCTTGAACCATCAATCCTGTGGTTGGAAGTCCAGTGCTTATCCTATGGAGCCACCATCCTCCCCTGTTTTAGGTGAAAGTTTACACAGCAAGTTAGGTTCCCATTTAACAATTTTTATACAAATTGTTCCATGACATTGGTTACATTTTTCACAACGTGTCAGCATTCTCATTATTTGCATCTGTTTATTCTGTTTCCATTAATCTAGCTTCCCTGACCCTCCTAAACTTCTCATCTTTGCCTAAGGATAAAGGTTGACCATTTGGTCTCATATTGTTGGTTATTTAAGGGAGCACAGTGTTCATGGGTGATACTGTTTATTTCATAAGCCATTTTATTATTTGGATGAAAAGTGGCCTCCAAAAGTGGTTTCAGTTTCAAGTTCAAAGGATATCTTTGGGCAATATTTTTGGAGGATCCTCTAGTCTGGAAATTCTATGTCTACCTCCAGCTCATTTGTTCATGCTACTCTGTCTTGTTTCTGTACATGAGCAGACATTTTCTCTTGCTTTTTAGACATTGTGGTGCTGTTGTATGCTCAAGAATTAGATGGATGTATGTTGGTGTATTCTTAAGCTCTCTGATTGCTTTCCTGGCAGATGTGAACAGGAGATTGTCTTCTGTTTTCACTCCTCTTAGTATTCAACGCAGAGTGGTTTTAGCAGGTGTTGGTTATTTACGCGGTTCTCGTGTATAGCAGCTGGTATTAGTTCTTGCCCAGATGGTGAGATTTTATAGGATGTGATTGTAACTTGTCTGTATGACCATAGTTGCTGCCTCTTGTTGGGTCAGGTGAGGAAAGAACGAGCCCTGAGATAAAAGGGGGACGTCAAAAAACAGACTGGATCCTAAAGTCCAGAATCGCGAAAACAAAAATAAAAAAAACAAACGTAGCAAATTATGAGTAAGACTTTAGCGCCCCTATA
>NW_006408547.1:19267933-19270726 GCF_000296735.1 Chrysochloris asiatica | reverse complement strand
CACAAATTCCCCCAGCTGTGAGCCTTCCAACCTTCTAAATATTCCTTTATATGTGGTTCAGAGTTCTGGGACCATCCCCTAAGCCTACTTTGTCGGGTATTCTGTGTTGTGGTTGGCGGAGCTCCTTTACTACACGTCCACCCAATCCGCCATCTTGTTTGTTCTCAACAACAGTCTCTTGATGGGAGACTTTCAATTTGATAGACAATAAAGGTTTTTTTTTTTCCCTGTCTTATGCTTTTTGTCTATCCCACATCTCCAAATCTCTTATGGTCTTTGTCTGGTAACAGAAATTGGGACCAAATTCTAGAAGCAAAACAGTACTTAAAATAACTTGGAAGGAAATGAAAAGTGGGTTATTTCTCTGAACTGTGTGGGTTTGTGCTGAGATATGTCTACTCTATCACGCAACCACTGACTCATTGGAAAGTGCAATACACAAGACACTTGAGATTGGATGAATTCAACTGTGGAGGACCTATGGACCCAACCTTGGCATGGTTTCCTGCCTCTGAACAGGGCATTAGGCCTGGCTCCACATGGGCATTAGGGATAGGCCAATAGGAGTCCAAGACTGGGAAAGGAGAGATAGAGGTGGGTTTTTCTTTCTATTGTGGACTGGGTTATGTATTTATAATTTCATCATTTTTATTGTGGTGAAAACATATACAACAAAACATTCACCAACTTGACAGTTCCTACATGTATCATCCAGTGACACTGATTTTGTTCTGCATGTGGTACAGTTAATGGTCACTAACCTTTTCCAAATGATGCTGCCACCAGTAACATAAACTCAGTGTCTCCTCAGCAAACACTCCCCAATCATGGGGCTTTTCACTTACAAAGAAGGTTTTGTTTTTATTTGAGTTTTAATTCTCTGGGAATTTAATTAAGGGGAAGGTCAATTGTTCAAACCAGGGTAATTTTCATGTTGTTGGCATTGTAGTATCCAGGGAATTGTATGCTATCATTAGGAAGTAATTGCAGGATCTCTTGAATTTTATTAGACAAAATGCCTGGACATAATTTGAAATGAGAAATGAAAAAGGAGAGTGATATTTTTACTCAGAGTACAACGTGACCTTGAAAGTTAAATTTTATATTATCATCCATTTTAGAGCCTTGTATTATTGTTGTTATGTGTCATCGAGTTGCTACTGACTCATTGTGACCCTATGCACAGCAGAGCGAGGCACTGCCTGATCCTGGGCCAATCTCACAATCGTTGCTATATGGAGCCCATTGATGCTGCCACTGTGCCAGTCCATCTCACTGGGGATCTTCCTCTTTTTCTATGACCCTGCACCCTAACAAATATGATATCCTTCTCCAGGGTCTGGTCCCTCCTGACAATACGTCGGAAGTATGAGAGATGAAGTTTGGCCATCCTGGCCTCCAGGGGGCGCTCTGGCTGCACTTCTTCCAACACAGATCTATTGGTTCTTTTGGTAGCCCATGGCACTTTCTGTATTCTCCTCCAACACCATAACTCAAATGTATCAATTCTTCTATGGCCTTCCTTATTCACTGTCCAACTTTTGCATGCATATGAGGTTATTGAAAATACCATGACTTGGGTCAGGCTCACCTTAGTCCTCAAGCTGACATCTTTGCTCTTCAACACTTTAAAGAGGTCTTGTACAGCAGATTTGCCTAATGCAATGCCCCGTTGAATTTCCTGACTTCTGCTTCCATGAGCCTTGTATGGCAAGCACTAAATTGTCCTTCATTGGTCCCAGAGAAGCAGGGACAAGTATTTGGGGACAGTGGCCTCCTCCTGTAAGAGGAGCCAAAAGTGAGCACGAGCTGTTTCCATGGCTCACAACTGGCAACCTTCCAGGTTCTCTGTCGATGACATCACGTGGGTAACTGGAAATCAGCTGAGGTGGGAATATCTACCCATTGACAAAAACAAACCAGCGTGGGGTTACCATTTTCACAGTGGAAATTGGCAAGTACTACTCATGAGGGCTTTTTCTTTTTTCTTCTGTATTCCTTAAAAATCTACCTGTAAATTACCACTGCTAGAAGGGTCCTTCTGATATATCACTGGTCTCCCCAAAGGTCAGCTAACCAGCCCCCTTGTTGATGAAGAGCTGTATATAAAACAGTGCAGGACAAATAAACAGTTTGGCTCATAACTCTGTATGAGAGAGACTTTCTCTTTTCTTACTCCGCAGTCTGATCATGACCCATAGAAGAGGGAACTTCGGCTAATGTTTCCATACTATCAGAAATACTAGGAAGGGCATTTCCATTCCTTTCTCTTTCCTTTCATTCACTTCTTTCCATAGAAGAATGAGTGACTAATCCTACTGGTCCACACTGCAGGGAGGACCTTAGAAGCAAGCCAGGATCTGCCTTAACCATTCTCATTCTCTCTGCCTCTGGACTACCAATGCTCAGGTATCTGGGCTTTGGGCCTCCAATTCCCTGTGGAAAGGTGACCAAATCCCCCATTGGGTACATGATTTTCAATTCATTAACCAAAACCAAACCTATTGTTATTGAGTCAATTTTGACTCATAGCGACCCAACAGGACAGAATGGAGACGCACCCCCAGAGTTTCTGAGATAGTAAACCTTTGCTGGAGCGGACAGCCTCATCATTTTCCTGAGGAGTAGCTGGTGGGATTGAACCACCAACCTTGCGGTTAGCAGCTCAATGCTTAATATATTTACTAGGAGGATAAACATATGTATGTGTGTGCCCTTGCATGGGCTTCAAAAAGTTTGTGGAACAATCCCATTGTTTTGACACTAACTTTTTTAAGATTACATATATATATA
>NW_006408547.1:19264240-19266024 GCF_000296735.1 Chrysochloris asiatica | reverse complement strand
CCAGACTGAAGGTGGACAGACAGAGAAAAGTTAAAAGACGGGAAAAGAAAAGAAATGTTCGCACCTTTATCTCAGATGATGGGCCAGCCCTCCGAGATGGGCGTGCTTTCTTGACCTTGCATCTGCTCCTTCCCCTTCACACTGTCAGCAATGGAACACACTGGCTGCTGCAAATCAGAAAACACCTCCTTTCTGACTGCTGCTCCAAACCATTCACGGTAAGCCTTCAATCCTCCTAATTATTCTTTGATATGAAGTTCAAAGTTCCGGGAGGTATTCCGGGTTATTGCTGGTGGCAGTCTCCGCAGCCTCTCTCCCTAGTTCCCCATCAAGCCCAGCCTCCCTGACTCGGATCCTCTAGTCAGAGTTAGTCCAGTAAGTAGATTTTCTAGAGTTTTGTACTCCATTCGCCTCCCATGCTTCCTAGGACCTTCTATGGTGTTTCTGATCAGAAAGGTCAGCAATGGTGGCTGCATACCACCTAGTTCTGGTCTCAGGCTGGATGAAGCTGTGGTTTGGATGGGCTGTGAGTCCTGTGGACTAGTTTCTTCTTCGAGTCTTTTGTTTCCTTCATTCTCTTCTGCTCCTGATTTCCTAGAGACCAATAGGTGTATCTTAAACACTACTCACCAAGCTTCTTGTTGTTTAGTACTGTTGAACCAATTTTGACTCATAGTGACCCTGTATAGAGTTTCTGAAGAGTGACTGGTGGGCTTGAACTGCCGAATTTGCAGTTAGAAACCCAGTGTTTATCCTACAGCACCATACCAGGACTCCAAATGAAGATATATCTTTATGAACTGTATTATGCAAATTGATTAAGTTGTCCCACCAGTCTATAGTCATAAGTCTTTTAACCCAGTAAACCAATCCCAGGAGGCATTTGGGTATGACTAGGAAGTCTCCATAACTGTGCCTTATTGTGCTTCATTTTATATGTGAATATATATTCAGTACACACAAACATGTATGTACGTATGCCTGCAGATACACTTATATATGAATATGCATGTACTCACCCATGTCTTTCAATGACATATATACATACATACCTACCTGTGCAACCACATGATGCTACAGTTTCTTTATGATTCAAAATCACATGTGAAGAGAGGAAATCATTAACACTAACCTCAAAACAGGAAGCCAGGAGAGCTAGGATGACCACTATTTGATCTTAAGCGTGTGAAACTTCCAAAGCACTGGACTATTGGTTGGTAGAATTTTAACAAGTTTTTATTTTTATTTATGTTTTATGAATACCCAGAGGTACCCAGACATCAGGTCTTGCTACAATATGGAATTACGTATAGGAAAGAGATTATGATATTGACACAAGAGAAATTAAATGTTACCGAGGGCCTGGGAACTAAAAGTTGAGGACAGGCAATGTTTGGGGAATAAAACATAGCAGGAAATGATTTTTCTAGTACTTTCTGATGGAAGAGCTCATGATAACAATAAGGCCAAAAGAAACAAAAACAAAAACCACTCTTAAGAGATAAGCCACAGCTAGCCTCTACACTGTCAACGCTCAAGAAAGCAGTAGTCAAGAAATTAAACAACCTATTGCATTAGGGAATCTATGGCACAAGAGCTCTTTAAAGTGTTCAAGAGTCAAGATGCCATTTTGAGGACTAAGGTGCATCTTACCCAAGCCATGGTATTTTCTATAGCCTCGTATGTATATGAAAGTTGGACAATGAATAAAGAAGACCATAGAAGAATTGATGTATTTGATCTATGGTGTTGGAGAAGAATATTAAAATTACCATGGACTGCCA
>NW_006408547.1:19250647-19257515 GCF_000296735.1 Chrysochloris asiatica | reverse complement strand
CAGCTGACTTGACAGCACCTAACAAAAACAACACATATGTGTAGAATAGACTTACAAAGGCAAGAGATAAAGCTGGAGACCAGTTAGAAGACTATTTTAATGACCCAAGCAGGAAATGATGGTGATACACACACACACACACACACACACACACACACACACACTACAACATCTTCAGTTTGCATCTTAAATGTATCATGTCCAAAACCAAACTTCTGATTTTTACCTCAAATTGATTCATCCTTCAGTTTGTACTTATTAGTTGGTGGTAACTTCAGCCTTCCAGTTTTCCAATTGTTCAGGTCAAAAGTCTTGGAGACCTGTTGATCTCCTCTCTTTCCCTCACACCCATCTCCAACAAAATCCACCAGGAAATCCTACTGGCTTTACCATTAAAATTTATGCAGAATCGAAACACTTTGCCCCACACTCACCACCGTTCTTGCCTTCTTGGGTCATTGATGTAGTCAGAGTGGTCTTACTAAAGCCTCAGTCACAACGTGCCAGTCTTTTGCTCAGAATCTTCCAACACTTTTATATTTTATATAGTCCAAGTCAAAATCAGTAATGGTGGCTTATATTGTGGCCCTCCCATTATCTCCCTGACTTCGTCTATTCTTGCCCTTTTCTTCATTGAGCTCCAGGCCTCTGACCCTGTCAAACTTGCCAAGGCCGGCAGCATCTAGTCCCGTTTTCCTTGACTGGAGTGTTCTCTCCCTCCAAGCATTTTCCTTAGGTCTCTGCTTAAATACCAACTACAAGTAAGAGAATTAGTAAAATAGTATATATATTTTTTCACCACGTTAGTAGGAAAAAATAATTATAATGTTCAAGCAGTCTAAAAGAAATCAAGAATCATTTTTAAACATTTCAAAATAATTAGAATTAATAAGTGAGTTTTAAGAATTTGTGGCTGCAAGGTTTGTATTTTTGTTAAATTATTGTATTCCATAGATATATACTAGTAGCAAACAGAAAACTCAATTGTACAAGGAATAACATTTTTAAAAAACATAAAGACTGTCAAGAATATTTATTAGTAAGTGAACAAAAGCTTTATGCAGAAACATTATTGTGAGAAATGAAGAAATCCTAAATAAATTGGAAGAATGTACTGAACACGGGGATTAAAAAGCTTGCTACTGTAGATTCATCATAATTGCTATAAAAATCCCAGCAGGTTTTATAAGTCTTGTGGGAAATCACCTTGCTGCAAATATAGCCTCAAGTACGCCACCAGGCAAGCTATCCCAGAAGTCATAGAACAAAAAACTTCCATGAACAAATTAAAATGATTGAGTCACCCAATTTATTATAACCATTTAAAGCATAATAGTGAGGAAAGTGGGGAAAGAATGGGACTCAGTTTTAAAAGGAAAAAACAAAACAGGATAAGGTGCCAGTGTGTCAGAAGAAACCACAGTATTTGTCATCTATGTCTTGCATCAGACCTTCCTGCTAGTTGTGTGGTTAGGCGTTCCAGATTTAAGGATTGAACAAGGTGCCTAGACCAATCACACACACTTGCTCTTGGACAGCATAGGTCTTAACAGTCATAAACTTAATGGAAAAAATTATCTAGTTTGTTCATCAAATAGACTGCAAGGGAAAATAAATAAAAACTGATAGAGAGGAACTTTTAGGTTAAAAGAGATTAAGAAGACATGAGCCCAATGCAATACATGGATCTTTGTAAGACAGAGCCAAACAAACAGCTTTTTGTTGTCTGAAACTGCTATGTCTTGAGTGTAATTTGTAGAGCGGCAAGAGACAACTAGAACATGTCGGGGACTGGCCTCGACATAGTTGTGTTGTTCACAAGTGTTTGGTTCACGAGGAGGGGAGATCCAGCGGTGATAGGGATAGCAAAAGAATACACAGATAGACAGAAGGAGGGGGACAATGAGGCACCCCAAAACCAGGGTGGTTGCATCACTGGTGGGCAGACTTGGGACTATAGACATCGTGGCCTCTGCAGGCAGCAACTCACTGCCCTGCAATCATTACTGCATGCCCTCCAACTTGCAATGCACACCTGGGCTGGCCTGCACCTCCGTTTTATTTAGGGGAGGAGCTTCACACCAAGCTGGGAGGGACTAAGACAAGGTACAGCTAACATCAGTAATTTTCCAGACATTCAGGTAACTTTACATTGTACTTTGCTGGTTCGAATCCCAGGCCTGCAACTTGGTTTCTCAGGCTCAATTAACATATCTATAGCCCCTGAGCTCAGTTGAGAGAAAGTGAAAGTGAAGGACAAAAGGCTTGGGCGGAGTCCCGCTGTTTTAGCTTCCTGAGCCAGGTTTGCAGGAGACCAGGTGAATGGGCGGCACCTGGAAAAGGATTAGGGAGGATGGTTTTTTTGTCTGTAGAACAAAGACCTGGGAAGTAGCTAAGCCATTTTAGTTAATCCTTTGGAGAAAGGCTTTACCCTTGAAACCTTTACAGTCTTGGCTTTTAGAAAAATATCACATTTATCTGTGGATATCAAGGGCTCCATGTATGAAATTAATAAATATAACTGAACACTAAGATGAAAAACAATTTGCCATTAACTGCCAAGTGGCTAGATCTGTTCCTCAGAGCCTGCGACCTGTAACACTCAGGCCTATAGGGCCTCAAACTTCTGACCAGGCCTACATGGTCTGCAACAGAACACATCTGGTGTGACCAAATGAAAGAATGGGCCCTCTGCTGTGTTCTCCATCCTGAAATTTTTGATGTTGCTGTTGGGTCTGTTTTATCTTTCTGTTGTCTCCGTTCAAGTTCCTGGTCAACTCCAAACCCTTTGTAACCCTAAAGGGCTCCCCATTCTTGTATTACATCTAGAAGTTAGCCAAGGAAGATCTTACGGATCACAACAAGAACATTATCCAACTTCCTTGTCTTAGACGTTGTCATCAAGAGGGATGCGTCGTTAGAGGAGAACATCAACTTTGGTGAAGTAGAGGGTCTATGAGGGTGTGAAAGGCCCTTGGTGAGAAAGAACAGCACAGTGACTGCAGTGTTAGACTTGAACCTGCTGGCGATTATAAGGATGAAGAAGGATGGGCGGTGTTTTGTTCTCTTGCACGTAAGGCCACCATGAGTCAGGGTGACTGTAAACAGCTAACAACAACGTACTGCACTAGAGAGATGAGTTTGTTGCAACCTGTTGTTACCAGCTTTAATGCATTATTTTTCTGTTAGAATAATTTTTGACCCTGAATCAGGATTCAATGACTCTAAATAGGAAGTTGATGCAACAAAGCACAGGATAGCACAGTTTTGCTTCCTGCGGTGAATCCTTTAGTCATTCTGTTCATTGTACTTCTGTAAGCATTGCCATATTAATGGCTCAAAAGTCACTTCTATTACTGCTGTCATTTCTACAGTGAATTCATCATGACTTTACAGTTTATGAGAACTTCCTGAAAATCAAGAGTTATCATTAATTCTATAGCTAAGTGGAACAGCTGTCAGAACAAAGAGGGAGAAGAATTACTGGGAGACCCAGACCAAACA
This sequence comes from Chrysochloris asiatica, assembly GCF_000296735.1. Lineage (NCBI taxonomy): Eukaryota > Metazoa > Chordata > Mammalia > Afrosoricida > Chrysochloridae > Chrysochloris > Chrysochloris asiatica. The sequence goes on along the minus strand of NW_006408547.1, from coordinate 19,254,011 downwards.
GCCTTTCTGCCTTTCATCTTGTTCCTACAACATGCTGGTTACAGACACTAGAATGAGAGTTTGGTGGTAATGAATACCCAAGTGAAAACTTTAAGAGTCCAGCATAAAAGGAAGCCAGGATATACCATAGTATATAGCATGAACATTTCTTGGAGAGAAAGAAGATTGGAAATGATGTTAAAGCTTGAACGAAATAGGTTTCCCGGCAAGGAAGTTGCAATTGAAAGGTTAAAATGGGGATGCTAGCAGGGAATTTATTTACTATCAAGGGAGACCTTGAGCTCATAAGGAGAGTTTTTAATAAATGAAGCAAGAGGAGAGGCAAACAAAAAAGTATTACAGAAGATGAAATTCCCAGGTGCACATGTATATGAAAGAACACCAGGAATGGTTTTTGAGAAAACCATCATTTCAGGCGGAAATACCTGTTATGGAAAGTAGAACCCACAATCAGGTGAAACAACAGGTCTCACATGGCTCCAGTTGTGACCCTAGAGGATTCTCTCTCTCAGATAATTAGCAGGACATTAAGTTACCATCTGTTTTCTCAACTGGCAGTAATTACTCCTGGTGTTTGACCGGAGATCTCAATTCACTGTAAGAGCCACCAACAGTGAAGACCATTTTGATTAGATTGTGGGTCCTATGTAGTTTCCTCAGGCCCTGAGGAATCATTGCTTCCCTCTGGAATTTGCCAGATTGCTTGTACTATACAGCCACTAGTAAAACATCAGCAAATTTCACAAGGTGCCCAAAGATTTAGCAAGGGTGAGGTGAGATTTTCATTTTCTTATTTAGGCTTTTCCCTTCTCTTGAGGAAAGAAGAGAACACTCTTTGGTTCTTTTATGAGGCAGGTTAGTAATTGCAGCATTCAAAGGAGAAACAGACATGGAAAAAAGTATAAAGGGGTCCCCTTCAGTGGCTGAATTTTGGAGGAGTGGAGATTAATGCAAGGCTTACTGGGAGGATTCAGGGTAATCAAGGTGTTGTGGTCTAGTCTGGTTTCTAATTTATTTGTTTTTGTAAATATTGGTTAAATAAATTATCTCCAGTCTGCCCTTCAGAATACCACCTTTTATCAACGTCTACATGTGCTGCTGCAGGCTCAGCACTGGACTGCTAACCACAAAGTCGGTGGTTCAAATCTACCTACGGCTCCTTCGAAACCCTAGCCAAAGTCACTATGAGTCAGAATCGACTCGGCACTTAACACCCACAAAATAGTCCCTAAGGGAGCACAGTGGCTTTGTAGGGTAGGAACTGGTGGTGAGGTTCAGGCTCAGAGGGAAAAGCCTCCTGCATGCGTAGTTGCTGAGAGACAAAAAAACAAACAAAAAAAACAACCACAAACCAATCTGAGAGACATTAGTTTATTACAAAAAAGAGATAGTTTACTGACAAGGAAATTGCTGAGAGCTGTCTCCTGTGGTGGCTGGCTGGACAGTGAAACTTTTCCTCACAGGAGGGGCGTGAGGGTGTCTTTTCATTGTTGTTGTTGTTAGGTGCCATCGAGTCAGTACCGACCCATAGCGACCTTATGCACAGCAGAACGAAACACTGCCCGATCCTGGGCCAACCTCACTACTATTGCCATGCTTGAGTCAACTTGGCCAGTCCATATCGTTGGGGGGTCTTCCTGTTTTTCTCTGACCGTCCACCTTACCAAACATGATATCCTTCTCCAGCGACTGGTCCCTCCTGACAATGTCAGACGTATACTATGTGCTAAACAAGCCACATATTCCAGACAGAGAGGAAAGTATGAGGGGAGTCTTATTTCCAGCTGAGACTCCAGAAATAATAAACAGGCCACTCCAACTGCTTGCTGCTCTTAGTAGGTGAGTGAACAGTCCGTGGGAACACAGAGCCCTGGTCTGCAAGGTCAGGGCTACATGCTTGAGAGGATGGGGCAAGGGGAAGGAGTGAGGAAAGCACTTCTCCTGGGTTGACATTAATGTGGCCATTTTGGAACACCCAGCTTGCATCCCTACAACTGGACTGCAAACCACAAGGTCAGCAGGCTGCGCCCACCAGTTGATCCATGGGAGAAAAATGAGCCTTTCTGCTCCCACAAAGATTTACAACTTCGGAAACCTTATTGTTATTGTTAAGTGCTGTGAAGTTGGTTTTGATTCATAGCGATCCTGTGTATGGTTTCCGAGGAGCAGCTGGTGAGCCTGAACTGCCGACTTTGCAGTCCAGTGTATTAATCCACAATGCCACACCAGAACTCCACAGAAACCCTAGACAGGGTCATTGTGAGTCAGAACAAACTCGATGGCACTAAACAATAACTAACTCCCAAAGATGCCCAAGTCCCAATCCCTGACACTTGTGAATGAGCTACTTTATGTAGCAAAATGGACTTGGCAGATAATAAACTATGGCCTTTGGTGTGGGGAGATTATCCTGGATCATGCAGGCTGGCCCAATATCATCACAGAAAGGGAAGCATGAAGGTCAGAGGGGAGAGGGTGGCTTGACATTGGCTTGCAGGCCAAGGGTCGCTGGCTGCATCTAGAAGCTGAAAATGGCAACAGAATAAGAGACTCCAGAAGACAGACAGACTGACACCCAGAACTGTGTTGCTGTCATGTCAGTTCCAACGCGTGGCCACCCTCTGTGTGCAGAGCTGAACAGCGCCACAGGGTTTTCAAGACTGTGACATTTAGGAAACAGATCACCAGACCTGTGTTCTGAGATGCCTCTGGATAGATTCAACCTTCCAACCTCATGGTGACGATTTCCTCTTAAACATTTGCAGCACTCGGGCTCCTTCCAGGTTGTAAGATAATAAATCTGTATGGTTTTAAGCCTCTAACATTGTTACAGCAGCAGAGTAAAAGTAATGTATGCTTTGGTAGCATAGTGTCAGCAACTACCAGCTGTTCCGCTGGAGACAGATCAGGCTTTCTGCTCCCGTATAGATTTACAGCCTCGGAAACCCTATGTAGGGTCGCTATGAGTTGGAACCAACTCCACACCACGCAGCAACAACAAAAACCTACCTTTAGGGCATTGATCTTTGGCTCCCAATATTCACTGATATATAACCGGGCTTAGAATAGATTTTGTAAATTGATCTTAGTGCCCCGCTAGGGTTCGACAGGTGTTTTGTCCTTGAGTCCCAGACCTTGTCTCATTTCCTTCCTCCCTCACACTCTGTCATACAAGGCATCAGACATGATGTTTTGCTTTATTTTAACCATTCTTTTCCTCAATCTCTCATGAAAATCTGGTTGTGGAAACCTTCCCCCTTTTTTAAAAAGTTTTTATTGTGGATTGAGTGAAAGTTTATAGAGCAGATCATTAGTTTTACATTCAACAAATCATATGCCTTGTTTCATTACAATGATTATAATC
>NW_006408547.1:19244764-19249186 GCF_000296735.1 Chrysochloris asiatica | reverse complement strand
CACAAGACAGTCAAGCATTTTAGTCTTATTTCCCCTCTTCAAACTATGCCTAGATCCCTGTATCACAAAGCCAAGCATCACTATTTACCTCTGTCCCACTAGGCCATGCAAACCTGTCTCAGTGTTCCCCTATCTACCTTGTTCTTCCACCTCCTCTCCCTTCTTGTATTGCCCTCCCCAACCCCCAAATTAAACTCCCCACCCCAACCCCACTGTTGTGGTTACCTTATATTGCATTAACTTTTCCCTCCATTTAAGATAGTCTATTTTTCCTGTAATCTACTTGACCTTCTCCCCACATGAATCTCTGTTCCCCTATGTTTACCTTTTTTCTCATTGTAATTGTTTTGATCATAGATTGACCTCCCAGTTCCTCTGAATTTTTTCTTACAGTTTTGTTCTGTTCTCGACTCTTCCAATTGTCCATTGAGTTCAGGGAGGTGCTGACACGTACGTCAATCTCTGGTTGTTGTCTGTTCTTGTTTGTTCTCAGTCCACAGAACTTCCTTTAGGATGTCTTTCATCACTGGGTTGGCTTTGGCAAATTCTTTAACTTCTGTTTATCCTGGAATGTTTTGATTACACCTTCGTATTTGATTGATAGCTTTGCTGGGTAGAGGATTCTTGGTTGGCAGGTTTTTTTTTTTTCTTTCAGTGTTTTATATATGTCTCCCCATTGCCTCCTTGCCTGCATGGTTTCTGTTGAGATATCTGAGTTTAATCTGATTTGCTTGCCTTTGTATGTTACAGTTCTCTTTTCCCTAGCTGCTTTCAGGATTCTGTCCTTATTTTTTATTTTGGAGAGCTTGATTACGACATGTCTTGGTAATTGTCTTTTAGGGTCTATCCTTCCTGGGGTTCATTGAGCTTCTTGAATGTTATCTTTTTGCTTTTCTGGATGTTAGGGAAATTTTCTTCCAGAAGCTCTTCAGCTATCATCTCCTCTGGATTTGTGTGATTCCTCCTGTTCCGGGATACTGATAATTCTTAAGTTATTCCTCTTCATGTTGTCCAACATGTATCTTAGGCCTTCTTCAGAATTTTCAATCTTTTTTTCTTCTTGTTCTTCTATCTTAGTAATATTGAGAGATTTGTTCTCCAACTCACTAGTTCTGGCTTCCATCTCTTCAGTTGTATTCCTTTGTCCTTTCAGTGAATCGTCCGTTTCTGATATTCTCTTTTAATCATTTGGACCTCTTTCTGTAGTTTTTGAATTGTTTCCAATGCTCTATCTATCTTATTTTATTGCTCCTGTAGCACTTTCCTGACTTCTTCCTTATTTTTCTCAACTCCATTGTATAGTATTTTGATACATTTTATAATCATTTTTCTGAATTCCTTCTCAGGCATTTCCAAAGCCTGCCCATCTTCCAGTATGGAGTGTAGGTCTATTTCCAGCTCATTTGCCTCAGTCACTTTATCTCGTTTCTGGACATGTGCAGATATGGTCATCTGCTTCTGTTTCTTGGGAATATTCAGGAGTTATTTGTGGCCTTAATACTTAGATGGGTGTGTATTTTGGTATTTTGTATACTTTCTGATTCTTTCCAGGTAGATGTGATCAGGAGAAGAGGTTCCTTTTTTACTCTTCTTCCTGAGAAATTTCAAGATGCCACTGTTGGTCATTGTGACATAACTCAGGATTTAATTTTTAGCATATTTCCTTTTTAGTCTGCCTGTCGTGCTCCACAATCCCCATTCAGGCCTTTTTCCTAGTAATAAACAGTTCAGGCCCGGCTGTGGCCGTTTTGCACTGCTGTTTGGTTTTCAATGGAAACTGTCACTTTAAATTTCGAGGCTATCGCTGTGCCTGCATAGTAGAACTCTCTGGGGGTGGGAGTGGGGTGTCCATTCGATCGGACACTCCCTCTAGTCACCAGAATGGAAGTACACAGACAGCGAGAGACCAGTGAACAAATACCAAAAAAAAAATTGTGTCCACACCTTGTTCTTTGCAGTTCTGTCAGGTGTCCATGGCTGCTCTGATCCTTCCCCCACTTGGGCTCACCCAAGATGGTGGCTCTGGGAGCAGCTGAACATCTTGAATTAGAAAGCACTGAATTTTTAGCTTCTGCTAAAAATTCCCCCAGCTGTGAGCCTTCCAACCTTCTAAATAGTCCTTTATATGTGGTTCAGAGTTCTGGCACCATCCCCTGAACCTGTTTGGTCCGATATTCTGTGTTGTTGCTGACAGAGCTCCTCACTGCACTTCCACCCGATCTGCCATCTTGTTTGTTCTCCCTCATTACCACGTTTAAAGAGCCCCAAGCATTTTTTCGCTTGCCTTTGGCCTTGGCATGTACCTTTTTTTTTTTTGAGAACGCTTTTTTAAAGCTCCTTTATGGCTACCCTTAACTAAGTTCTGGTTGCAGGTTTGAAGACTCTGCCGTATTCTTTTATTTTTTGATGCTGTGGAGAATTGGATTGTCTCAATTTTATTTTATTGTGTTGAAAATATACATTACAAAGCATATACCATCTCAGAAATCTGTCCATGTATAATGTGGTGACCTTGATCACGTGCTTCAAGCAATGCAACAATAGAAATGCAGCTGAGCTTTGTGTGCTGATATTGTAGCTTACAACATGCCTATATTTATCCATTTTAATAGCTTTTTGTGGATTTCATAGGATTTGCTACATATGGGGTCATGTTAGCTGAAACTAAAAACAATTTTGCTTCTTGCTTTCCTATTTGGATATTGTTGTTGTTAAGTGCTGTTGGGTTGGTTCCAATTCATAGTGACCTTATATAGGGTTTCTGAGGACAGGCTGGTGGTTTGAACTACTGACCTTGTGGTTAGCAGTCTGCTGTTTATCCTACACCTTTAGAAATTTTTATTTATCCTTTTTTCACTGTTGTTCTTGTTGTTAAGTGCCATTGAATCAGTTCCAACTCATCAAACCTGTATGAGGTTTCTGAGGAGCAGCTAGTGGGTTTGAACTGCTAACCTTGAGTAAGCAATCCAATGCTTATCATACAGCACCACACCAACCTTTAACATAATATTAACCAGAAACAACAAGAGGAAATGTCCTTGTCTTGTTCTTGGTATTCAGAAAAATACAGTCTTTAATAATTAAAAATAAATTTAGCTGTAGGCTTTTTATAGATGTTCTTTACTGCTGAGAGTGTTCCCTTTCACTACTAATTTGTTGAGAATTTTCTATCATGAGTAGTTTTGGATTTTGTCAAATGCATTTTCTGTATTTACTGAAAAGATGTTGTTGTTAAGTGGCTTTGAGTTTATATATGCCTTTGAATTTATATGATTATGTTTCCGAGGTGTGGATGGTAAGTTTGAGCTGCTAACCCTGCAATGAACTGTCTAGAGCGTATCCTACAGAGCCACACCAGGCCTGAAAAAACTGTGGTTTTTATTTTTGATTCTGTTAATATGCTCTACAATAAGAATTGAAATTTGCATGTTAAATAAATTTTGCGTTTCTGGAATAAGTCATATTTGATCAAGTTGTTAATTCTTTTGATATGTTTTTAGATTCAGCTTCCTAGCACTTTGTTAAGGATTTTTGCGTCTTTGATTATGAGGGATATATTGAGAGTTTTCTAGTATGTTTTTGGTTTTAGTGTCAGGGTACTACTGGCCTCACATCCAAGACTGGCATTATTTCTTCTTTACATATTTGGCCAATAGAAGCCATCTGAACCTAAGATTTTCTTTGTACAAAGGTTTCCAGTGGCAAATTCAACTTCTTTCATTGTTAGGCCTACTCAGGTTTTGCTATTGCTTCAGGAGTAAGTTTTGCTATTTTTTTTTTTTTTGTCTTTCTAGTAATGTTTCCACATCATCTAAATTGTTTAATTCATTGTCATAAAGTTGTAAATAACATTCCTTTAAAATGGTTGGCAGTTCAAGCCCACCAACTGCTCCTTGGATTGTTGGGAGCACTTGAGCCGAAAGTCCCTATAATGAGTCGCTATAACTCAGAACCAACTCAGCAGCACTTAACAACAACAATATTTTCTCTAAGAATAGCAGAGATGACCCCTCTTTCACTCCTGATTTTGGTAATTTGTTTCTGGCAATGTATTTCTTTGGCAACATCTTTCCTCCATTGAATGACTTGTCAAAAATCATTTGGGTATGTTTGTGTGGATCTATTTCTGGGAGTCCTTGTGTGACACTGTAGGATGAACACTGGACTGCTAAACACAAGGTCAGTAGTTCAAACCCACCAGCTCCTCTTCAGTGAATTAGGAACAGAACTGATTCATTACCCTAAGACTACCTGTTGTGTGGTGTCCACACAATATCCAAATCACATATTGTCCTATTTCATGGAACATATCATGAGCATTGGAGTCCTGGTGTGGTGCTGTAAGTTACTGCGCTGGACTGTACAGTTGGTTGAACCACTAGGTCGGCAGTTCAAGCTAACCAGCTGCTCTTTGGAAACCCT
>NW_006408547.1:19243259-19244449 GCF_000296735.1 Chrysochloris asiatica | reverse complement strand
TTGGTTCAGGCGCATCTTAGTCCTCAAGCTGACATCTTTGCTCTTTAACACTTTAAAGGAGATTTGCCTAATGTAATACATCATTGGTTTCTTGCCTACTGTTTCCATGAGCATTGATTGTGGATCCAAGCAAAATCAAGTCTTTGACAACTTCATTCTTTTCTGTTTATCATTATACTATTTTTTTGTTTGTTTGTTTCAGTTGTGATGATTTCCTTTTTATTTACACTGAGGTACAATCCATACTGAAGACTGTGGTCTTTGATATTCAATAATTATTTCAAGTTCTCTTTGCTTTGAACAAGCCAAGTTGTGTCATCTGTATATCACAAATTGTTAATGAGTCTTCCTCATATCTTGATGCTACGTTCTTCTTCATATAATTCACCTTCTTTGTCTATTTGCTCAGAATAAAGATTGAGTAAGCATGATAAAAGGATACCACCCTGACAGATTTCCTGATTTTGAACCCTTCATTACCCCCTTGTTCTGTTTAAACAACTGCCTAGAGGGTAAATGCATATTATCTCGGATGATGATAGGTGAAGACACAGGTAGGTAAGCATGGAGCAAAGGGAATCAAGGTAAATTGTGACATATATACAACCTTGGAACAAAAGTGCTCTGTGCATAGTTACATGGATTGAGACATAGGCTGACTGAAAAAGGAAGAGTAGGACACATACCTTTATCCCCTTTAACCCATGCATACCTATCTGTGTCTTTTCCTATCTTCATTATTCTTCTGCCATCCTTCCTCTTCTTGTGAATTGCCTCTTCATTCTTGTATATTGCCATCCCAATAACCCAGGCTGACATTCATCTTCCTGCTAGTCAATGAGCAGATCATCAGTTTTACATTTAACAAATGATACACCTTGTTTCATTACAATGATTATAATCCCCTCCATGGACCGTTAGTTAACAATATTTCTCTATATTCACTTTAGATGTTTTTAAAATGTTTTATTGTGAATTATGTGATAGTTTACATGGAAGAACATTAGTTTTACATTCATACTATCATATATTGTTTCATTGCCATGATTACAATCCCCTCCATGCATCATCAACCAACCATAGGGTATACACTAAAAGCCTGACCCCTGGTCATCAGCACACAGCCCCTCTCCCTCTCTGTGTCTAAAGTCCCCAACTGCTCCACCTCTCCATGTCATTGTCTCTGCCTC
>NW_006408547.1:19223140-19229421 GCF_000296735.1 Chrysochloris asiatica | reverse complement strand
TATGTATACCATGTATTAAAGTTCCTGACTTTGTCCCTATTTTTTGATTGATGATCTTTATAGTTCTTGGTTTTACATTTATATCTTTAATCTATATTGAGATTGTTTTTGTATATAGTGTGAGATATGGGTCTTATTTCATTCTTCTGACAATGGATTTCCAGTTTTGCCAGCACCATTTATTAAAGAGACTATCTCTTCCCCATGACTGTGGTTTGGCCCTTTGCCAATTGTATGTATGTGGATGGATTTACTTCTGGATTCTCAATAATGTTCCATTGATCTATGTATCTTTCATTGTACCAGTACCAGGCTTTTTTGACCACTATGACTGTGTAGTAATTTTGAGATTAAGGAGGGAGAGGCCTTTAACTCTGATCTTCTTCTTAAGCAGTTCTGCTTTTCTGAGGCCTCTTTCCTTTCATGACCATTTTTTTGATTTCTTTAAAGAATAATGTTGAAATTTTTGTTGGATTGCATTTTATTTATAGATTACTTTGGGACATATTGACAGCTTCACAATGTTAAGTCTTCCTGTCCATGAGCATGGTACATTCTTCCATTTTTGTAAATCTCTTTTGGTTTCTTATAATAGTGTTTTGTCATTTTCTTTGTATAAGTCTTCTGTTTCTCTGGTTAGAATTTTTCTTAAGCATTTCATCTCTTGTATGGCTATTGTAAATGGTATTGTTTTCTTAATTTCCTTTTCAGAACTGCCTTTATTAGCATAGAGGAATCCAACTGATTTTTGTATGTTTATCTTGTACTCTGCCACTTTGATGAATCTTCCAATGAGTTCCAATAATTTTCTAACCAAGTCTTTTGGATTTTCTATGTACAGGATCATATCATCTGAAAATAGAATTTTACTTCTTCTTTGCCAACTTGTCGTTGTTGATAAGTGCTATTGAATTGATTCTGACCCATAGCGACACTGCATAGGGTTTCCAAGGGTGTAAATCTTTACGGGAGCAGAAAGCAGAAAGCCTCATCTTTCTTCTGTGGAACTGCTGGTAGTTTCAAACTGCTGTCCTTGAGATTAGCAGCCCAATTTGTAACCACTACACTACCAGAGCTTGCTTTAATATGCCTTTCTTTCCTTATACCTCAGGCTAACATCTCCAACACAATATTGAATAAGAGCAACGATAAAGGATATCCTTGCCTGGTTCCTGGAAAGGAATGTTTTCAATTTCTCTCCATTGATAGTAATGTTGACTGTTGGGTTTGTATATATGCTCTTAATTATGTTGAGGAACTCCCCTTCAATTTCCACTTTGTTGAGTGTTTTTAATCAGAATGGATGTTGGATTTTGTCAAATGCCTTTTCTGATTCAATCAATATGATCATGTGGTTCTTTCTTCTTGTGCTTTATGTGGTGGATTACATTGACAATTTTTCTAGTATTGAACCATCCTCTTAACCTTGGAATGAATCCTACTTGGTCATGATGTATTCTTTTTTTTAATATATTGTTGGAGTCTATTGGCTAAGATTTTGTAGAGAATTTTTCATCTATCTTTATGAGGGATGCTGTTCTATAATTTTCTTTTTTTAGTGATGTTCTTCTGTGGTTTTGGTATGAGGGTTATGCTCACTTCATAAAATGTCTTTGGGAAGTTTCCCTACTTTTTTCTATGTTCTGGAATAATTTGAGTAAAATTTGTGTCAGTTCTTCTCTAAGTGTTTGGCAAAATTTACCAGTAAAGCCATCTGGGCTGGACATTTTTTGTTGGGAATTTTTTAATGACCTGATCATTTTTTTCTTTTAGTGTAGGTCTGTTAAAGTTTTCTACTTCATTCTATTAGTTTAGGCAGGTTATATTTTTCTAAAAATTTATCCATTTCTTCTAGATTTTCAAATTTGTTGGAGTACAGCTCTTCATAGTATTCTGTTATTATCCTTTTTATTTCCTTTGTTTCTGTTGTGACATCATCCGTATAGTTTCTTATGCATGTTTTTTGCATCTTCTCCCTTATTTCTTGTTTTAGATTTCTCTATTGTTTGTCAATTTTATGAATACTTTCAAAGAACCAACTACTTTTCTTGTTAATTGTTCCTATTGTTTTTCTGGTTTCCAATTCATTTATTTCTGCTCTAATTGATTTCAAATTGAAGATGTTGGTAGAATTCTTCAATTTTATCGTTACTGGCTTTAGTGGTTGGTGCATACATTTGAATAATAGTGGTATTAACTGGTCTTCCTTATAAGTACATTGATATTGTTTTTAGCGCCGTCAGGTTGGTTCTGACACAGAAATGCTATGTAGTGGGTTTCTGAGGCGCAGCTAGTGAATTTGAACCACTGACCTTTGTAGTTCAAACAGATCTTATGGTCCAGTGCTTATCCTACAGTGCCACACCAGGATCCATATGAATACTGCTGTTCCTCCTAAGTGCTGTCAGTTGGTTCAGACTCATCATGACCCTGTAGAGGGTTTCTGAGGAGGGACTAGTGGGTTTGAATTACCAACCTTGTCCAGTGCTTATCCTACAGTGCCACACCAGGAAAGATCTTTATTAAACAAAAATATAAGAATGTGACATTATTATTTCTCAGCATATACTCCACTTAGATTCTTACACTTCTGAAGACAGTGTTTCTAGCTCTAATTCTTCCCTGAAGAATTCTAAACTCATCAATTAACACATCAAAAAGGCAGTTTTAGCATCCCCCAGGGATTCAGATTATGGTCCTTTGAAATACTCTTTGAGTTTCAGGAATTAGAACAAGCCACAAAGGGCAAGATCAGGCTATAAGGTGAATGGAGTAAGGTTTCCCAACAAACTTCTCCTCAGACAGCCCTGAATGAGCAGGTTCACTGTTGTGAAGAAAACAATTCCTCATCACAACTCTCCTAGCCTTTTTCTCACTGATGCAGTGTTCAGTTTTCTTAAACTTCTTCCTCATAAGCCCTGGTGATACTTATAGCACACAGGAACCTACTGTGTACCCAGCTGATGTTTGTCCTGCATGTGTCCTTCAAGAAAATAGATTAATATTACCTCTTTGGAGTCTCGAAAAACAGTTGCCATATTCTTCTGAGCTGACCTCTCTGTCTTGAATTGAGTTGGCCCAGCAGATGCTCCCAGAGTTGGACTTTTTATCTGGGGGGGACCTTAACAAGACTACAAGAGCTCTGGTAGCGTAGTGGTTATGAGTTGGGTTGCTATCATCAGGGTCAGCAGTTCAAAACTACCAGCTGTTCCGTGGGAGAAAGAGGAGGCTTTCTGCTCCCATAAAGACTTACAGCCTCGGAAACCCTGTACAGGGTCTCTATGAGCCAGAACTGACTCCACAGCACATAATAACAACAACAACATAACAAGACTAAGAGAAGTGTATTACGAAGAGAATTTATCTGTAACCACTCAATGATCACAGAGACAGCCTTCAACACATTTTGTTAGAAATAAATCAGTGCATGTATGAACTGAATCAATACTTTTAAAAATGACTCTGGTAAATGAATATTTCCAAGCTTTTTGATATATATGCCAACTTAATCTCCAAAAGGAAGATGGAATTTAAATTCTTACACACTCATTTTTTTTATCTTGTATGTTTGTGTGTGTGTGAGATGTGGGGAAACTGTAGAAGGTTGTGATAAACAAAGGTTTATTTGGTTCTTGTAGGTTCTCTAAGAGGGTCAAAACAAATGCTTCCCTTCTCAGATACTGCATTCAGTGTTGATATTGTTGAAAATGAAGTGGCACAGTTAATGTGCATATTGCAAGTATTTAAGTCTTAAAGAGACTGAGCTTTCTTTATTCCTTCCCAAACACAATAAGGTCTCATCTGTCTGATGGAAGGGGTAAAAAAAGGGACCAGGCCATAAAAGGAATCTCTAAAAAGAAACTGAAAATTGGCAGTGAGAGGGAGAACAAGAAGATAGAAAAATTAGCATTACACAGGCAGTCTGGGACCAGATGGGAACCAAGAGGAATTTTGCTTTCAGGAGTACAGAGTCAAGGACGAGACCTGTTAGCAGGGGTGATGCTCTCCGGAGAGCCGTGGGGAAACTGCTTTCTCTGATTTACCTAAAAGGCCCACTACGGTTAGGTCTGTCTCTAATTTCATTGCTTTATTCAAATTACTCCAGATATCAATCCTGGAAGTCAACTTTAATTAAGTTGGCTCATTGAATGTGCATGGATTTTAAAGTTGGAATGGTGATATTTAAAGTATTAGTGGCTATTTTTGAAACTGTAAAGGGAATAATTCATTTCACCTTGAAAGAGTCAGCTCATTGAAAAGAAGTTAGAAGTTCACTAAAAGAGAATTTTAAATGCAATGAGTGGTAAGCCATCAGATTTGCTGGACTGAGCTTACATATGCCGTCATATGGTAAAGTGTTAGCTGTGTCTCTTAACCGTGTTTTAAATTTCTCTGCTTAAAGAATAGAATTTTTTTCTAGAACATATTTTATTTATAAACTACAAAAGAGTGTTTCCACCCAAATCAAGAAAGTCCCCTTAAAGTGGTAAGATAACCCCATTTTTAGTCTACATAAGAAGCAAAGATATGTAAATTTAAAAAACAACAACAAAGAAATTTCATCTGTGCCTGTCAGACTTGATCAAAAATAAGAAATTAAAAAACATGGGCAAGGAGCTGCTGTTAGGGCATCCACACATAAACAGCTTCAAAACTGGAGTTTTCAGAATCAATTTCTTAAAGATCTATTTACTTATTTATTTTTGTAGAATAAAACATTGTCGACAGAATTTCAACAAGGGCTCAAATACAATTTTAAGTCAGTTTCAGGATAGTAAATTTTCAGCTACAATCTTATTATGTTTGTTGGCCATCTAAATTATTTTTCAGTGACTTGTTTGTATGCTTTGCCCGTTTTCTACTAGATTGTCTTTTTTATTGATTTACACAAGCTTTGTGATAATATCAATCCTTCTTTCTCTCACTCATATTTTTACCTCTCGGTCACTTGTTCTGTAACTTGTTTCAGTGTTGTTAACCTCTTTAGATTTTCACCTTCAAGCAGTCAAATCTGCCCATCTATTTTTGATGGTTTCAAAATTTAAGTTCTTATATAAAATTGCTTTCTCTACTATAGAACTTAAAAAAATATTCGGCTACATATTCATTTTTTAACATATTCTTTTATGATTATTATTGTAATTAGTTTTTAATACATGTCATCCACATACTTATAAAGGAGGGGCATACAAAAATATATTTAGGTCCGCTGCCCCTCAGAAACCCTATACAGGGTCGCTATGGGTTGGAATCGACTCAGTGGCACTTAACAACAACAACAACAACAACACAGGCACTGTCTTTCAAACAGTTAGGTCTGTAAAGGCAATTGTCCCTCAAACACTTATTGTATGGCTTATTTTCCACATTGATTTGAAATATTCCCTCTCCCATATTTTAAATTCCTACAAGTACTTTGAAAAGTCTCTAGATTTTGGTATGTCCATCTGATCATTTGAGCAGTCTTTTGTCATGATCACAGTTTCTTGTCTATGATGTTCTTTTTGTTCTTTCTCTTAAATTGCATCTGTAGTTTATTTATTACCATATTCCTTGTGTGCACATAAAACAGTGGTTGTCTCATTTTAGTTTCAAAGTAAATACTTGTCCTGTTGAATCACTGTAGCATTGTTATAGAGAAAGATGGGAAGCAGAGTTAAACCACTTATGAGAAACTTCTTAAGTATTTGATAGGTTCATTCAAATAAAAAAATAATACTTTGTTGTGTTTAAGATAAAAGTTTACATAATTATGTTCCCATTTTATAATTTGTACACACATTATTCAGTGATATTGGTTATATTTTTCACAGTGTGTTATTCTCGTTCATTTCATTCTAGTTGTACCATTCCTAGTAACTTCCCTGATCTCTCTGTCTTTGCTTTAGAGTAATTTTTTTAACCTTTTGATTTCATATAGATGATTTTCTACAAGAGTAAATATTCAATGGTGGTATTCTTTTTTTGATGTGCCATTCTGCTATTTATCAAAAAGGTGACTTCAGGGATTTAAAGCTTAAGTAATAACTCAGGGCAATAATCTTGGGGAGTCCCTAGTCTCACCAGGTACAGTAAATTTGGATATTTTAAGAATTTCAGTTTTGTTCCACTGTTCTACAATGGTCTGTGCAAAGACCTGAAGTTATAAAACCAAAAGGGAAGAACATTCTCAACATTTCTCAAGCTGAAAGTATTGAAGACAAAATTCAGGACTCAACTTGAAATATTGAAGGATTCCATGTGCAAAATACTGAATGAGACAAAAAACCTCAAAAGAAGAT
>NW_006408547.1:19220892-19223040 GCF_000296735.1 Chrysochloris asiatica | reverse complement strand
AAAAGAAGATGGAAGAACTATGCACAGAGTCATTGTACCAAAAAGAAATGGTCACTGTTCATCCATTCTAAGAGGTAGTGTAGCATCAAGAACTGATGTTACTGAAGGAAGAAGTCTGGGCTAAACTGAAGTATTGGTGAAAAACAAAGTCTCCTGGGATTCACAGAATGCAAATTGAAGTATTTCAGCAAACTGTTGCAGCACTGGAGGCACTAACTCATCTGTGCCAAGATATTTTGAAGACAGCTACCTGGCCAATCGATTGGAAGAGATTCATATTTGTGCAGTTCCAAAGATAGATGACGCAACAAAAGGCAGAAGTCATTTAACAATATCATTTACATCACATTCTGAAGATAATTTTAAAATGGTTGCAAAAGTACATCAATATAAAACTGCCAAAAATTCAAGCCAGATTCGGAAGAGGTTGTGGAACAAGATATATCATTACTAATGTCAGACGGGTCTTGAGTGAAAGCATAGAATACCAGAAAGATGCTTACTTGTGCTTTATCGACTAAGGAAAGGCTTTCGACTGTGTCTAAATTTGACAAACTATGGAAACATTGCAGATAATTGGCATTCCAAAACACTTAATTGTGCTAATGAGGAACTTGTACATAGACCAAGAGGCAACTGTTAGGAGGGATAGTGAATGGTTTAAAATCATTAAAGGTGTGCACAAGGGTTGTATTCTTTCATTTCATTCATCTTATTTCATTGTATCCTTATTCAATCTGTGTGTTGAGCAAATAATCCAAGGAGCTGGATTATATGAAGAAAAGTGTGGCATCAGGATTGGAGGAGTACTCATTAACAACCTGTGAAATGCAGATGGTAAAATTTTGTTTCTGGAAGCAAAGATGACTTTAAAATCCTGTTACAGATCAAAGACTACAGTCTTCCGTATCAGTTGCACCTCAATGTAAAGAAAACAAAAATGCTCATAAATGGATCAATAAGTAACATCATGATAAATGGAGAAAAGAAGGAAGTTGTCAAAGACTTCATTTTGCTTGGATCCAAAATCAACACTCATGGAAGTAGCTGTGAAGAAACCAAACAATGTACTGCATTAGGCAAATGCACTACACAAAGACCTCTTTCAAATTTTAAAAAGGAAAGCTGTCAGTGGACTAAGGTGTACCTGACCTAAACTATGATATTTTCTGTTGCCTCATATGCATGTGAAAGTTGAACAGTGAATAAGGAAGACTGGAGAAGAATTGATGCATTTGGATTATGGTCTTGGAGAAGAATACTGAAAGTATACTGAAAGTGTCAGAGAACAAACAAATCTATGTTGGAAGAAGTACAGCCAGAATGCTTCTTAGAATCCAGCATGGTGAGACTTCATCTCTCATACTTCTGACATGATATCAGGAGGGACCAATCCCTGGAGAGAAGGACATCATGCTTGATAAAGTGAAGAGTCAGTGAAAAAAAGGAAGACCCTCAATGAGATGGATTGACACAGTGGCAGCAACACCAGGCTCAAACATAGCAACAGTGAGGATGGCACAAAACCAGCTAGTGTTTTGTTCTGCTGTATGTAGGGTTGCTATGGGTCAGAACCAACACCAAGGCACCTAGCAACAACCTAACATTGAACACTTTATTCTTGGTTTTCTTATACAGTATTTTTTTCTGTTAAGCATTGTAATAATGAAATGATCTTGTTACCTAAAACTTATTGGAAATTCCTATTCAAACTGCACTGCATCTATATATTAATTTAATAAAAAATGGTATCTTCAATGCTATTGTCTTACCATTAGTATACCTTTTTCTTTGCTCAAGTCTTCTTTATATCTTTCAGTAATGCTACTTTTTATTCATATATGGGCTGAAGTCTCTTAATGTTTTCTATAATTAAATGTCTATCATCTATCAGGCAAAGGCCATTTTTAAAAAAATGAATTATGTGATAGTTTACATGGAAGAACATTATTTTTACATTCATGCTATCATATATTGTTTCATTGCCATGATTACAATCCCCTCCATGCATCATCAACCAACCAAAGCATACATCCAGCAAGCCTGACCCTTGGTTGTCAGCATACAGCCCCTCTCCCTCTCTGGGTCTAGAGACCCCAGCTGCTCCATCTCTCTGCATCATCATCTCTGCCTCCATCTCTGGCGTCA
>NW_006408547.1:19217021-19219641 GCF_000296735.1 Chrysochloris asiatica | reverse complement strand
AAAGAGACCTTCAATAATAGTGCACTACTTAAGAAGAAGAACAAAGTTTGAGGCCTCTGACTGCCTGATCTGAAAACTTACTGTACAACCACAGTGGTCAAAACAGCCTGGCACAACAAAAGATACATAGGTCAATGGAACAGAATTGAGAACCCAGGAGTAAGTCCATCCACGTACAGTCATTGACAAAGGGCCAAAACACATAAAATGGAAAGGGACAGATGTTGTAGGCAAAACTGGAAATCCATTTGCAGAAGAATGACACAAGACCCATATCTCACACCGTATACAAAAACAAACTCAACATGAATTAAAGGCCTAAATGTAAAACCTAGAACTATAAAAATCATCAGTGAAAAAATAGGGACAAGCTTAGGGCCTCTGATATATGGCACTAATACGCTAACTAACATTACAAAAAACACACCAACATTAGAAGACAAACTAGTGAATCTAATTGTGTCTTAAAGAATTGAAGATGAAGTATCTTAATTATTATTGATTTCCATGTACTTTAAGTTATTTGCCTTTTGATCTGAGAATAATTTTTTTAAAGTGTTTTTCAAATTGCCAAGCAGGTAAATGTTTTGTCTTCTTTTTATTATTAATTTCCAGATCATATATATGACTTCCTAAGAAGTTTGCTTTTACAATGTTTGAAAATTTTCTTAATAAGTTAAAGTCTTGAGAAAATAATATAGAGCATACATGTACTTTTTATTCTTATTTAAATCCTCTGTTTATTTGTTGATTTTCTTCTTGATTGCTTAGTTTTTTGGGCTGAGTTATTTTGAGAAGGAAAACCAGTAAAGTGTGTGTGGTTGTGTATGTTGTTGTTGTTAAGTCCCATCAAGTCTGTTCTGACTCACAGAGACCGTATATAGAGTTTCTGAAGAGGGCTGGTGGGTTTGAACCGCTACCTTGCTATTCAACTCACTCTTGTGGTCTAGTGCTTGTTCTACAGCGCTGTACCAGGACTCCATGTATGCACACACACATACACACACACACACACACACATACACGTATACATGGAGTGCAGTGGCTCTGCATGATAAACAATGGACTTTGAATCACAAAGCTGGTGGTTTGAGCCCACCGCAGGAGATGGATGAGATGTTCTGTTCCCACAAAGATCTACAGCCTTGGAAATCCTACACCAAGCTGCTATGTGTCAGAACCAACTTTCTGGCAGTGAGTTTGAGTTTTTGAGTAAATAGGAAAATTTGAAAATAGTTTTAATATCCATAGCAAAGTAGAGATTAGTAAATAAATTCTAGTATGTCCACAAGACAGGCCCCTATTCTAAAAAATGACAACATTTTGGATACATTTTAAGGATATGTAACTATGCACAATTTAGTACTTTCAATCCTTAATTTTAACAGTTATCAGTTAATTGATTTAACCCTGAGTGTTTTCATCCTTAGTAGCACACCGTGTTCCAGCGCTCAAGAAAGCCCTGGGTTCTTCTCAGTAGGTGGAGAGTCTGAAGACTTTCTGTGTGATTTCTTACGGCCTCCCAGAAGTCTCCAGCCATCTGTTCTCAGTTCACAGTTGATGTTGCTTCTGCTCTAAGCTGCCTTATATGGCCATGGTGGCTCTCTGCCTTCTTTGTGTCATCCATGTGCACGATTCTAGTCATTTCTCTTCATCCACATGTCTGCAGACCCAACTCCAAACTTCCACCATCCTGTGACCTTTTCCTTCCTCAGTGTATCTGAAACCTGAGTTTAAAGGCAATTTGAATTAAAAGGTGAGCTCCCAGTTTTCAAGCCCATGTTTTAGAAAAGACTGAGCACTTTTTCTCAGGATCTATTATTTACAATACATTAAAATGAAACAACATTTTAAAGAAAGAGGTATGTTGCCATTTTCTCGCCACAGTATTATACTAATGGTCAAGGATATGCTATTGTTTTTGTTAAGTGCTGAAGATTTGGTTCCAACTCACAGCGACCCTGTGAGTTTTGGGGGCTTTAAATCTTTAGAGAAGAAGAGAACCTCATTTGTCTCCTGCAGTAACTTCT
The DNA here is from genome assembly GCF_000296735.1 of Chrysochloris asiatica. Classification (NCBI taxonomy): domain Eukaryota; kingdom Metazoa; phylum Chordata; class Mammalia; order Afrosoricida; family Chrysochloridae; genus Chrysochloris; species Chrysochloris asiatica. The sequence continues at coordinate 19,217,611 of NW_006408547.1, read as the reverse complement.
GGTGGACTCGAACCACTGAGCTTGTGGTTTGCAGTCTAGTGCTTATTGTATGGTCAAGACTGCCCTGAACAAATGATTAAATTTCAACATCTTCCACTGAAGCATTTGTATCCACATTCCAAGGTTTCTTTCACTCACGTTTGTTTGTGTTTTTTGTAAAGTTTTTCTTCTGCTTTTATTGCAAGCATATACTATTAATTGGCAAAACATGGAATACAAGGTTCACGATCATAAAATCAAAACATTTAAGCAATATTCCAAAAAAAAGACTATAGACAAAAAACTAGCCATAGAATATACAAAGGAGTCTTGGTGTGGAGCTGCAAGGTCAGTGGTTCAAACCCACCCACCACTCCTCGGAAATCTTGGATAGGATTCCTATGAGTCGGACTCGATGGCATTTAACAACAACTACAAAAATTACACACCAGCACAAAGCAAAAAAGCGAAAAAAGAAAACAAACTTTCAAACTGAATAGTTAAAAAAATTGTATCTGTGTTATCAATTCCCTAAACCATGACAGTGCTAATCATGTGCTTTGCCACACACTGATGACAAAGTTTCAGTGGTTGAACCATTGTCCCTTCAC
>NW_006408547.1:19205840-19215336 GCF_000296735.1 Chrysochloris asiatica | reverse complement strand
TCGGCAGAGCTCGTCACTACACTTCCACCTGATCCACCATCTTTTTCTGGAATCCTGTCCCTTCACTCTAAATTGATTGATTTCATGGGGAAAACAAGGCTTTGCTCAAGTCCAACTCGGGAGGCGATAGCTACACTAACTGCTCTGTGTACATTGTAGACGACACACAAGCTTGAGTCCATTCTTGAAGCACGTTTCCTGGGTGGTGTGAGGTGCATATAGTTGTACTTCAGGCTCCTTGGTCAACTTGTGATGGGGGAGGACCCCACACCCCCGGCAGGAAACAGGGTCCTGAGAAAGCTAAGGGATCATTTGAATGAAGGATTTTGAAGTCTCCTTACCTCAGTTTACCTACTTAATTCTGTGACATACCAAGGCAGAGAAGCACATTAGTTTATCATGTTAACATGGTACATGATGTGGAAAAGCTTCAGTGGTTTCCTGAGGAAATAAAATTGTGCGTGTGTTTTTTGTGTATATATGTGGAGCTAGCTGTCTGCAATGATGTTGACTTTTCCGTGTTTTGCGACAGTATCAAATATCCATATACAACCTGTTGGCTTGTTCCTAGAACAGTTAACCCAATGATACATTTGTGATGGCTGTAACATGCCATTCTTTGTATCCTCTTATGGAACACTAGCGAATCTCTACGCTTCTCCAAGGCTGTACCAGTTACTTTTTTGACCCTTGCATACCTCCTGAGTGCATAGAACCTTTAAGTAGGTGCAATTTTCTTTAAACTCAGATTCTAAAAATCACAAAATAAGGGTCCAGGTCCTGTGCTACCACCCACCCGTGAGCCTTCTGAACTTCTCTTTCCTCATTTATAAAACAGAAAGAGTAATACACCTGCCTCACAAGGCAGGATTATATAACCTTGTGTAGGGGAAGGATCTGTATTAACTACTATCACTATGTTTACTGCTGAGTCCCACATCTACTTGCATCTGGGCTTCAGTCTGTCTAGTGCCTCTCACCCTTTGACAATTTGGTGTTGTTAAGTACCATGGAGTTGGTTCTGACTCATAGTGACCCTGCACAGGGTTTCCGAGGATGCAAATCTTCATGAGAGCAGAAAGCCTCATCTTTCTCCAGTGGGACAGCTGGTAGTTTCGAACTGCTGACCTTGAGGTTAGCGGTCTGATTTGTAACTACTACACTACATACACAGAACCGCACCGTTGTGTGGAAGTTGCCATTCCTGGCCTCGCGGAAGGTAGCGTTAGACATGTGACCCAGTTGAAGCATCCTTCCCAGAGAGTTTCTAACTGGAGGTACCCAGAAGAGTCAGCTTTCTTCTCTGATCAGAAAAGGCAATGGTAGAATCCCCTCGCTGCCTCTGCCCACAGATCAAGCCTCATGGAGACACCTGCCCTCAGGGGTAAAGTTGTGTGCAGAGAGGGGCAGGGTGGAGAAAAAGACCTAATGATGTTCAAGATCCTGGATCCACTCACTCTTTGAGTTCCTAAGATTTAGCTGGTTGGATTTGGGTTTCTGTTGCTTGCAATCAAGGTTCCTACCTAAAACTTGCACCAAAACACTCAGGAATATACAATTATTCAAACTGCCAAAGGGCACACTCTGCAAGCCTGCCTCCTGGCCACCAGCACACATCTTCTCTCCATTCATGCATCTAGAGTCCCCAGCTGCTCTATCTCTCCCTGTCTCTGGCTCATCTGTGCCTCCATCTCTGGTGTTGCCGCTTCTCTGGGTGGGGTCTCACACTCCGCTCCAGCTCTTCTCCCTTGATGGTCCCAGGGTCCTCTGCTTTGGGACTATAAGATCAACCATTCATCCTTTTTGTTACAAAACTTCTACCTTTACAGTTGCGACAGTCACAATTACTCAGGATAATAGTTACTCACTATTGAAGTGCAGCCAGAGTGCTCCTTGGAGGCCAGGATGGCTAAGCTTCATCTCTCCTACTTTAGACATGTAGTCCGGAGGAAACAATCGTTGGAGAAGGATGTCATGCTGGGTAGGGTGGAGGGTCAGAGAAAAAGAGGAAGACCTCCAACGAGATGGATCGGTCAGGTGGCATCATTGATGGACTCGGGGGTGGCAGCGGTGGTGAGGTTGGCCCAGGATCGAGCATTGTTTCGTTCTGCTGTGCATGGGGTTGCTATGAGTTGGTTCCAACTCGATGGCACCTGACAACAACAACAACAATTGAATCATGAGAGTCTTGTCCCCATCTCCTTTCACCAGACCTGTCTGGACAGGATGAAAACCATTCAGTGGGGATTCTACCTTCCCACACACACTCTGAATCTAAACTCCCTCTTGAAAACTCGTAAGCCAGTCACTTTGTGCCTTTATAGCACCCCCGTTTTAGGTAGCCAATGTCTAAGTTGCCCATGCCTATCAACCCTGTGTACAGAGGGGATGGGAATGATCCTTGCTGTAAAGATTCTTTCCCTCTTGGTTGGTATTTTAAGCTACTACATCCATAAGTATAGGTCAAGTTCATCAGATTGTAGTGATTTATACTTATTCTAGTTGGGTTCTGAACATCCAGCCATTGAAGGTAGGTCCAGTGGGCACTATCTGCAAGTTAGGGGGCCCTCATGCATCTCCCCTCACTTCATATCAACTGGATGCTTCACTCTCAGCTCTAGCCCTCTGTGGCCATGCCCTTGTCCATGGGCTCAGGGTCTATGTAACTTGGTTGGACTCAGCCTACCTCTTCGCTGCTGCTTTCCCCCTGCTTCCTGTCACCAGTAGACCAATGTGGTTGCCAGCAAGCTTACATGCCTGCTCATGTGTTCCCTTTGAGTTTCAGTCTTAGAGGGGAGTTTGTCCTGAAGGATCTTAATTGCTTGCCCTGATGGCTCCCTGGCTAACAGCTTGCTTGTTCTTGTAGTAGCCAATCAGATTGCCATTTTTGTTTTTGGTTTTTCCTGCTGGTCTTTCTTTCAAGAAGTATCTTCTGTTCCTCTAGCTGCTCCAGGCTGGTCTGCTTGTCTTTTCAAGTGGGAATTTCTCATCTCAGAAGGTTCTGGATGCGGATCAGGAGTCCATCAGGAGTCTTAGACCCTACAAAGGCTCCACAAGAAGCTGCTTTCACTGGGTAAGTTAAAATTTTTTTTAAAGGACTTGTGTAGAGAATTTGAAAAATACAAAGCATGAAAGAAATGTTTCTTACAATCTAACTAGCCAACAAAACAATATTCTAATGGACTTTCTGAAAAATATACCTGTTGTTTACAAACACCATTGAGATCATAGTGTATGTACAATTAATGTCCTATCTTTTTAGTTAACACTATGAAACTTTTTTCTTATCATTAAATAGTTTCAGGAACAATGCTTTTTATGGATGCTGAAGAGTCATTGTTTGACTCTTTTGTTCTAATTAACTATTGTCCTGTTTTCGGTGTTTATCATTCTTCACCACTGTATACATGCTACACTGTATATTTGCTCCCATATGAACAGTTACTGAATTTTTACTGTGTACAAGGACCTGATGATATAATGATAATTGACGTAATATTTGCCATCAGAGGACTAACTGTGTCTATTGTGGAAGACAAGCAATAAATTAGCAACGACAACAGAGTCAGATTAGCGTTGCAGTAGTGAGTGTGGTGGGAACACACAGCACATACCTGGATGGGAGGTCTTAGATGAGGTTATCACAAGAATGAATCATAATGAATAGTGAAGTCAATGGGAGTTAGGTGGGCATGCTCATGGAACAGAGTGGAAGATTTAAGGGCTTCTGGATTGAGGGGATAGCGTGAAAAAGAATCAGAAATATATGCAAATATGTTGTCACAGAGAACAAGTAGCTCATCCTGGCAAGAGCAGAACGTGAGAGGAGCTGGGGCTGAAAGGAAAAACAGAGGGTCAGTCATTGTTGGTAAGAAGTTGGACCATTTTGTTTTAAATGAGATGTTAGATGAACATATTTACATTTGACAAAGATGACTCTAGCTGTGGGGAGAAGAATGATGGTAACGTCAGCTAGGAGTGTGGCAAAGAAGATGGAGCCAGCTGGATGCATAGTAACAGGTAGGTAGGTAGGCAGACGGGACTTGGTAATCGATTAAATGGAGGAACAAGAGAGAAAGTGGGAAGGTAGAAACTCAGGTTGAACAATAGAGTGGTATATTGACAGAGAAAATTGGAAAAAATGAAAAAGGAGCAAACTTGGGGGGATATTGACAAAATGTTAACTATTAAACATTTTGAGTTTGAGGAGACTATAACACATCCAAATGAAAAATATCTCATTGGCAAAGAGGAATGAGTATTTTAGTTTTGGGCTGAATACAGATGTATAGATTTTGCAGTTGTCAGATTACAGATGTTAATTAGAATGAATGAGATCACCTAGGGAGATTCGGTAGAAAACAGAATTGGGTAAAGAAAAGTCAAATTCTAATAATAGTAATAGGTAATGGTGCCAAGGGTGACCAGAGGAAGCGAGATTGATGGGATCAGTAAGATAGGGACGAGACACCGAATGAAGATTGGCGTGACTTGTGAACTATGGAATAAAGTATGTCAGTGAAAAGGTGTGCTCAAAGGAATTCTAAGCTGTGGAAAGATGACGAGAGAGAAGAACAGAAAAAGTGCCCATTGAACTGTGAAGCAAAAATACCACTTGTGAGTATGGTTTTCTGGAAGGATGAGGATAAATGACAGCTAGTATGATTGATGGGCAAGTGAGAGGTGATGCTACAAGTTTAGGCAAGTCTCAATAATCTGATAATATTAACTCTAAAGGGAGGATGGCCAGACTTTGTCTCTCATACTTCGGACATGTGGTCAGCAGGGACCAGTCCCTGGAGAACGATATCATGTTTGGTAAAGTGGAGGATCGGGGAAAAAGAGGAAGACCTCCAATGAGATGGATTGGTATAATGGCAGCAGCCATAGGCTCAGGTGTAGCAATGATTATGAGGTTGGCCTAGGACTGGGCAGTGTTTTCTTCTGTTGTGCATAGGGTCACTCTAAGTTGGTACCAACTTGATGATGGCACCTAATAACAACAAAAAGGAGGTGGGCAGAATAGAAGCCCAAAAGGATCACAGAGTGTGTGTCTGTCTGTGCATGAGGCGGAGGGGGGGTTGTAGAATTCAGTGTGAGAGCAACTTGGACACGTTTATATCTTGAGGAGAAAGATGTAGTAAGGAGGAAGAACTCCAAATCAAAGAAGACAGATCAGTGTCCCTAAACCATAGGGATGTCCAACATTCATCTACGTCTGATACTCACATCAAGAATCTATGAGGGGGCTTCACAAAGTTCATGGGAAAAAATAGAATGAAAGTGTAATGGACTGCTTCATACACTATTTGAAGCACTGTCATCAAACGAATAGAAATTTAGGAACCATGGCAATTACAGAGGTGTTTGTGGGAAAAGAACCGCGTTCACATTTCTCTAATCACTCTGTGATCAGACTGTAGTCCAGCTTAGCTTAAATAAAATCTGGGAAATTTAGATATTTGATTATAGCAGTTTTATGGGCTACAGGTCAGTAGTGTCATCAGAAGGTATTATGATAGAAATAACGGTGTGGGGACCACGTGCCCAGTGCCTGGTTCACTGTAGCCACAAAATAAATTCTGGCTCCTGGTTGGTTCCTTTAAAAGGTGTGTTCCGGTTTGGTATGTAGAAGACTGCATTTACACCTACCAGAGAGGTGTAACCCCCCAAATAAGCTTCCTGTCTATTGTATAACCGTATCTTCTTCATTGAAGCAGCAGAAGAAAAGATATATAGGAATAACAATCCTGCCAAGGAAGTCATCTCAGTCTTGAAACGTATTATTCAAAACAGCTGTGTTAAGCTTAACTCAGACTCTTTTCAGTAAATGCTTGGACTTTTCTGGATTGACTTTAAACCAGTTCTGTATTCTAGTTATTCCTTTCTCTGTTCCGTCTTCCTAAGGCAGTAGTGGAGTTTGTTACGGAAGGACTGGTGTCATGCTGTGGTTGGAGGAAAGAATGTACAGTGACCGTTAGACGGGACCCTGGGAAGTCCCTTGTCCTGGCTGGTGTTTGCTGGGACATAGTTAGTCCAATTCACTGGTGAAGTCCATGGTCATTGCTATAACAACTGTCCTCCAGGTCCTGCATTCTGAAGATTATTTATCCCAAAACCTTTGTTTGCTCCTGGGATCTTATACTGAGCTCTGTCAGTTATTCTTTCTGTACCATACTGGACTCTGTTGGGCTCACTGTCCACCTGCCTATAGCCCTAGTATGCACTTGTCATCTACCATATTGCTGTGGCTGATGTGGTTCTGTGTCTCCACAGACTAGGTATTCAAGTGACATGGAAGCATTGGCACTTGTTTCTAACTAACCCGCGCTCTCCAAGGTTTAGACTCTGAGGTTTTGAAACAAAGAGATCTCTTCTTACCTTTTCCTTCTATCACCATCTCAGTTCCTATTTCCAGAATATGGTGCCATATGTATATTCTGAGATGATAGACACTTTCTCTATCCCTCTCTTCACATCTGCTGAGCCATCACCAGAAATGGCTTCCACAAAATTCTACCAACAGTAAGCTAGGCTTCTACTGTTTGTTGTTGTTGTTGTTAAGTGCCATCGAGTCGTTTCCGACTCATAGCAACCCTGTACAGGGTTTCCGAGGCTGTAAATCTTTATGGGAGGAGAAGGCCTTATCTTTCTCCCGCGGAACAGCTGGTAGTTTCGAACTGCTGGCCTTAAGGTTCGCAGCCCAATTCATAACCACTACGCTACCAGAGCTCCTTAGGCTTCTACTGTTAGGCACCTTAAAACTTTCTCAGCCTGTACCCAATTCCAAAACTGCTGGAACATTTTAGGTATCTGTTAGAGCAGCACACCACTCTTGGCATAAAATTCTTTCTTAGTTATCTAATACTACTATAACAGAAACACCAAGAGAATAACTTTAATAAACAGAAATTAATTTTTCACAGTTTAGGAGTCTAGAAGTCCAAATACAGAATGCTAGCTCTAGGGTAAACTTTCTTTCACTATTGGCTCTGGAGGAAGGTCATTGTCTCATCAAACTCTACTTCCTTGGATTTACCCCATGCCTCCTCTGCTCACTTGTTTAATCTTTTATGTCACAAAAGATACTGACTCATAGTATCCACTTGACCTGGCTTCAGTGGCTGAATGATCAGAACACGACTAGAGAAAGAAAGAAGAGGAAAAAAAAGAGTAATCCACTACAATTAGATTAACTTAACTTATGCTTGTGGATGCAGTATGGCAAAGGAGTGAATAAATCTTTATAGTGAGGATCATTCCCACCCCCTTGGTACACAGGGTCGACAAGGATGGGGAACTTAGACATTGGCTATCCAAAATAGGGGAGTGGGGAGTGGTGGCTACAAAAGCAAGGAGTGACTGGCTTACAAGCTTTCAGTAGGGAGCCTAGTTTCAGAGGGTACAGGGAAAGGTAGACTTTCCACTGAGTGGTTTCCAACCTGTCTGGATGGGCCTGATAAAAGGTGAGGGGGATAAGACACTTGTGGTTCAATAGGGAATGTTTGCTGTCAGGACTGACTGTGAGTGTTGGAAAGGGAAAGGTAGACATTTGGTAACAAAAGGAGGGGACTGGTTGATCTTGCAGTCCAGGAGTGGAGCAATTATGGGTTGGAAATGACTCAACGGCATATAACAACAACAACAACATATTTGGGGGCTGGTGGAGGTGGATGGTGGTGGTGGTAGCATCATTCAATCCAAAACACCCTGGCCCAGAAGGAAGGGTTTTCAACAGCTTCTTTTGGTCTAAGGGTTCAGTAAGGTTATCTGTGTCCCCACAGACCCTTCTGTGTCAACTCTCCTAGCACATGAGAACCCTCAGAACATTTCCAGAACTGACCACTGGGGGGTGCACGTGTGCTAGAGGAGTCGTTACCTCCATCACAATGAGGCCCACAGCTCATCTGAGATTGTGTGTATAAATGTGTCTGTTATATGTGTAAAACCACTGGTCATATTTTTTAAGTGATGAATGTTTCTCTAATCCCTTCACTCTCTTCTCACTCCTTAACTCATTTTTAAGTGGATTTAAAAGTTTTTTAATGTGATCAAAGTAAAAAATACATCAACACACATGATATATGTAGTTGTTAAATGCTGTTGAATGGACTGACTTATAATGACCCTGTACAGGGTTGATGATTAGCGATTAGTGGGTTTGAACAGCTGACCTTATGATTACTAGTCCAGTGCTTATTCTATAGCTTCACACCTGGACTACCATGATATTATATATATTGTTTGCTGTAAAGTTGGTTTTGACTCATAGTGACCCTGTATAGGGTTTCCAAGGAGGGGCTGGTGGATTTGAACTACCGGCCTTGTGGTTAGCAGTCCAGTGCTTATCCTACAATGCCACACTAGAACTCCATTGATAGAGAGATGGGTGTGGATATGGATGGGGTTCTGGTTGTCGGATAAATCTTGCTAACCACAAGGTCGGCAGTTCAAACCTACTAGTGATTCCTCAAAAATGCTATATGCAATCACTGTTGAGTCAGAACCAGCTTATGACACTTAGCAACAACTTGTTTATGTACAGGTATGGGGAGCATGGTGGCTCACAGCACAAGTGCTGGACTGTGAACTACAAAGTTGGCAGTTCAAACCCATCAGCTGCTCCATGGGAGAAAGATGAGATTTTCTGTTTTCACAGAGTTAAAGCCTCACAAACGCTATACAGGGTGGCTGTAAATCAGAACAGACTCAAAGGCACTCAGTAGCAACAACAATGTATATGTTGTTGTTATGTGCCGTGGAGTTGGTTCTGACCTATAGCGACCCTGAATAGGAACAGAGAGCCTCATCTTTCTCCTGCGGAACAACTGGTAGTTTCGAACGGCCGACCTTGGGGCTAGCAGCCCGGTTCGTAACCACTACACTACCAGAGCGTCTTAATGTACACATAGATGTATATAATATAGAAATAAATGTAATATTTAAGAGCAAAATTACTAAATAATCTAGTAATTATTGATTACCAAATCATTTTAATGACTTTATTTTTTTAGAATAGTTTCAGGTTTACAAAAAACTTGTGCAGAAAGTAGGGTTCTCATTTGCCTATTTCCTGAACACACTATTTTTCCTATATTAACATCTTGCATTCCTGTGATACATTTGTTAAAATTAATCAATCAGTATTGATACGTTGTCATTAACTAAAATGCAGTTTACATTTGGGTTTACTCTTTATGTTATCAAGTCATGTGGGTTTTGAGCAGTGTGTGGTGTCATGTACCAACCACTGCAATAACGTATAGAGTAAATTCTCTTTACTAAAAATACCTGTGCACCACCTGTTTCTAACCCCGACTTCCCAAACACCTGGAACCACTGTGTCTGAATTACGCAGTATACAGTTTATTTAGACTAGCTTTGAAAGTGTTGGCATTTGAGGGTCCTCCATGACTTTTTCTAATTTGATGATTCATTTCATTTTTTCCCCACGTTTTTATTGTGAACTGAGTGATAGTTTACATGGGAGAACATC
>NW_006408547.1:19201610-19205435 GCF_000296735.1 Chrysochloris asiatica | reverse complement strand
AGATGGTTTGCTTCATTTTATTGTTGATTGTGTGGCTATTCAATTATATGGATGTAATACAGTTTGTTTTTGCACTCCCGTTGAGAGATGTCTTGGTTGTGTTCTGCTTTTAGCAAGTACGAATGAAGCTGTTATAGAGATTCACATGGATTAGTTTAATTTTAATTTTAAAAAAAATCTTGTTAAAAAAAACCCTCACATTTTGGTAACTCCTTTGTTATTTTTTAGTTTTGAGCATCATCCTAGAAATATTTGTATTTGATATACTTGTGTTATAGAAATGTAGGAAGAATTGCTTCACATTTTTGATAAACCAAATGCTGAAATCACTTGCATTTATAACAGAACTTTTGATGGCCTGGAAATGATATTTTTTTGCAAGTTTTAAAAGATGATTTTGTCATGTAATTTATACCATGGCATTTCTGCCAATGAAATTTCTTGCACACTTCTGACATTGAACATCAGAGGCAGATCAATAAGTGTCCATTTGAAAAAGAAATGCTTATGGTTTCTCAATGTTAACTTTCACAAATATGTGTCATTCAAAACTTCAACTTCTGGTAGCAGAGGCGTTGGATATTTTGTTCATATTTCTTTCTGAGGACATCTAGAAAACCTAGACCAATATTTTAAGTGTCTGTTTTAAGACATAGAGAGATAGATAGGGTCTAAAAAATTACCTGAGATCCCTGAGAACACAGAAGTTCCTACACTGAAGTCACAGTTCTATGGACACATTGGCTGATCTGAAAGGAAAAGTGAAAATATAAAGCAATAATTTTGACAGCATCACACGACTAGGATGATCGAGGCCTGGGCTTTTCAAAAATGAATGCTTTCTAACCACCAGTCACACGCCACACTTCAGGTTGGGACTTGTAAGGGTTGTATCCTAGCAGTAGCGTAGTGGTTACGAATCGGGCTGTGGACCATAAAGTCAGTAGTTTGAAACTACCAGATGTTCCGTGGAGAAAGATGAGGCTTTCTGTTCCTGTAAAGATTTATAGCCTCGGAAACCCTATGCAGGGTTGCTAAGAGTCAGAACCGACTCCATGGCACATCACCACCACCACCACCAACCATCCTAGCAGTATAGGAAACCTAGAACTGATGTTGTTAGGTGACATCAAGTCAGTACCAACTCATAGTGACCCTATGCACAACAGAACGAAACACTGTCCAGTCCTGGGCTAACCTCACAATTGTTGCCACGCTTGAGCCCATTGATTCTGCCACTTTGCCAATTCATCACACTGCAGGTCTTCCTCTTTTTCTCTGACCCTCCACCTTACTAAATATGATATCCCTCTCCAGCGACTGGTCCCTTCTGACAATATGTCCAAAGTATGGGAGATGAAGTTTGACCATCCTGACCTCCAAGGAGCACTCTGGCTGTACTACTTCCAACACAGATCTGTTTGTTCTTTTGGCAGCCCATGGCACTTTCAATATTCTCCTCCAACACCATGACTCAAATGCATCTTCAAGTTTGAAATTACAAACCTAGAAATAAAAAGTTCTAATTTGATTTCCACCAAACGTTAAGCACTTGGATGCTCAAAAGGCTCAAGTCTGAAAATAGTTTAAAGTAAAATCCTGGATTCCAAGTGCAAACAGGAACTTGGTGGAAACAAACACAAATCTCCTTTAAAGGAAAATAATCTCATCATGTTGTTGTTGTGTAAGGAGATGTTGTTGAGTAGGTTCCGACTCACGGTGACTCTATGCAAAACAAAATGAAACACTGCGCAGTCCTGAACAGATAAAAACAATTAAATTGTTTTTATGCTTGAGCCCATCGCTGCTGCCACCGTGCCAGTCCATCTCATTAGGGGACTTCCTCTTTTTCACTGACCCTCTACTTTACCAAGCATGATGTCCATCTTCAGGGACTTGTCCTTCCTGACAACATGTCCAAAGTAAGAGAGATGAAGCCTCATCATCTTGACTTCTAAGGAGCATTCTGGCTGCACTTCTTCCAACACAGATTTGTTTGTTCTTCTGACAATTCATGGTACTTTCAATATTCTTCACCAACACCATAATCCAAATGCATCAATTTGTTTTCGGTCTCCGTTATTCACTGTACAACTTTCATGTGCATTTGAGACAACTGAAAATATCATGGCTTGGGTTAGGTGCACCTTAGTTCTCATAGTGACATCTTTGCTCTTTAACACTTTAAAGAGATTTTTGCAGCAGATTCCCTAATGCATTACATCATTTGATTATATGACTACTGTTTCCATGAACATTGATTGTGAGACCAAGCAAAACGAAGTCTTTAAGAACTTCAAATAAAACATCTTCATAGACCTCAAGTTCTCTTTAAAAATAGGATGTCAACTGTAGTCCTAGGTACAAAATTAAAACTACTCAGGCCCACAAGGAGACAACCCAGCCTAAATCGGAAACTAGCACATACATCAGACAGTAGCAAAACCCAGACTCCATAGCATGAACTATTCAGGGAATTTAATGTAAATAAGCTTCCTATACTCAAGGTGACAAAGACAATGCTGAAATTATAGTCAAAGAGTGTGAAGTAGAAAACATGACTTAGGATATTGAAAAAGAACCTAATAAAAATTCTAGAAATGATAAATGAAATGAAGATTCCTGTTGTAAACCTTATACAATGCCACTGTGGGTCAGGACCGACTCGGTCGACAGCACTTAACAACAGCATGGGGTTAGGAGTAGTTTGAACACAGAATTAATGAGGTAGAGGATGGATCGGTGGGAAATGATCCAGAATGAAATATGGAGAGAGTGAAAAATAAATAGATGTTTTCTTATCAGAAACCACGATGGACAGAAGCACAGAAAGAAAAACCACTGCCAACCAAGAATTATATTTCTGGGAAAATTACCCTTCAACAGTGAAGGCGCCATCAAAACTATTAAAGATAAACCAAAGGAAATCTGCCCTACAAGGAGCAATAACAGATTCTTACAGGCTGAAATAAAGGGTACTAGATAGGAACGTAAGGAGCTCTGGTAGCGTAGTGGTTACGAATCGGGTTGCGAGCTGCAAGGTCAGCAGTTCGAAACTACCAGCAGCTCTGCGGGAGAAAGATGAGGATTTCTGCTCCCATAAAGATTTACAGCCTTGGAAACCCTGTACAGGGTTGCTGTGGGTCGGAACCGACTCATTGGCACTTAATAACAACAACGACAGACAGTAACGTGACTCCAAAGGCAGAAATGAAGACTGCAAGTATGACTGAGGAGTCCTGGTGTGGCGCTGTAGGATAAGCGCTCAATTTCAAGGTCAGTTTGAACCACAAGGCCAGCAGTTCAAATGCAGAAACCACACCTCAGAAACCCTATACAGGGTCACTATGAGTCGGAACCAACTCCATGGCACTTAACACCACCACCAACAGTATGACTAATTGCATCAGTAAATATAAGTTGTTGTTGTTGTTATTATTTCATACATTGAGTCAGTTCTGACTCATAGTGACCCTGTATAGGGTTTCCAAGGAGTAGCTGTCAATCTTGTGGTTAGTAGTCCAGTGCTGATCCTGCAGTGCCACACCAGGACTCTGATTTAAAATTGTTGTTGTTGTTAAGTGCCATCAAGTCAGTTCCGACCCAGAGTGACCCTGTATAGGGTTTCCAAGGAGTAGCTGGTGAGCTTGAACCACCACCCTTGCAATTCAAACGGCTTTTCAGTGCCACACCAGGACTCCCCGATTTAAGATAGCAAATGTTTTTCATTTGCTTAAAGCTCCCCCCACCCCGACTCTTCTATTAGATTTACAAGGCAACTGTATGAAACAGTAAGTATAAGTCCGTGTTGATGGGTGCATAATG
>NW_006408547.1:19197922-19200910 GCF_000296735.1 Chrysochloris asiatica | reverse complement strand
GAGAGACAGGAACAAACAATACATAAAGCATATAAAAAACAAATGTCACAATAGCAGATGGAAATCCTACTTTATCAATAATTATATTAAATATAAATGAATTAAACACGCCAACTAAAAGGCAGTGATTGACAGAATGGATAAGAAAATCATCTAACTACATATACAAAGGAGTCCTGGTGTGGCACTGTCAGATAAGCACTGGACTCCAAGGTTGGTTTGCACTGCAAGGTCTCAGTGGTTCAGATTCACCAGCCACTTCTCAGAAACACTATAAAGAGTTGCTATGAGTCAGAACTGATTTGATGACACTTAAGAACAACAACAGGATTACATATACAAAAGTATGTTAAAAAGCACTACTTCCAAACAGAAATCTTTATAAGCAAAATAACGAATAGAACAATTAGATCAAGAAGGAAATATACTTGAGTAGCACTGAAAACCAGCATGTCCTATCAGCACATATAAAACACCCAGTCATCTACGGCAAAACATACATTCTTTTCAAGAGCGGCTGGAACATTCCACAGGATAGATCGTACATTGCATTTTAAAAGTCTTCATTTAAAAGAGTTCAACCACAGTGAAATAAAATTAGAAATCAATAGCGGAAGCAAACTTGTGAAATTCACAAATTTATATGAATTACACAAGCAATGAATCGAAGAAATTACAGAAGCGAAAGTTTGAGACAATTAAAATGAAAATATACTGAAGATGATAGGATGCCCTGAAATAGTGTTTATAGGAAATTTATCATTGTAAAGGTCTATACTAAAAAGAAAAAGAATTTTAAATTAAAAAACCTAACTTTTCACTTTAAGAAACTATAAAAAGAAGAGACAGCTTAACCCCAGGCAGGTAAAAGAAAGGAAATAATAAAGATTAGAGAGAAAATGAAATAGAGTATTGAGAAAAATCAACAAAACTAAACTTGTTTCTTGGAAAAGATCAACAAAATTGACAAAAATTTCGTTAAATCAACTAAGAAAATAAGAAAGAAGACTCAAATTACTAAAATCAGAAATAAAAAGATTTTGTGGGTATATTACAAATAATTTTATGGTAACAAATTAGATAACTTAGATAAAAGGAAGGTCCCTGGGAGGTATAAATGGTTTTCATTTGACTACCCCATGGAGCTTGGTGATCCAAATTCACCCAATCCTGTGCTTCCATTAAGGTCACTCTGGGAGCAGTTCTACACTGTAACCCATGGGTTCCTCATGAGTCAAAATCAGCTTTACAACAACCACCTCCAACGAACGGGCAGTTCCTAGAAACACACAGATTTACTGAAGAGAATTCAAGAGGAAATGAAAAATATAAATAGACCTAAAGGGAGTGTGGCGCTGTGGGTTAATGCACCAGACTGCAAAGCCATCTCAACTGCAAGGTCGGCAGTTCAAGTTCACCAGCTGCTTTTTGGAAACCCTATACAGGGTCACTATGGGTTAGAGTTGATTCGATGGAATTTAACAACAACAACAAAGGGAATAAAGCGATGGACTCAATGATCAGAAACTTCCCAGAAAGAAAAGTCAAGGGCCAGGCAATTTCTACTGTGGGTTCTAACAAACATTTAAAGAATTACACAAATTCTTCACAAATGCTTCTGGGAAATACAAAATAACAATTCTCAAATCATTGTATGAGGCCAACATGGTTCTGATACCAAAGCTAAACAAAACCATCACAAGTTAAGAAAACTGGAGAACAATATTCCTTATAAATATAGATGTAAATATTTCAAGAAAATACTAGCAAACCAGATTCAGCAATACATAAAGTGGATTAAGCACCATAACCAAGTCAAACTGGTCCTAGAAATGCACATTTGTCATAATATATGAAAACAAATCAGTGTGGTGGTGGTGGTGGTGTGCTGTGGAGTGAGTTCCAACTCGTAGTGACCCTGTATAGGGTTTCCAAGGCTGTAAATCTTTATGGGAGCAGAAAACACCTTTCCCCACAGAATAGCTGATAGTATTGAACTGCTGAGCATGAGGTTAGCGGCCCAACTCATAACCACTAAGTTATCAGCGCTCCTTAATTAGTACAATAAGCCATATTAATAGAGTAAGGAATATTGGCCACATAAATTACTCCAGTGGTGGTGGTGGTAGTGGTGTGTATGCCACAGAGTCAGTTATAACTCACAGCATCCCTGTTTAGGGTCTCCGAGACCATAAATCTATACAGGAGTGAGAAACCTCATCTTTCTCCCCAGAAGCAACTGGTAGATTTGAACTGCTGATTTTATAATTACAGTCCAGCTCAGAATCTACAACACTACCAGGACTCCTTAAATTATCTCAGTAAATACATAAAATACATTTGACAAAATCCCACAACCATTTATGATAAAGGTACTCAACAAACTATGAAAAGAAAGGAACTGCCTTTACCTATTGAGTATTTATGCAAAAAAACAAAAACAAAAACAAAAAAACCCCAAACACAACCAATGTCATAATTAATGGTGAAGCCCTGAAAGATCTTCCCTGGAGATCAAGAACAAAACAGAGACGCTTATTCTTGTCACTTCCAGTCAACATGATATTGGATTTTCTAGCTAGGAAAATCAAGCAAGAAAAAGAAATAAAAGGCATCCATATTAGAAAGAAAGAAAACTATATTTTCAGATGACATGGTCTTGAATATAGAAAAGTGTAATGAATCAAACAAAAAACTATTAGAACTAATAAATAAGTTTGTATGGTTGTGGGATACAAAGTCAATATACCAATATCAATTTTATTTATATTTACTAGCTCTGGTAGCAAAGTGGTTATGAGTTGGGCTGCTAACCTCAAGGTCAGCAATTCGTAACTACCAGCTATTCCATGGGAGAAAGATGAGAGTTTCTGCTCCCATAAGGATTTACAGCCTCAGAAATCCTATGCAGGGTTACTATGAGTCAGAGCCGACTCCACAGCACACTACCATCAGCAGCAGTGAAGTACCATGGGCTGCCAAAAGAAC
>NW_006408547.1:19194628-19196187 GCF_000296735.1 Chrysochloris asiatica | reverse complement strand
GTTGGAATCGACTCGACGGCACTTAACAACAACAACATATATTCTATGCACTTGTTGTTGATGTTGTATGCCAATGAGTCGGGTCTGACTCCTAGCGACCCTATAATAGAGTTTTTGAGGCTCAGCTGATGAGTTCAAACTGCTGCACTTGAGGATGAGTGCTTATCCTATGGCGCCACAACCATCTCCATATCTGACATTTCACATTTGGGACGAGAGTAAAAATAAATCTTCTATGCAACTACTTTGTGCTTTGACCTGGGTTCTGTCTCCCGGCCCAGCTGCTGCCCACAGATCCACCGTGTCAAGGTCACAGCTGAAGCTGCCCGCTCTCCAGAAGGCCTCTTACCAGTTCCATTGACCACTGTTCTAGCTCTTCATGTGGAAACCTTTTTGAGAAGAGCCCTTGAGGAGCCCAAGAGGAGGTGGGGGTGGGGGAGATTGCTGTTGCTCAGTTCCCCTTGAGGGAACAAGGCCTACAGTGGGAAGAGTGCTGGGGGTCAGCTAGGGCCTGGAGGAATCAGCTGAAGCTGGCCACCCCCTCGTCCTCTGTGGCCTGGGCTTCTGAGCTCTTCTTAGAGAAAGCTATAGTCTCAGGCTCTCAGACTTAGATTCCAAGACAAACAGTGCTAGCTCACTGCCATGAGAGTCCTCCCAGGCTGGTAGGGTGGCCGCAGACAACTGGGGCTACTGTGGAGGGGCGAAAGCTGGGGGGAATGTGGGCACAGCGGTAAACCCCACCCCAGCCCAGCCAGTTGCCTGAGCCCCAGGTCTGCCAACTGTCTCTGTGGTCTAGCTGCTGGGCCCCAGGTCTACTTGAGCGCCACCCCTGACGGCTGGGCCTTGGGGTCCAGAGCACAGATGATGGATAGATAGAGCAACTGAATGGATTAGATAGGGCAAACCGAACTCTGCTAAAGCTTGTGGATTGAAGGAAATATGGTGCCTGTACCTTCGAATTTACTTATGGGAGGTCAAGATATTCTTTCATGGGTGTGGTAGACACTTGCTGTGTTTGATGTTTCAGAGATCTTTTGTTTTCTGTAATATATTTTATGGCAGAAAGAACCACATACTCTATGGTATTTTCTTTCTTCACTTGGATCTTCTTTTATACCGTGCCAGTCCATTATCAAAGTCAGGAGCTATAACACTGACATAAAACGGTTCCCTAAATACAATCCATTTCACATTTCACCCGTTGTCTCCATGGTGTGCTTTATAGCAATTTCAGTAACTTGGAATGCCAATGATTCAGAAGGTTTTGTTCACACTGTATAAAACCGACCTATGCATTTGTCTGCCACAAATTTCGTTTTCTTAGTACCATGAAGAGAGTTGCAAAAACTTTTAGACACAATTTCTCAAATCTTCACATACTTAGTCATAGCCTGGAGATTTTGATTCAGACTTTTGTTTGCCCTTCATGACATTTATGTGTGTGTGTGTGTGTGTATGTGTGTGTGTGTGTGTATGTATTCATAAGGAGCTCTGGTAGCATAGTGGTTACGAATTGGGCTGCTAACCTCAGGGTCAGCAGTTCGAAACTACCAGCTGCT
>NW_006408547.1:19181894-19191233 GCF_000296735.1 Chrysochloris asiatica | reverse complement strand
GTTCCATTTCATTTTTGACAACTTCCAATTTTCCCAGATTTATACTTCATACATTCCATATTCTGATTTTTGGTGGATGTTTACAGCTGTTTGTCTTCATTTTGAGTTGTGCCCCATCAGCAAATGAAGGTCCCGTGGGCTTTTCTCCCACGAGCTTTACTCCATTGGCGTTATCACAGTCAACTCTACTTTGAGAAGGCAGCTCTTCCCCAGTTGCATTTTGAGTGCCTTCCAACCTGAGGGGCTCATTTTCTGGCATTATATCTGACAGTGTTTTCCTGCTAATCATAAGGTTTTCAGTGACTAAAGATTTGCAAGTAGTTCATCACTCTTTCTTGCTAGTCTGTCTCTGTCTGGAAGCTCATCTGAAACCTGTCCACCATGGGTGACCCTGCTGGTTATTTAAAATACCAGTGGCATAGCTTTCAGAATAACAGCAACTCACAAGCCACCACAGTACGAAAAACTGACAGACAAGTGGTGGCCATTTGATTTTAGTTGGAAACTGTCACTTTAAATTTCAAGGAGATATGTGTGCATGTGTAGTAGAACCCTCTGGGGGTGGGGGTGGGGGTGGGGTGTCCATTCACTCAGGCATCCCCTCTAGTCACCAGAATGGAGGTGTGTAGACAGCAAAAGACCAATGTACAGATACTAAAAAATTAATGTCCACATCTGTATATCCATGGTTCTGTCAGGCGTTCGTGGCAGTTCTGATCCTTCCCCCACCTGATTTCTCCTAAGATGGTGGCTCCGGGAATAGCTGAGGGTCTTGAATTAGAAAGCAATGGATTTATTGATTCTGCTACAAATTCCCCTAGCCGTAAGCCTTCCAACCTTCTAAATATTCCTTTATCTGTGGTTCAGAGTTCTAGCACCATCCCCTGAGCCTAGTTGGCCTAGAATTCTGTGTTGTTTATATATATATATATAAAGAGAGTCCTGGTGTGGCACCATAGATAAGCACTTAACCTCATGGTCAGTTTGAACTGCAAGGTCGTTGGTTCAAATTCACCAGTTGCTCTTTGGAAACCTATATATGGTTGCTATGAGTTGGAACCCACATTATGGCACTTAACATCAAAAATGATTTTATATATATATATATATATACCAATTACAGTCCTCGTATGTTGCTGTAGGATAAGCACTGGACTGCTAACTGCAAGGTTGATGGTTCAAACCACCACCCGTGCCTCAAAACCCAATACAGGGTCATTATGAGTTGGAAGCCACCCACTCGCTGGCACTTAACAACAACAACAGCAACAGACAAGTTATTTGATTAAATATTTCTCATTTTGGGTTTGTCTCGTGTTTCCTCATGGCTAGGTTTAGGTTGTGCATCTTTGGAGGAATAACCTAGAAACATGTTCTCAGAGTATTTTATCAGGAGGCCCATGACGGGGATTTACTCATTACTGATGACGTGACTGCTGATTACTTGAGTCAGATGATTTCTGCAGGTGTCCCATTGCAAAATTACTATTTTCCCTTCATAATTAGCGGATAAATTATGGGAGGAGAGGTCACTATGAGTCAGAAACAACTCAATGGCACTTAATAACAACTCTAAGATTATGTAAACATACTGTTCTTCGTTCCACTTCACCCCAATAGTTTTAGCATCTGCTGACGATTTTTGCATGGCGTTTGCAAAATGGTGATTCTCTAACTCTATCAGTCCTCTACATGTATTACTTGACATTGTCTTGTAAGCAAATCAAACACCTTTATTTTGTTCTTTTCAGTGTGGACTCGTGGATTCTTGTTTCACTTGATGAGTTGTAATTCATCACTGTTATTTATTTTGATACACTTAACTGTTCCAGCTACAATCAGGAGAAAGCCTCTTGAGTCTGGCTTCTATGTCCTTTTGACATGCCCCCATCATTTTTGAGCACTTTCTTACTGTCTGGCCCCAGATGTTCCAGATGTATCATGTACTTTTCCTGTCTCTGCACTGAACTCAGACATTTCTCCAAAATAGTTTCAGAATCACCACCCGCATAGCACTGTGAAACCCAACCCTGCTAACAGATTTCACACTTCGCTTGCAGTTCCTATTTTGTTTTTATCTTCAAACTGAGAATTGTTGTTGTTGTTGTTATGTGCCGTGGAGTCGGAACCGACTCATAGCGACCCTGTACAGGGTTTCCGAGGGTGTAAATCTTTACGGGAGTAGAAAGCCTCATCTTTCTCCCGCGGAGCAGCTGGTAGTTTCGAACTGCTGACCTTGCGGTTCACAGCCCAAGTCGTAACCACTATGCTACCAGAGCTCAAACTGAGAATATATAGTCAAAATATTCTGAACACAATATTTTGTGTTAAGAAGTTACTTAGATTCGTTCTTTTTTCTTCTTCCTCACTATAGTTACATTTTGAAACCACAGTAAGGTGTATTTGTTTCTGTTTGTATTCATTAGGGTTTTTGTCTTTGATCTTTGATTATTTATTTTCTAGACTAGATAAAGTATTAAGCATAATTCTGAAATTCAAAACCATATAAAAAGTTATGTTCTTTTATACCTTGACACCATTCCCACTCACGAATGCATGTAACCGATTGCATTCATTTCTAGTTTATCTTCCCTGTATTTCTTTCTGCAAAAACAAGCAGATATTTTAAAACCTACAGCATGCATCATAGAGAGATTTGGGATGGGTATCAGATACAATTTCTATTGAAGGGTGTTATGAGGTTGAAAGTGAAGGGAGGGAATGAGAAAGAAATGACAGACTACAGAGGTGTTCTCAGGTAGAGATCAATTTTAAGAAAGAATATATATAGTTGAGGGTCTTAAAATGACTTTTCCTACAGCCCTCCATAAATCTTTCAACAAAGTGAGGCGGCACTGAAAGTGCTCACTCATCTTTGCCAAGAAATTTGGAAGAAAACTACCTGACCATCTGACTGGAAGAGATCCTTACTTGTGCCCATTCCAAAGAGAGGTGACCAAACAGAACGTGAAATTTATCAGACAATATCATTGATATTCCATGCAAGTATAGCTTTACTAAAGGTAATAGAGAAACGGCTGCAGACATACATTGACAGAGAACGTCCAGAGGTTCAAGCCCAATTCAGTGAAGGACGTGGAACAAGGGATATTATTGCTGCTATCCAGTGGACCTTGGCTGAAAGCAGAGAATACCAGAAAGATGTTTACCTGTGCTTTATTGACTCCACAAAGACTTTGATTGTGTGGATCATGACAAGCTACAGACAACATTGTGAAGTATGAGTATTCTGAAACACTTAATTGTGATCATGAGGAACCTGTGCATAGACCAAGAATTAGTTGTTCCAACAGAACAAGGAAATACCAAATGGTTAAAAGTTAAGAAAGGTGTGCTACAAAGCTGTACTCTTTCACCATACTTATTCAACCTGTATGCTGAGCAAATAAACCAAGAAGCTGACTTATGTGAAGAAAAACATGGCATCAGCATTAGAGGAAGACTCATTAACAACCTGCGATATGCAGATGATACAACCTTGCTTGCTGAAAATGAAGCGGACTTAAAATACTTACTGATGAAGATCAAAATCCACAGCCTTTGGTATGGGTTACATCTCTATGTGAAGAAAACAAAAGCCACACCACTGGAACAAAAAATATCATCCATATCAATGGAGAAAAGATTGTAGTTATCAATGACTTCAATTTGCTTGAATCAACCATCAACACTCATGGAAGCAGCAGTCAAGAAATCAAATAATGTATTGCATTAAACAAATCTGCTGCACAAGACCTTTTTAAAGTGTTGAAGAACAAAGACGTCGGCTTGAGGACTAAGGTGCGCCTGACCCAAGCCATGGTATTTTCAGTAACCTCGTGTGCACGTGAAAGTTGAACAGTGAGTAAGGAAGACCGTAGAAGAATTGATGTATTTGAGTTATGGTGTTGGAGGAGAATATCGGAAGTACCATGGGCTGCCAAAAGAACAAATAGATCTGTGTTGGAAGAAGTGCAGCCAGAGTGCTCCTTAGAAGCCAGGATGGCTAGGCTTTTGTCTTTCATATTTCTGACATATTGTCAGGAGGGATTAGTTGCTGGAGAGGGATATCATGTTTGGGAAAGTTGAGGGTCAGAGATAAAGAGGAAGACCCCCAACGAGATGGATTGGCAAAGTGGCAGCATCAGTGGGCTCAAGCGTGGCAACAATTGTGAGGTTGGCCCAGGACCGGGCAGTTTTTTGTTCTCTTGTGCATAAATAGGGTTGCTATGAGTTGGTACTGACTCAATGGCACCTAACAACCACCACAACCACTCTCCATGCTTGCGTAGCCTCTGAAGTATATTATGTTACCCTAGTAGCATATTAGGTGCCCAGTTAAAAACTACAACCCATTGCTATGGACTTGCTTTGACTCAGACCCTCAAAGACGTAGTAAAACTGTCTCAGGAAGCTTCCAAGGTTGTAATCCTCACAGAAGCAGACTTCCATCTTCCTGCCAGAGCAGCAGGTGACTTCCAACTGCTGATCTTTCGGTTAGGAGCCGAGTGCTTCACCACTGCAATACCAGGGCCCTAATCCAGTTAAAAATAAACAAACCATGGATTAGCAGACAAGAGAGTTCCATGTGGCAACTGTGGGCCAACGATTCAGAAGATTTTCTTCCACACGGAATGAAACTGACCTGTTCATTTGTGTTCCATACATTCGGCCTCCTTAGTACCATGCTATCATTTTGTAGCATCAAGTCAATTTCAACTCACAGCTCTACACCTGAAAGTACCTGTGAACGTGCAAGGAATTTAATCTGAGATTCTTTGCTTTGCAGCTTCCTGCAGGCTACCACTAAGCTCTGAGTAGTACTATGTGGGCGGGCGGCTGCAAAGACAAGACTCTCAACAACTTCCTGAACTTTCCATGGGTGACAATCACTTGGGGGTCTTGTTGAAATGAAGATTTTGATTCAGTTAAGGTGAAGGCAGGCCCAGGATACTACATTTAACATGTTCCCAGGTGATGCTGTTAGTGTGAATCCAAGAGCTCTGGTTTTCAGACTAGGCAGTACACTGGAAACTCCTGGACATTTTCACAGTACTTATGCCTGGCTTCCATACTCCGAGATTCTAATTGGTATGGGTTACAGCTTGAACACCAGAACGTTTAAAGCCTCCTTGTTTTTGTTGTTGTTAGGTGCCATCGAGTCGGTATCCTATCACAGACAGTGTTGTGTACCTCATGACTGGTCTGGACATGTTCTTTTTGACAATGGATGCAACACCGTTCCTCTTTAAATTGTCATTCCCTGCATAGTAAACCATGTGGTCAGATTCAGAATGGCCAGTAATAGTCCATTTCAGTTCACTAATACCTAAGACATCGATGTTTATGTGTTCCATTTCATTTATGACACCTTGAAATTTTCCCAGATTCATACTTTGTACATTCCATGTTCCGATTTTCAGTGGATGTTTATAGCTGTTTCTCTTCATTTTGAGTTGTGCCCCATCAGCAAATGAAGGTTCTGTGGGCTTTTCTCCCATGAGTTTAACTCCATTCACGTCCTCATTGTCAACTTTATTTTGAGGAGGGAGCTCTTCCCCAGTCGCATTTTGAGTGCCTTCCAACCTGAGGGCACTATATCTGACAGTGTTTCTCTGCTATTTATAAGGTTTTCAGTGACTAAATATTGGGAAGTAGTTCGTCACTCTTTCTTCCTAGTCTGTTTTTGTCTGGAAGCTCATCTGAAACCTGTCCACCGTGGGTAACCCTGCTGGTATTTAAGTTACCAGTGGCATAGTTTCCAGAATCACAGCAACTCACAAGCCACCACAGTACGACAAACTGACAGATGAGTGGTGGAAAGCCTCCTTATATGTTCCTAGTCTGGTTTGTAGAACAGTGGTTTTTTTGTTGTTGTTGTATTTAACTTGACTGCACAAAGTCTCCTTAGATGTTCCTAATGTGCAATCACGTAAAAACAACAACAACAACAAAGAAACACTGTTCTACAAACCAGAATTCCTGGGTGGTGCAAATGATTAATGCTCTGAAAGGTTGGAAATTCCTGTCCACTCAGAGGTGTCTCAAAGCAAGCCAGGAGCATCTCCTGCTGAAAAACCAGCCACTGAAAACTCTATGGAGTATAGTTCTACTGTGTCTCAGTCGACTGCACCCATTTCTCCCACAGAACAGCTCGTGACTTCCAACTGCTGATCTTTCAGTTAGCAGCAGAGTGCTGAACCACTCACCACCAGACTCATGGACCAGAGAGTCAGAGCTGACTCTCTGGAAATTGGTGGTGTTGGTGGAGGCCCTGGAAACCCAAGTTTTATTTGAAAAGGAGTTAGGGAACTCAAATTCTATTTGGTTTTGGAATTATTTTATCATGTATCACTTTCCAGCTAATGTTGATTCTTGGAAAGAGATAACGTATCAACAATTTTCACTTAGTTGCATTGCTCCCTGAAACTGTGTTCTTGTACCAGAATGGAAATTTCAAGTGGAGAACATCGGTTCTAATAAAGGGACATGGTTGGGTTCATATTGATACATTTACTACATTACTCCTTGGCTTATAACTAAGTAACCCTGGTAGTGCAGTGGGTTAGGCACTGGGTTGCTTAACTGCAAGGTCGGTGGTTCAAACCCACCAGCCACTCCATGGGAGAAAGATGAGCCTGTGTGCTCCTGTAAGAGTCACAGTCTTGAAAGCCCTCAGAAGCCATTTTAGTCTGTCTGATAGGGTCGCTGCGAGCTGGAATCAACTTGATAACTGTGAGTTTTTTGTCATAGCTAACACTTGGTTTATGATGATTAAAATTCTGAAGTGTCTGCCTTTTGGCCTAACAATGAGTAAATTAAACTACACCTCCATAAAGGTGAATGGCAGGTTTTCAGTGAAAACATTGACAGGGCTTATGAAAAGGATTGTTGACTGACCTGACCATTAGGAAGGCGTTTTCTACCCAAGGAGACTGCGCCTGGAGTCCTGATGTGCTACTGTGGGTCATTGCGCTAGACTGCAAAGTTGGTTTGAACTGCAAGGTCGACAGTTCAAGCTCACCCGCTGCTCCTAGGAAACCCTATACAGGGTTGTTGTGAGTCAGAATTGACTCAAGGGCACTTAACAACAATCTTTGTGGCTAGGTAACCTAACATACTGTGAGATTTCTGACACATACACAGGACAAAAGCAGCTGCTGCCTGGCCCCACAGCATCTCTTCTCCAAAGTGGAGGCTCCAGTGAACCCACAATCATGAGAATTAGTTAAATGGCACTAATGTCACCCTGAATTACCTCATCTTTGAAAGAAAATGTCCTAATCAGCTTCGGATCTACCATGGATGATCTGCAATTTGGAATAAGTCAAATGAGCTTTTTCTCCAAATCATTATTTCATGTTCCTTCTCTGTGAGGCTAACAGCATAATTGGGATGTCTTAGCTTTATCTTAGCTTATAGATGCTTCTGGAAAAATGTTTCCAACTTACAGGGAAATAGAATGTAACCTAGAGGCACATTTGCCCTGTCGAATTTGGACCTAAAAAGTGATGCTATTGGGCTGTTTTATCTGTCTTTGAACCTGAGATGAAAGCTCATGTTTAAATAAATATTCTTATCTTTTTATATATATATCATTTAGGTTCTTTGATCCTTCATTAAAAACAATATAGAATGTAAAGCTAAAACAACATAGAATGTAAAGCTAATGTTCTCCCATGTAAACTATCACATAATTAATAATAAAAACTTAAAAAAAACCACAACATTGAAACCTGACCTGAAAGTAAAGTTTTTGTTACTATTGTTAAGTGTTGTTGAGTTGGTTCTAACTCATAGCAATCCTGGTGGGTTTGAACAAACAATCTTGTGTTTAGCAGTCTAGTGCTTATTCTACAATACCACACCAGGATTCCAAAAGTAAAGTAAAACGTTTGTATCAAATCTACCTTGTTTTCACCAAATTACCCATTCCATCCTAAACGGATTCATTAAACATCATGTAGAATTATTTTAAGAGTATGTGACATTACCACATGGAATGCGTTGGGAGTCCTTTTGTGACCTGTGTTAATAAAATGTCCTGTGGAGGCTATGCAGTCTAACTTGTTTCAGTCCAAAGGCCATGCCCTATTATGCTGGGCATCTAAAGAATATGATGAAGTGGTTTTTTTCTTGTGTGAGAATATTTAGGGAAGCTCTATTGTAAGTGCTCTTTCGTAGACGATACCAGAAGGTTAATAACGACTGAAACGAAGAGTGTTTATCTGACTCCACTTCAATGAAAATCCGTTCTTAGAAGTTTTTTCTAAATAGTCTTTGGGTGTTAAAAATGGTTCATCTCCTTGGCTGCTAACCACAGGGTTGTCGGTTCAAGGCCACTCTGAAGAAAGGCCTGGTTATTTTTGAAAGGTCACAGCCATTGAAAACCCTGGGGAGTACAGTTCTCCTCTGACACATAGGGGACACTGTGAGTTGGGAATGACTGATGGCAACTAGTTTTTCAGCGCCCTCCTGCTCCCGCCCTGACAATTAACCTCATTTCCTGCTAACAGCAAGAGCAGCTGAGAGTTCTGACACTTCAGCTCTACCTAGAGGGTCGGTGTTGGCTCTGACACTTCTAAACACCATCACTGAGAATTGCCACCAACAACAACCCTGCCACCAAAAACATTGTAAATTTACTTAAGCCAGGGCCTACAGAAATTGGAAAGAAAGAAGAGGGTTTTTTCTCCCACTTTGATGATGGCTTTTTTTCACTACACCTCTGGTGTGAGTCCATGGAAACCCGCACAGATGATCATCTGAGGAAAAATCACCATGTTGAATACACTCACCTTGCCTTCTGCCTTGGTCTCCTGACTTGGAACCACACCTGGTAGCCCACGGTGTCCTTTTGCTGGTCTGAGTGTGTTCCCAAGAGGACCCTCTATTCCCCTTGTCAACAGATCTACCACAGGTTTAGGATCAAGTTGAACCTCAGACATAACTTGGGTCTTCTAGGGTGGTGCTTCTCACTACATTGCAGCAAGACAGGACTATGTCTTGTGTCTGAAGAGCAGAGAGCTGGCAGATAGGAACAGCAGCATCTCCAAGACTAGCCTCAGCCCTGGGGCACAGGTCCAATGTGGCATACGGAGGATACTGACAGAGAAGGGATTCCTAAACTTCACCTGACACATCAAAGCAACCAGCACAGGAGATCATAAGTCCAGGGTTCCAATCCCAGCCGTGCCACTAAACAGTATTTAGTTGCTCTGAAACTTGCTTTTTTTCCCCCCTGTAAAATGAAGATGGCAATTCATTTTAGTTGGTTGTGAAAGTTAGTATTATTAAATATTATTGATAGTATTATTAAGTTTAGTATGATTAAATATT
>NW_006408547.1:19166762-19181794 GCF_000296735.1 Chrysochloris asiatica | reverse complement strand
ATAGTGTTATTAAATTTAGTATTAGTAAGTATTTATAGTGTTATTAAATTTAGTATTAGTAAGTATTTATAGTGTTATTAAGTTTAGTATGGTTAAGTATTAATTGATAGCATTAGTAAGATTATTAAGTATTGATAGTGTTATTAAGTTTAGTATTGTTAAGTGTTAATTGATAGTATTATTAAGTTTACTATGATTAAATATTAATTGATAGCATTAGTAAGTATTTATAGTGTTATTAAGTTTAGTATTATTAATTCATAGCATTAGTAAACAGTATTATTAAGTATTGATAGTTACGTTTAGTATTATTATGTATTAATTGATAGTATTTATTAAGTTTAGTATTATTGAGTATTAATTATGATACTATTAAGTTAGTATTAAGTATTAATTGATGGCATTTTAAAGTATTAATTATAGTACTATTAAGTTTAGTATTGTTAAGTATTTACTGATAGCATTATTAAGTACTAATTATAGTACTATTAAGTTTAGTATTGTTAAGTATTTACTGATAGCATTATTAAGTACTAATTATAGTACTATTAAGTTTAGTATTATTGAGTATTTATTGATAGCATTATTCAGTATTAATTATAGTACTATTAAGTATTTATTGATAGTATTATTAAGTATTAATTGATACATTTCCCCCTCCCACGTCTCTTCATTCATGACTTTCCTTTTGCACATTTAAGGACTTTCGTTGCTCCCTAACCCCTACCCCTGCTGAAACCTCTGTTCTCCAGAGAGGTGGGTTGTAATAGCTAATTCAGAGTCAAAAAACAAGTGCCTGGTTTTTGAGTTTCAAAAAAGAGAAAGAAAAGATAAGCACCTATTTCAGGTCTAAGAGAGGAGTCATTGGAATTGCATGTATTGAAGCAGAACCTGAGTTTCCTCCCTGGCCCCTTATTCAAATCACAAACAACAACTAGACAGAGTTACTTTGAACTGGAGAGAGAAGATGAACTCAAGAGACACATCCCAGGATGTCAGCTGGAATCCTATCAGGGAGAGAAAGAAGTTCCAGATGGGTTTAGGAGCAGGGGTAAAGAGAACACGTGCATAACTTCCTGTCTGCAGCCTGGGAGATGGCAAGCCTCACAGTTTGTTGTACCATCTTGAGACCAGGAAGTAAAGATGGCTGTTTGCACAGCAAGCCACAGTCTTCTCACTTCTGGCATCATGAGGAGGAGATTCTCACTGTCCTCAATCTGGCTGGAGAACTAAATGCTTCACATTTCTTCTAAAGGACTCTTCTTGCAATGCAATCATTACTACCACCACTGGGCCTCAAGGTCACCTTGAACCACAAGGTGGGTGGTTCAAACCCACCAGACACTCCTTGGAAATCCTACACAGGGTCTCTATGAATTGGAACCAACTTAACAACAACAACAACATATGTGTTTTCAAGTTGCAAGTGTAACCTTCATAAAACCCAGGTGACTCCGGCTCCAGTTCCACTTAGAGTCACGTTCATAGTAACAAGAGTCCAGTGACCCAAACGTAACTGTATCTTTATGACAGTCTTTCAAGAGGATGACAGAATCGAGCTGTTCCTTCATCATAACAAAAATTTAAAAGTTTCCTCTGCATTACAAAATACTCCTATTCCCTTTGATCAAAAATGTCTTTCTCTTCCACATAACTCTTCTTCCAACACAGCATATTCCCATATATCAGCCTCATCATCTCTCCTTCTGAACCTGTCTTGTCTTCTCCCCTCAGAGACTCTCATGTCCATTTTCATATGGATCTCATTCACCCTTCAGTTTCTTCCTTCACAGCCTGCCCTGCCCTCTGCCTTCCCACCCTCAATATCCTGACCTGCTGAACTGATGATGAGGAAGTAAGAAAGAAAACAGTTCTATAGTTGGAGCCATAGTTTCCAGAGTTGGCAGGGAATAGGAAGGAGGCTTTGACTAGTTGGACATTGTTTTTGTCCCTGTTACTTAAGCAACAGAGACATAGTCTGATTTGTTTTGAACAAAGAGGATGAACACATTCTCAGTAAGAGCACAGTTCATTCTCAGGGAGGCAGGAATCCAGTCCCTGTCTCAGCAGTGGGCACGCTGAACCCTCTACTCCCTCCCACTCTTCCCGTGGATGCCTCCCTTCCTGCGTCTTCAGGTGGAGTTCAAGCTGCTCATGAGAGGCCCTGACAGGCCAGCTGGTCCCCATTCATTCTTCCCTGTTGAGCATGGTGCTGACAACAGGTCCTCTCCCCAGTTTCTGGCCAGTGTTGAGACAAATTGATTTTAGGTTAGGTGGCCACAGTGGCCCAATCACTTTGGTCAACAGAGGAGAGGGTAATTGGTAAGTACTTTCAGATTCTGACATGGATCTGAGGCTATGCAGAAGATGAGGATGACCCAGGGGAAATTCTATTCCCAGGCAAAGGAGAATGAGAACTGCAGACTTATAACACAGCAAGAGTGGATGAGAGTTAGGGTGTACGATGATGGATTAGGTGCTGTTGGGTTTGGGGGTGAGTAGACCCCATCATAAGGACTACAGTATTAGGTGGATATCGTTATTGTTAAATGCCATCAAGTCAGGTACCACTCAAAGCAACCCTGTATAGGACTTTCATGGAGTGACTGGTGGGTTTGAACCGTTGACTTTGTGGTTAGCAGTACAGTGCATATCCTTCAGTGCCCCACCAGGACTCCATTAAGTGGATTGTGGTGGTTAAATGCCCTCAAGTTAGTTCCAACTCATAGAGACCCTGTATAGCGTTCCCAAGGAGTGGCTGGTGAGTTTGAAACACTGACCTTGTGGTTAGCAGTCCAGTGCATTTAGGTGGATGGTGGCAGACAAAAGAGCCCCTGCTAGGAATGAGGAAAGCAGAGATGCTATTCCTAATATACGTGCCATATTGGATTTGTTGTTCTTGTTAAAGTGCCGTCAAGTCAATTCCGACACATAACAACTCTGTATAGGGTTTCCAAGGAGTGGCTGGTGAGCTTGAACCAACAACCTTACAGTTAAAATGACTTTGCAGTCTGAAGCATTAGCCCACTGTGCCACACCAGGACTCTGAGTCAGCTAAACTTTAATTTAACAAATAATTCCTGTTAGCTGTCATCGATTCAGCCTCTGTCTCAGCAGCAACTCTGTGCACAATGGAACAAAATGCCGTCCAGTTCTGTGCCATCAGTCCTATGGTTGGTATCAGATTGGACTGTTACTATTCACAGGGTTTTCGTTGACTGATTTGGGGGAGTAGACCTCCTGATTCAGCATCATAGCAATGTGTCAGATGAGTTGTGGCTTGAGGTGCACTGGCTGAAATGAGTCAAGCCTGCATCTCCTTCATGGGAGACAAGACTTCTGACGGAATCACTGCCCCACTAACAAATAATTGCAAGGTGCTATTTTCAGCGCAAGACACTACATTAGGTACACGGAGTAGGGGACTGGGCTACAAAGATGAATAAGAAACAATTTATGTCCTCAAAATGTTTCCATAGAGAGCAGAGGATTTTGTGACTAGCATTGGATGGCTTGGCCAGAGGTCTAAGTGTTTTCAATGCCTTATATTTATCTGTACCCTTCATACTTCCTCACGCCCTGCTTCCTAGTAAGACATGCTGAATAACTATTCCGAGATTGATTGATTTTGCTTACAGAGAGACGTACTTTAAGCAATTTGTGCCTGTCAGTAGATCAACTGTGGTCTGCGAAAACTTGATTTGCTTAACTTTTCTTTGAAAGAAATAAAACTGTCTAGCATTGTAGAATTTGACAAATTACTAAGCTGCCATGGTGCGCCGCTTTTCGATCACACAGGGGAGTGAAAAATTTATTAGAGTAACCGCCTCCATTCCCCATGAACCCCAGCCAAAA
The DNA here is from genome assembly GCF_000296735.1 of Chrysochloris asiatica. Classification (NCBI taxonomy): domain Eukaryota; kingdom Metazoa; phylum Chordata; class Mammalia; order Afrosoricida; family Chrysochloridae; genus Chrysochloris; species Chrysochloris asiatica. Next base: position 19,177,939 of record NW_006408547.1, on the reverse strand, counting down.
TGACAGTTTGGGGAGCAGGACATGAATAAGATGAAAGATTCTGGGCTGCAGGGACCAAAGGCAAAGCCTGAAGGCTCAGGATTCCACGGAGTGTTTCCAAAGGGAGAAGAAAGACTCATCTCTCACAAAGAGCAGAAATGAGAAGGATGAGTGAAGCTGTTCCAAGTGGATCGAAGAGCAAAATCAAGTAAAGATGGGGGTCAAGTCATGTGGTAAAAGTGGCCACCCAGAAACCACCTCTCAGATGTCACCCTACTTGGAAGGGGTGCAGAAAAAGGTCCCAGTGGGAACGTTGGGTTTCGATGTACTCAGCCTCTAAACTTGTTCTCATTTTCCCAATCTGGGTAGGAAGTGCCTCTAGGCCCTCTGCTGTTGCATCACTTAAATTATTTTGTGTGTAATATTATAAAGTTCGAAAAACGTAATAATATAAAGAAGGAACATAAGTAGACTTTTCTCTGTGTGTTGTAGCTCTGTCTCCTAAGGAGAACATTCTAGAATAATGCACTCATACTGAAACAAGGTAATTTTAGGTTCTGCTCAGGCCTCAGCTGTATTTCCCAACAACTGGTGACTGTGGGTGATGACAGAAGTGAAAATCTGACAATGTGGTAGCATCACTGTCTTCAGCCCTTCATCCTCAGACTGAGCTGGAGTCTCTACTGGTTTTAATATTCAGTGAGGTGTTGAGTGAGACTCACACTTGCCCAGTGAATTGGTTTGAAATATAAATGTATTTATGCAATTCATAATAAGCCATCAAACTAGATCCTACCCTGTCTCAGTGTGAAAAATTCCCTTCAGAAAATTACCAGAGAGAAATCTAAAAGTTTAGGAACTCTAAAATCCTTGGTGGCATCTTCCTATTGAGCCCTAGTGATGCTGAGCTGAGGGTGAGTTTTACAAGAACCTCTGATGACAGAGATGATGGGTATGCACATGACTTCCTCCTTATCTTAACTTGTTGGAACTGATCTTCAAATATTTCCTCAACACCCATTATGTGTCAAGCTCTGAGTGCTGGAGAAGAACAAAATACGTGAAACAGATATGACTGTGTCCTTATGGAGATTAAGTCTAGGAGGACTTTGCAAATATGTCCCATCAGTGTTCAAGGACATATCTTCCAATCCTGGAGGTTCCCAATCATTTTTGTGAAGAGAAGTTCTTTTTTGTTTTCCCTGAGGCTAGAAATCATTTGGAGAAATGGGGAGAGGAGAAATCCACCATGTCCTTAAGCAGAGGAGACGGAGTTGTGTTAAGAGAGAGACCTGGAGCAGAAGATAAGGGTGTTGGGAGAAGTCTCTTCCCTAGAGGAAAGGGGAGCCATGGCTTGCTTTGACAGTGATTGTTAAACATCCTTTCATTGGTGGGACTGTTCTAAAAGGGGAGAAACAAATCTGGAGAAGAAATCTGGGGGCTATATTCTTCAAGCATCCTTTGGCTGAGATGGTTTCATGAGGAACTCCATACCCTCAAACTTCCCTAAGTCCCTCACACACATTACCCTCAGGAATTCACTGAGTAACACTTAACAGGGCTGTCTGTATTTTCCAACCCAATTCAATCTGACATAGAGAATGGTGGTGGTGATGGTGCACTGTGGAGTTGGTACCGACTCAAAGCAACCCAATATTGGGTTGCCAAGGCTGTAAATCTTTGTGGGAACATAAAGACTCTTCTTTATCTCATGATAGTGTTAAACTGCTGACCATGAGATTAGCAGCCCAACTCGATAAAATACCATCAGGTAAAGAGTCTTCCCGTAACTCTGGCACCTTATTGGATAGGCATCTGTTGATCCTGTCTCCACTTGGGCACACAGTTCTCTACTTCCTAAGACTGTAACACACTGAGCAGAAAAGGTGTAGGAATCAAGTGGAATTATGTCACAACTATTTCTCTACCCCCATCCACATTCCAGTATGCCATGATCATCAGGAATTATAAACCATTGAAAACCATCACTTGTTCATTTGTTTTTTTGCTGCATGTGATACTATTTAGAAAAGGAGACCTGGTGATGTAGCGGTTGAGAACGTCTCTGCTGGAGAAAGATGTGACGATCCACTTCCATAAAGGTTACAGCCTTGGAAGTCCCATGGCAGTTCTACTGTATCATATAGGATCGCTGTGGGTTGATATTGCGTCAACAACCACAGCAACAACAACAAATATTATTTGGATAAAAGAAAGAGGAAGGAAGAAGAAGAGGAGGGAGGGATGAGGGAAGTAAAATAGAGGAAGAGAAGAAAGGGCTGATGCAAATAAATTCAAATTCTTGATATTTTGGACCATGTTCATAGATTTTGTGTATTTTAACTGGATCTTCCTTGGGAGATAGGGCAAAATTTAAAACATAAATGAGGGAAAGAAAGAAATAGTCTAACACTTTTGAGGTTTTTGTCTACCCTCTCTGTATGTTGAACTAGCTTTAGGATTTGGATTAATCAAGAAACCTCACAGTGTCAAATTCACCATCAACAGATTGAACCATCATTTTCTAATTATAAAATATGAGGAGGAAATCAGTTATTCTATGTAAATAGCTGATTGCTCTCACAAGTAACCAATTATAAAAGACATTGTTTCTTTGGATGAAAGTTAAGCCTATCTGCCAATATTTGACCCAAAAGATTAAACTTCCACTAGGCTGGAGTTTGACAAGTAATAGAATGAGTAACTGGAGACAATTCCAGCTGGCACAGAACTCATTTAGGAAAACCAATTGCTTGGAAAGCAGGACTGTTGGTTCAGTTCTGGGTGGCAGTTAAAATTCTGTGGCTAACACCAGGCTGGACGTATTCAAAGGAGAATAAGCTAAAAGGTAAGCAGCAGAAACTATGGGATTCAGGTAGCCCTGGTTGCAGTCAAGGGGCTGAGAAATGAAAATCCCTGAACATCTTCTCACCCCATGCATGGATGTGTAACTGCAAAAGGGGGTTGTAGTCATCTGCTGCAAAATCAGCCAAAACTCCAAGACAGAGCTCAGATCAAAGACCAAAATGTTTACTGTGTATCATTACATATGAGGACAGAGGAGCAAGAATCTCCCAGAACTGCCTCTCCAGCTGGCGGACAACCTGGAGCTTTCAAGGGGGAAGATACTCAAGACCATGGAACTTGTGGTCAGGCAGTGTATTGTTCCTTATTCCACCAGTTAAGGTAGTAGTGTCAACAGTTAGTGTCGTCATGTCCGGAACATAGTGGCTGTCTCAACCACGCCTGTTTGTTGATTTTGCTTTTATTCCTAGGAGAATTCTCCCCTCATTTCGACCACAAGTTCTGCTTTAAAGATCGAAAAGGAGTGATTAGTTATGTAGGGAGTTACATTTTTACCATAGCCACTTTTCTAAGATAGTTACTCAGTTTCTATTTTACTTTAGATGAAGCTGAAATCTTTTCTGTACCCCCATTTCAGTGCTCCCATTTCAGTTACAAAAGAATACATAGACTTTATAGTTAGATAGGACTGTGATGAAAACCAAGCTCCATCACTCACTGCTGAGACCACAGGTTAAGTGCCTCAGTGTTCCAGGGTGTCAGCTTCTTAATCTACTATTTTTAGAAAAATAAATGTTACCCACAAAGTGCTATTTTGTTAGCTTGAATTTTTAAAGAAATATTAGTCTTCATCCACACTAGCCTGTTGGAAATTGTCTTAAACCATCCCAAACTCAGGTCCACACAGTAGTGGTGACAAGGGAGGAGAAAGCTTGGAAGGAGACTATTGTACTTAGCACCTCCATCTCCACTAGTCCTTTCCTATATGTCCATATGTAAATGCAGCGTCAATTTTGTTTACTTAAAGGACAATTCAATCCCAAACAACCCCCTAGGGATCCTTCTAACTTCCAACCAGATTACTCTCGATAATAAAAATCCAGTAACCTAGAAATTTGGGGGATTAAGGGAGAAAACAGACCCTGGAGACTGTGAGGGATTGAGGAGTATTTGGTGAGCTGCTAGCTGCAAGGTTGTGGGATCAAACTCACTAGCCACTCCTTGGGAGAAATATGAGGCTGTCTGTTACCATAAAAATTTACAGTCTGGTGAAGTCCACATGTACAATGCTATTTATATCGTTGAATAATAAGTTTTTTTATATAAAGATAAGGCTTAATGGCCAGGAAGAGACTGGAGGAACCTGAGACTATGGCTCTCGGCCACTCTTCAGATCTGGAACTGAACTCCCCCTAGTGGCCCAAGTTTCAACCAAGTGGTAGATACGTATATAGTAGGGACAACAACCCTGGTGAGGTCAGCTCACCATGGAGTGGTCAACCATTCAAGATCAAAGGGTAACACTGACATGGGAACACAGTTCACAGCGTTAGGAAGGAGGTTGGAACTGAAATAGAAACTATAGGGAGGGAATGAGGTAACTACTGTTACATGGAGGGAATTACAATCATTGAGATGAAACAAAGCATGTGATTTTCTGGATGTAAAAAACATGATCTGCTCTATAATCTTCACTGAATTCACAATAAAACATTTTTTCTAAAAAAGGGTATTTTCAATGAATCAGTTGTTGGTCTTGCAAAATTCTCTTGCATGATATCTGGAGTCACTTTTATCACTGTTCTGAATCCTTTCTCATTTCCTGCTTTTCTGTTCCAATCACCAGAAATTATCAATGCATCTTGCTAGAATGTTTTATCAGTGTCGAACTGCAGAAGTTAGTAAAAATCTTGTTTCCTCATCTTTGGTATTAGTGGTTGATGTGTACATTTAATGGCCCTGATAGCTATGCTTCTAATGGTAAACAGGGTACTGCTAATCCATGGCATGAGGTGACAATGTGAACACACAAACTATCACCACCTGCATACCAAGTACTAATGACAAACGTGATTCTGGGTGATAGTTTGTTTGATACTTTTGTGCAATTTTGTCAGGATGAGACCAAGTAAAAAGGAAAGAGATGCTGGAAGCTATGTCATTGATGTTTTGAATACCAGCAGGGACCCACCTCCATGGCGGACAGTGTTCAGTGCACCATCCAGACTAAGACAGTCTAGGAAGAAGACTGTCTACTTGTGGCTGTTCAGCCACAGAAACCTGTATGAATACCCACAGCACACTGTCAGCTACAGTGCCAGAAGATGAAAACAGTGGGAACAGCAGCAGGACACTGTCAGATACAGTGATGAAAGATGAGCCCTTCAGATTGGAAGGCACTCAAAATAAAACCAAGGAAGAGCTACCTCCTTAAATAGAGGTAACCATAAGGATGTGAAAGGAACAGAGTTTTCGGGACCTTCATTTGCTGATGGGGCACAACTTACAATGAGAAGAAACAACTGCAAATATCCATTAATAATCTGATCATGGAAGATACAAAGTATGAATCTAGGAAAATTAAGTTTGTCCAAAACAAAGTGGGGTGTATAGATATCAAGGCATTGTTGTTGTTGTTATGTGCCATGGATTCGGTTCCAACCCACAGCCACCCTGTACAGAATTTTCAAGGCTGTAAATCTTTACGGAGCAGAAAGCCTCCTCTTTCTCCCGCGGAACCACTGGTAGTTTCAAACTGCTGACCTTGTGGTTCACAGCCCGATTCATAACCACTACACTGCCAGAGCTCCTTATCAAGGCATTAGTGAGCTGAAATGGACTTGTATTGGTCATTTTGAATCAGAAAATCATATGGGTTTACTATGCCAAGAAGAAAAATTCAAGAGGAATAGCATAGCATTCATCATCAAAAAGAACATCTCAAGATCTCAAGATCCATCTTGTAGTACAACACTATGTGATAGGATACTATCATACACCTACATGGGAGACAAACTAATACCACTATTATTAAATTTTATGTACTAACCACTGAAGTCAATGATGCTGAAACAAGAATTCTACCAACATCTTTAGTCTGAAATTGATCAAATGTGTGATCAAGGTTCATTGATAATTACTGGCGACTAGAATGGGAAGGTTGGAAACAAAGAGACTCAATAGTTGGAAAATACAGCCTTGGTGATAGAAATGATGCTGGAGATTACATGGTAGAAATTTTCAAGACCATGACTTCTTCACTGCAAATACCTGCTTAAAATGGCAAAACAGTTATGCACATGGACTGTGTGGAATTTAACGGCATACACAGGAATCAAACTGATTACATCCATAGAAAAGAGACAGCTGGAAAAGCCTCAGTATCATCAGTCAAAACAAAGCCAGGAACCAACTGTGGAACAGTCCATCAGTTGCCAATATTGACAGTGGGGGCTTCCCTAATTGAATTAAGACACCTAACTACAACAGGGCTGATTGGACCCCACAGTGGTAGGGACCAAGTGACAGCACTTAATCTACAAAGACAAGGCGGGCATGGTTACCACAATGGACAGCACAATCAAAGTAGTAATCAGAATAGTCTAATTATCCAAGATTTATGGCTTGACTACTTAAGCAGGGTGCCCCTAAGAGTGAAATAGATGGGTAACCTTCTAAATATTTACTTGATCTATTAACAGGTAGAATTCCATGTCAAGTGAACAGCAGTCAAATGAACCACCAGAATAGAGAGTCACAGTCTCTCACGCAATTCCCAGACTTCAGTCAGTTTACAAACTCGAAACTCTTGAATGAAGGAAAGTTGGGTCCCCACTACACCAACAGAAATGTATAGTGATAATCTTTCTCCCAGTCTTCCTCAAAGGAATCTGCAGCCTTTTACAAGAGAGACTGTTCATTGGAGAAAAGGAAATAATCAGACTTCTCAGAGTTTACTGGACACTGACTCTGAATTGACACGAATTCCAGGAGACTCCAAAAGTCACTGTGGTCCACCAGTCAGAGTGGGAGTGTATGGAGGTCTCGTTATTAATGGAGTCTTAGCTAAGGTCCATTTCACAGTGTGTCCAGTGGGTCAGTGAACCCTTCCTGTAGAGATTTCCTCTGTTCCAGAATGCAGAATCCTAATATACACACTTAGCAACTGGAAGAACCCTCACATTGGATCACTGAAGTGTGGAATAAGGGCTGGTATGGCAGGAAAAGCCAAGGGAAGCCTTAACCTAGAAAAACAGTAAACCAAAAGCAATACCATGTTCTTGGAGGGATTGCAGATATTAGCACTACAATCAAGGACTGAAAGGATGGTGATTTTAGCACATCCCCATTTCATTCACCTATCTGGCCTGTGAGACAAACAGCTGAGTCTTGAAGAATGACAGTTGATTACAGTAAACTTAACCAGGTGGTAGCTCCAATTGCAGCTGCTGTTCCAGGTATTGTTTCATTGCTTGAGAAAATTACTGTGTCTTCTGCTATTGATGTGGCCAATGTCTTTTTCTTAATTCCAGTTTCTAAGGATCACCAGTAGCAGTTTGCCTTTAGCAAGCAAGGCCAGCAATATACCTGCCATGTCCTACTTCAAGGGTACATCTAACCCATGGACTTGGGACTCACCCCCTCTACAATTGTGTGGGTCATTGTTAATATAAACCTGTCATTATGTATACTTATATGAACTTCACTGGTTTTGCTTGTCTAGACAACCCTGCCTAAGACAGAAGGAAAAATAATTAATGACCATTCTGGCACTTTTTTCGTATCTCCTTACTCCTAAGAACCTTGTTGGCAACAGAAAGTCAAAGAGACATTTTTATGAGACACATTGTTGCTGAGTGCCATCAAGTCAGTTCCAACCCACAGTGACCCTGTATAGGATTTCTGAGGTGCGGGAGGTGAATTTGAACCTCTGATCTTGCGGTTTATCCTGCAGCAAGGGGCTGTTTGGACCTTGTACAGGACTCATTTCTGGGGAATATGTTGCTGTCTCAATCGCAGGCTTCAGAAGGACAGTCAGACACCGAGAGAACTTTCAGCTGGGGAGAGGTGGGCTGGTAGGAGCAGGTACAGAAAAGGAAGCTGGGGTAGGGACAAAGACCCTTGTCCTTCATTCCAATTTTGTCTTGGGGTGACTCTGGTGAGGAGTGTGCAGGAGAGATGCTGACCAAGCCAATATTCTCTTTCTGGGCAAGCAGCTGAATACATTATCCAGCATCCTTTGCAGTTTTGTGGGACCATGTGATTGAGTTCTGATAGGTGGGATGTGGGAAAAAGTGATGAAGGCCCTTCTAGGATTGTCTCTAAAAACTCTTGCAAGGTCCTCTTCACTCGTTTCATCCATAAGCCAGCTGGGAGATGGTAGATTGACGGAACCCAGGTCCATGAATCATCTTCTGGAAGGTTTTCTGTTGAAAATTTGATGGGGCTATGAAGTAAACCAAAAATAAACCTGTATTAAGCTAACCTGTAGATATATTACCTGGAGAATAGAAGGCACCAGAATTAGTAGTTTGATTCCAATAAAACCTTAAAATTAGTTTATTTTCCTGGCCTGTTACCCCTACTAAAATTGTGGTTAGGAACGAATAACTTTGTGTGTTTTGAAGCTGTCTATCACTGGAGGCCAGTGTGCTAGTAGGATGTTGAATAGTTTCAGCAGAACGTCCAGATATAAACAATGTAGGAAGGCAGGTCTAGTGACATGCCTTCAAAAATCAGCCAATGAAAATCCTGTGAATCAATTGGTCCAATCCACAATCGATTATGGGGATGGTGCAGGGCTGGGCAGCATTTTGTTCTGTGATGCACAGGGTCACCCTGAGTTGGGGCTGAATTGATGGTCACTGAAAACAAATCTCCAGGAATTGATGGAATACAGATTGAAATCTTTCGACAAAAGGATGCAGCACTGAAGACACTCACTCTTCTATGCCAAGAAATTTGGAAGACAGCTACTAGGTCAACAGATCGGAAAAGATTCATATTTGTGCCCATTCCAAAGAAAGGTAATGAAACTCAATGCAGAAAGTACAGAACAATATCAATATCACATGCAAGTAACATTTTGCTGAAGATAAATTTAAAATGGTTGCAGCAGTACATCAGCAGGGAGCTTCCCTGCAAAATTCAGAAACAGATGTGGAAATGAAGCATATCATTGCTGAACTCATATAGATTCTGGCTGAATGCAGAGATTACCAGAAAGACGTTTACTTGTTCTTTATTGACAATGCAAAGGCCTTCAACTTCATGGATCATGACAAACTATGGACAACACTGGGCAGAATGGAAATTCTGAACATTTAGTTATGCTCATGAGGAATCTGTGCAGAGAATAAAAGGCAGACATTAGAACAAAACAAGGGAATACTGAATGGTTTAACATGCAACTTTTCACCATATTTATTCAACCTGTATGATAAGCAAGTAATTAAAGAGACTGGATTATGTGAAAAAGAACATGGCATCAGAATTGAAGGAAAACTCATTAACAACCTCCAATATTCAGATGATACAACCTTGTTTACTGAAAACAAACAGAACTTAAAATACTGATGAAGATCAAAGACTATGATCTTCGATATGAATTGCCGCCTCGTTGTAAAGAAAACAGCAATTCTCACAACTGGATCAATAAACAACATCATGGTTAACGGAAACAAGATTGAAATTGGCAAAGTCTTCATTTTACTTGGGTCACAATCAATGTGTATTAGGAAAGTTTGCTGCAAAAGATCTCTTTAAAATGTTGAAGAGTAAAGATATCTGTTTGAGGAATAAAGTGTACCTGACTCATGCCATAGTGTTTTCCAGTTGCCTCATATGCATGTGAAAGTTGGACAATGAATAAGGAAGATCATAGAAGATACTGATACACTTGAGTTATGGAGAAGAATATTAAAAGTGCCGTGGACTACAAGAATAACAAGGAAATCTGTCTTGGAAATACAGCCAGAATGCTCTTAGAAACAAGGGTGGCAAGACACTGTCTCTCGCACGTTGAATATGTTGTCAGGAGGGGCCAGTTCCTGGAGAAGAACACCATGCTTGGTAAAGTAGAGGGTCAGTGAAAAGGGGAAAAACCCCAAGGAGACAGATTGACATAGGGGCAACAACAATGGGTTCAAATGTGGCAACAATTGTGAGATGGCACAGGACGAGGCAGTGTTCTGTTGTGTATGGGGTTGCTCTATGTCAGAATCAATCCAGTGGCACCTAAAAATGTGACAACAACATGTATCTGGCACTGAACAAGTTACTGGGAACGCAATGACAAGTAATACAACCTGGTTCCTTCACCTCATGGAGTTTATCTTCTTGTTGGGATATATAAGGGGTTCCGTCAGCAGTCCCATATCTCATGAGAGAATTCTAATTTAGTGCTCTCAGAGGTCAAATACATAGTGTTTATAATAAACAGTTCACCTAGGTTTGGGTAATGGTACTGTGGGTACCTGGGGTGGGGCCTAGGTAAAGCACTCGACATCAAGGTTGGTTTGAAAAACAAGGTTGGTGGGTCAAAGTCACCAGTTGTTCCTCGGAAACTCTATACAGGGTTGCTGAGTCAGAATTGACTTGATGGCACTTAAAAACAACAACAACAACAGTATGGGTGGCTATCGGAGATTTTTCCAGAGACAGGATCTTTACTAAGGAAATCTGAGATGGTCATTGCCAGAATGAACTAAAAATCTCCATTTTTTCTGTGCTTTCTTTGCTATCCATCCGAGTTTTTGAAAGAGACCATATCCCTTCATCTATTTCAATGACTTCTATTTCAACTCCAGGCTTCAGAATGTATTCTTCATCCACCGACTTGACCCCAATGATGTTGTTGTTAGGTGCCATTGAGTCGGTACCAACTCATAGTGACCTTATGCACAGCTGAACGAAACACTGCCCAATCCTGGGCCAACCTCACTACTTTTGCCACACATGAGTCCATTGATGCTGCCAACTGGCCAGTCCATCTCATTGGGGGTTTTCTTCTTGTTCTCTGGCCCTCCACCTTACCAAACATGATATCCTTCTCTAGCAATTGGTTACTCGTGACAATATGTCTGAATGATGAGAGATGAAGTTTGGGCATCTTGGCCTCTAAGGAGCACTCTGGCTGCACTTCTTCCAAAATAGATCTATTGGTTCTTTTGGCAGCCCATGACACTTTCAATATTCTCTTCCAACACCATAACTCAAAAGCCTCAATTTTTCTACGGTCTTCCTTATTCACTGTCCAGCTTTCCCATGCTTATGAGGCTATTGAAAATACCATGGCTTGGGTCAGGTGTACCTTAGTCCTCAAGCTGACATCTTTGCTCTTCAACACTTTAAAAAGGTCTTGTGCAGCAGATTTGCCTAATGCAATACATTGT
>NW_006408547.1:19148629-19162622 GCF_000296735.1 Chrysochloris asiatica | reverse complement strand
GTGTTTAATGTATCAAATCTGTTCTTCAGATGATCTCTAAATTCAGGTGGGATATATTCAAGGTTATATTTTGGCTCTTGTGGACTGGTTTTCATTTTCTAAAGCTTCAGTTTGAACTTGCATATGAGTAATTGATGGTCTGTTCCACAGACTGCCACTGGCCTTGTTTTCACTGATGTTATGGAGCTTTTCCATCGTCTCTTTTCACAGATGTAGTCAATTTGATTTCTGTGTATTCCATCTGGTGAGATCCATGTGCAGTGTCATCTCTTATGCTGTCTAAAGAAGATATTTGAAATGAAAAAATCATTGATTTTGCAGAATTCTTTCATGCATTCTCCAGCATCATTTCTAACACCAAGGCCATATTTCCCAACTACTGATCATTCCTCTTTGCTCCCAACATTTTCATTCCAATCACTAGTATTGATCAATACATCTTGATTGCACGTTTGATCATTTTCAGATTGAAGAAGTTGTTAGAATTCTATTTCATCCTCACTGGTTTAGTGTTTGGTGCATAAATTTGAATAATAGTGGTATTAACTGGGCTTTCCTGTAGTCACATGGATATTATCCTATCACAGAGAGTGTTGTACCTCGTGACTGATCTGGATATGTTCTTTTTGACGATGAATGCAACACCATTCCTCTTCAATTTGTCATTCCCAGCATAGTAAACCACGTGTCATCAGATTCAAAATGGCCAATACCAGTCCATTTCAGCTCACTAATGCCTAAGATATCAATGTTTATGCATTCCATTTCATTTTTGACAACTTCCAATTTTCCCAGATTCATACTTTGTACATACTACATTCTGATTTTCAGTGGATGTTTACAGCTGTTTCTCTTCATTTTGAGTTGTGTCTCATTAGCAAATGAAGGTCCCATGGACTTTTCCCCCACGTGCTTTACTCTATTCACCTCATCATGCTCAACTCTACTTTGAGGAGGCAGCTCTTCCCCAGTCACATTTTGAGTGTCTCCCAACCTGAGGGGCTCATTTTCTGGCACTATATCTGATAGTGTTTCCCTGCTATTTATAAGGTTTTCAGTGATTAAATATTTGGAAGTAGTTCATCACCCTTTCTTCGTAGTCTGTTTTTGTCTGGAAGCTCATCTGAAACCTGTTCACCATGGGTGACCCTGCTGGTTATTTAAAATACCGGTGGCATAGCTTTCAGAATCACAGAAACTCACAAACCACCACAGTATGACATACTGACAAACGAATTGTGGCCATTAATATTAGATACATTCTATTAGAGATCTGATATTTAATTTTTTAAATTACACTAATTATAAAACTACCAATTAATGGCAAGTAATAAGAGTGGAAAATGTTGAAACTACCTGATTTCTTATTACAGGCATTTAAAAAAAATAACATCAGACAGGCATTACTATATTCATTCTTATGCTTTGATTATAAGAAACAGAAACAAACTCAGAACTGCTAAAGCAAGAATAGGAAACAATAGCATTATTATAAGGGCTGTTTCATGAACACAAAAGCTGAAATGCAGTCATGCCCCAGAAAGGATCTTTAACCAGAAACTGCAGCTCACAGAGCTCTTTGCCGCTCATCTCTGTATAGTATGTGCAATATGGCTGTCCTACAGCTCCTGAGTGACCATGACATGGTTCCATCCACATGGAGAGATGAAAAGGCCTAATGTGAAACCCTACTCCAGATTCCCAGAGGTGTTTACATTGATGCAATTAACTACGGGCTCAACTGACAATTGAGTCCATTCCAATTCATGGCAACCTCAGAATCCCTCCCTTTACAGGGTTACTATGACAACACAATAATCCTCCACAGCAGTTTCAATGGATGGTTTTTGAGACATAGCTCACCAGGCCTTTTCTTCCAGGGTATCTCAGTGGACTTCCACCAGGAACCTGATGGTTGCATCATGGTCTCCAGGAGAACGAGACGGTGCCCAGCTACCAGTACATCAAGTGTTCTGATAGATGGATACTAATAGAAAGGGGGAAAATGTGGAACACAAGTTCAAATTCTCAAAAAAAAAAAAAAAGAATTTAATCTTGAATAAAAAATATCCCCTGAACTTAACTTTTAGGTAACTAGCAAGTGAACTCACAAAGAAGGAATACCACCAGTGAGTACCACACTCTTAAAAAGCCATCAATAAGATACCAAGTTACTCCAAAGTCTGGATGAGAAGATAGAGGCCAGTGAGACTAGGTTATTGGAAGAAACAATTAAAACAGAAATAGTGAGAATAGTATGAAGAATATAACCAATGTTACTGAGAAATATGTGTACAAATCATTGAAGGGGAACCTGTTTTGTTGTATACACTTCCAATAAAATACACATATTTTAAATTTTAAAAAAGAACTTCTTGGTTAGCAGCTGAGCCAGGGCCTTCATGAATGGGGCCTAGGGCCTGGTTGAGTCCCATATGGAGTAGCTAGATCAGCACTCTCACCTGGGAAGCCAGCCCATGCAGGTGTCTAGCACACTTCAGAGCAATCTCAGTTACCAACATAATCCTCACCCCTCAAAGTCCTTCCACTTTAAAGTCAGTTTGCAGACCTTTGTTCCCTACCCATCATATACTTGTTTCAAAATTCACCAGTCAAACTCTCAGGGATAATAATCCTTTATTTCAAAGGGTTTTCTTAGATAGAGAAGTTAGGTGAGAGGCAGCGCAACTCAATGGAAATGTTAACTGGAGAGTTACAGAAAGAGGCAGTGCTTACAAGCTACAGCGTTCACAAACTCTTTACAACTCAGTTAGCTAAAAGGCATATCCCCATAGAAACTAGCCAAGGAGCAACAGTTGAGTATCCAGATCCCCAAACGCCCCACCACACAGACACACACACACACACAGTCATCAAACCAGACTCATTGTCGCTTAGTCAATTTTGACTCCGAAGAAAGTTTAGAGGACAGAGTGCAACTACCTAAAGATTTTCCAAGGCTGTAATCTTTACAGAGGCAGAATGCCTCACCTTTCTTCTGAAGAGCAGCTATTGGATTTGAACTGCCAACATTTTGGTGGGCAACTGAGCCCTGTACCAGTGCACCACCAGGGATCCTGGATCCAAGTCAGCCCACCAAAACCCAAATTGTTTGCAGTCAATACATCTAGTATTTCACAGCTCCACAGAGACATTTTTTGGAAAACAATACCTAAGTATCTTTCATTATGTCTGTACTGAAAGCTACTTTCATGTTGTTACAGGAACAAACATGCATAAATAAAGCTATGCTGTATATTGGAAGCTAGTTGAAATAAAAAGATTTAGATGTGTGGCAATTTTATACGAAAATTGCACAACAAAAAGAAAACCACAGTGAAAAGGAAATATGTTGTATCAATAAGTACTGCTCCGTGGGATGCAACAAAACACGAATTCACAAATACTTCACACATGGAATAAAAGGGGATATGGGAAATAGATTTCAGGAAATACTGGAGAATACAAAGCAAGCCACAACGTAAAATAAATTAGAATCAGCTTATGTCAAGTTTATATAGACAAAGGAAATGTATGACCAAAAATGGATGCATAGTATAAAGTAAAATAAAATAAACTTGAATGATTCTTTACCAGGTACCCTAAGTATATGTAAACAAAGCATAATTGTAAAAATGAATACATAGCATAGAGCAAAATAATGCATTTTATATAAATACAATATCAGGTGTCCAATAAAAGTAAACTGTTTCCTAAATAGTACATGATAAGCAACCATGATACTAGTTTGAACTTAGCAGCTATCTCACGGTTACTGTTAAATAAAATGCATTTAATTTCTTACTGCAGTGAATAAAATGTACCATTTTAATCATTTTAAAGTGTGCGATTCAGTGAGTGACATGCAATACATTCACAATATTGCCACCACCCCAAACAGAAACCCAGTACCCAGTAAGAAGCCATTCCATTCCCAGACAACCCCCCAGTTGGCTTCCTGTCCTGTGGATTTACCTACTCTGAATACTTCATATAAATGCAATCATGTAATTCGTGGTCTTTTGTGTCTGGTTTCTTTCACTCAGTCTACAATTTTTCTAGGTTCATCAAGACTTCATACTTGATACAAAGTCTTGTAGCATGTATCAAGACTTTATGCTTTTTTATTGCTAAATAATATTACATTGTATGGATACACCACAATATTTATCCATTCATCTTTCAAAAGATATCTGGGTTTTTGTTTTTTTCCCCCCATCTTTTGGCTATTGTGAATAATGATCCTACAAACACTGGTGTACAATTACCAGTGTTTCAGAATCATTCATTCAGGTTGCTGTTAGGTGCTATCGAGTCGATTTGAACTCATGGACCCGAAGTACAACAAAATGAAATGCAGTAAGGCAGTAGTGCTGTTCACTTCAAATCTAAAATGTTGGAAGAATATCCCAGAGTCTGCATCTGATTAGCTGTGTTGCCTAATGATTGTTTTTGTTTTGTTTTTTTAAAATATTTTATTGTGAATTATGTGATAGTTTACATGGGAGAACATTAGTTTTACATTCATCCTATAGTATATCATTTCATTGCTATGGTTACAATCTCCTCCATGCATCATCAACCAACCAAAGGGTATACACTGCAAGCCTGCCCCCGGGTCATCAACATACAGCCCCTCTCCCTCTTTGGGTCTGAAGTCCCCAATGCTTCCATCTCTCCACATCATCGTCTCTGCCTTGGATCTCTTGTGATACAATAGTGAATAATTGTTCTCTGGACTGCTTGTGAGGGATGGAATTGTAAAGGTAGACGTTTTTTAGCAAGGAAGGGAGTGATTAACTTTTCAGCCTAAGAGTGGAGGTCCCTGAAACAATCAAGGGAGAAGAGCGGAGAGCAGGACCCTACCCAGAGAAACGATTGTTATTTTTATGAGAGAAAACTTACCAATATCTGAAAGTGTTGTCTTTGCATTGATGTTCTATGTCTTCCTACACCAGTGGTGGTGCGGAGCCTGTCTGTACATCCCTGGTTGGTTAGGTGCCAGTGAGTTGATTCCAACTCATAATGACCTTACGCACAACAGACAAAACACTCTCCTGCCTCACACCATCCTCACCATCAGTAAGCTTGAGCCCATCATTGCAGCTACCACTGTTGTCAACCCATCTCACTGGGGGGTCTTCATCATTTTCGCTGACCCGACCCTCCAGCTGACCAAGCATGATGTCTTTCTCCATCTGATAACATGTCTGAAGTAGAGAGACAAAGTCTTGCCTTCCTGGTTTCTAAGGAGGCTTCTGGCTGTATTTTTTCTAGCACAGATTTCTTTCTTCTTCTAGCAGTCCTGGTGTGGCACTCCTGGATAAAGCACTGGACCACAAGGTCAGTTTGAACTGCAAAGTCAGCACTCAACTCACCGGCCGCTCCTTGGAAATCCTATACAGGGTTACTGTGGGTTGGAACCGACTTGATGGCACTTAACAACAAGCAATCCATGGTATTTTTAATATTCTGCTCCAATACCATAACTCAAATACATCAATTCTTCTATGGTCTTCCTTATATAATATTCTTTTCTAACACCATAACTCAATTACTTCGATTATTCTATGATCTTCTTATTTGCTGTTCAGTTTCTACAGCCATATAAGGCTGTGGTTTCTAATCTTCATCAGTAAATATCTTAAGTCCTCTTTGCTTTCACCTAGTAACAACAACCAGTGAATTTTTGTTTGTTTGTTTTCTTTTCTTTTTCTTTTTAAGGTTTTTATTGTGGATTGAGTAAAAGTTTACAGGGCAGATCATCAGTTTTACATTCAACAAATCATACACCTTGTTTCATTACAATGATTATAATCCCCTCCATGGACCATCAGTTAACAATATTTCACGCTATTCACTTTAGCTCTTTTTTTTTTTAAAACACTCAAGCATCTGTAATAATTTACACCACCAAAGGGCACATTCTGCAAGTCTGCCTCCTGGCCACCAGCTCTTATTCTCTCTCTTCCCATGAATCTAGAGTCCTCAGTGGCTGCCCCTCTCCATGTCCCCATCTCTGCCTCCATCTCTGGTGTCGCTGCTTCTCTGGATAACGTCTCGCATTCCTCTTGTGCCCTTCTCCCTTGATGGTCCTAAGGTTCTTTGTTTCTGCACTGTAAAATTAACCACTCCCCTGTTTTTGTTACAAAACTTCTATCTTTACAATTGTGACCGTCGCAATTAATCATGATAAAAATTACCCACTATTGAATCATAAGAATCTTATCCCCATCTCTTTTCACCAGACCCATCTAGACAAGATGAAAACTATTAAATGGGGACTCTTTCTTCCCCCAAACACTATTAAACTAAACTCCACCTTGAAACCTTATAGGCCAGTCACTTTGTGCCTCATTTTAGGTAGCCAATGTTGAAGTTGCCCATTCCTATGCCCTGTGTACAGAGCGGACAGCGTTGATACTTGATGTGAAGACTCTTTCCCTCTCTGTTGGTATTGAGAGTTACTACCTCCATGAGTAAGGGACTCTGGTAGCGTAGTGGTTACAAATCAGGCTGCTAACCTCAAGGTCAGCAGTTTGAAACTACCAGCGGTTCCACAGGAAAAAGATGAGGTTTTCTGCTCCCATAACGATTTACAGCCTTGGAAACCCTGTGCAGGGTCACTATGAGTTGGAACTGACTCCACGGTACTTAACAACAACAACAACAACCTCCATGAGTATAGGTTGAGTTCATCAAATTGTAGCAATTTACCCTCATTTCCTTTATCAAAAATTGTTTTTTTATTGTTGTTTTTATATCTTCCTCTCATCTAGTTCTGATTATGAAGCCATCAAGACTAGGTCAAATGGGTTTTTTCTGCAAGTTTGGGTATTCTTGTACATCTCCTCTCGCTTCATATCAGCTGGATGCTTCACTCTCAGCTCTAGCCTTCTGTGACTATGTCCTTGTCCATGGGCTCAGGTGTCCCCAGGTCACCCAATGACATTTAAGGTATATTTTTGAGAAAATAATTTTGCCTTGTTGTTGTTGTTGTTAAGTGCAGTCGAGTCGGTTCCGACCCATAGCGACCCTGTACAGGGTTTCCGAGGGTGTAAATCCTTACGGGAGTAGAAAGCCTCATCTTTCTCCCGCAGAGCGGCTGGTAGTTTCGAACCGCTGACCTTAAGGTTCGCAGCCCGATTCGTAACCACTATGCTACCAGAGCGCCTTATATGCCTTCAAATATGGTACTTAAAAACACAATATCCAAGAGACTCTGAGATGGCAGATTAAGCAGACACACCTTACAGACATGCTATACCTTTGACAACAAAGATTTGTTGTTAAGTGTTGTTGAGTCAGTTCTGACCCATAGTGACTCTGTATAGGGTTTCCGACAGGAGACCAACTGAAGGAGACACAGAGGACAATCCTGGATCCTTGAACTTCCAAGGAACAGTTAGAGAAGTGGATTGTACAGAAACTACTGGGAGGAGAAGTTGAGCAGGGCGGGTGAAAGGCGACTCACTGGGGAATGGGCTGCCAACCAAGATGTGCTGCCGCCATCTTGAACTTTTGTGAGCAGCCTGAGAGTGCATCGTTACATGGATGACAGAAAAGGTGGGGTTCCTCTTGCTCCCCACACTCCACTGAATAACAGAGGTGAGGCTGGCCCCTGCCCTCATCTACCCCCACCACAGAACTTGCTCTCTCGGAATTCAGAGCCATGTACTTGGAACTAGTGAGAAGAAGGCACCTGCTCTTCTCCTTAGCGCCTAGATTCAGGTGGGCTGTGCTCCAGATCTACAGAACCCACAGGGCGTCCGGGAGAGGTTAGACTAGCAGGACCCTCCATAATCAGCCACTCTGCCTACAACAGTCCTCTGGTTCTGACAGACACGGAAACTAGCAACCCATCAAGGGCTAGGAAACTCAACGGTCACATCCCTCTTCCACCCACCTCATGAGTTCCTGAGCTGGCAGGACCCCACCCCCACCCCCCGAGTTTTTTCTTTTCTCTGGGTCCAACAACTGTACTGGGTTTTTGTGTGTTTATTTTTCCTATTGTTGGTTCATTGTTTTTGTTTGTATTCTTTCTTCGCCTTCTTCTTCTTTTTCCCTTCCCTTGATGTTTATCCTTTGGATGTCTGCTTTTGTTTTTTTCTTCTTTTCTCCTGTTTCTCATTTCTTCCCTTTTCTCCTTTCTTTTCCTTTTGATTTTTCTTTACTACTCTCTAGTCTCTTTTTTCATTTTCCCTCCATCTGTTTTCTTGTTCTTCTTTTTATTTTCTCTTGTCAGCTCGATTTTCCTATACCTCTTTTCTCCCTTTAGTTATTTTATTCTTGTTGTCTTTTTTGTTTATTCTGTTTTCACTGTTGTTTGTTTGTTTGTTCTGTTTTGTTTCCTATGCATTGTTTTCTCCTCATGCCCCACTCAACAGGGCACAGCAACTGTGCCCTTTGCAACCCCAACCACTGGACAAGTGCCAATACCAGCTTCTATGTTGTTGTTGTTGTCAAGTGCCATTGATTCGATTCTGACCCATAGCGACCCTGTATAGGCTTTCCAAGGACCAGCTGGTGAGCTTGAACCGCCGACCTTGCAGTTCAAATGGCTTCACAGTCTGGTGTATTAACCCACAGCGCCACACTACCTGCGAATGGGGCTGTGAGTCTCAAGGTCAGCAGTTTGAAACTACCAGCTGTTCCATGGGAGAAAGATGAGGCTTTCTGCTCCCATAAAGATTTACAGCTTCAACAAGCAAACCAGTTTGGAGTAGCTAGAAGAACAGAAGATACATCTTGAAAGAAAAACCAGCAGGAAAAAAAACACAAAAAAACAAAAAAAACAATAACAGCAGTCCAATTGACTATTACAAGAACAAGCATGTTGTTCCCCAGGGAGCCATCAAGGCAAGTGGTCAGGTCCCCTCAAGGCAAACCCCCTTCCAAGACTGAATCTTGAATGGAATACACTAGCAGGCATATGGTCCTGTTGTTGAACACATTGGTCACTGATAAAGAGAAGTGTGGGGCAGGGGGAAGAGCAATGAAGTTGTGAACTAAGTCTGAGCACATTCTATAGACTCCTGCTAACCTGGATTGTGACCTGGTTAACCAGCAGTATGATAAGACCTAGGGACCCCTGGGCCCAGGGGCAGAGACATGGCCCCAGAGGACTAGAACAGAGTGTGAAGCATCCAGCTGATATGAAGTGGGGAGGGGGGGGATGCACAAGAACACCCACACTCGTATATAGTACCCATTTGACCTGGCATCTATGGCTGGATGATCAGAACATGACTAGAGGAAGAAAGAAGAGGGGGGGAAAAAAAAAAAAAAGAAGAAGTAACCCACTACAAGTGGATGACCTCAACCTAGGCTTGTGGATGCAGTATGACAAAGGAGTGGACAAATCTCTCTACAGTGAGGATCATTCCCATCTCCATGGTACACAGGGTCGACAGGGATGACACTGGCTACCCAAAATGAGGGGACTACAAAGGCAAGAAGTGACTGGCTTACAAGCTTTCAACCTAGAACCTAGCTCCAGAGAATACAAGGAAAGGTGTAATCTCCACTGAATTGTCTCTCATCTGTCTGGAGGGGGTTGATAAAAGGTGAGGGGGATAGGACTCCTGTGGTTCAATAGGGAATGATTGCTATCAGGTCTGACAGTGACTGTTGGAAAGGTTAATGTTGTTTGGTAACAAAAGAGGGGAGAGACTGATTTTGCAGTCCAGGAGCGGAGATCCCTGGAACCACCAAGGGAGAAAAGCAAAATGCAGTACCCTGTCTGGGGAGGGCGTGACACTAGGGATGGAGGCAGAGATGATGACATGAAGAGAAGGATCAGCTGGGGACTCTGGACTCAGGGAGAGAGAGGGGCTGTGTACTGTCAGTTGGGGGGCAGGCATGTGGGATGTACCCTTTGGTTGGTTGATGATGCACGCAGGGGATTGTAATTATTGCAATGAAACAAAATACAATAGGATGAATGTAAAGATAATGTTTACCCATGTAAACTAACACATAATTCACAATAAAAACTTAAAAAAAAAAAAAGATTTGCATCCTCAGAAACCCTGTACAGGGTTGCTATGAGTCGGAACTGACTCCATGGTACATAACCACCACCATACCTCTGATCAGCTATAGAGAGCAGCCAAGTCAAACCCACCCTAAGCTGAGATGCAGAAATGGCAAATGGAAAACAGTGCACATGTTTCCAATCTCTAATCATGGTCACCAGGAGATAGTTGGTGAGAGCCTAAGAATACATCAACAATCATCCATTAAATACAAATGCAATGACACCATGAAGGTAAAAGAGAGAATGGCTCAAACAAATGACCGAGATGCAGAGCCAGAAAGCTTTTCTGAGGAAGTAAAGGTAATGGAACTACCTTAGAAAGAATTTCAAAGAATGATATTTAGATACTTTCAAAGGATTGACAGAAAGATGGAGGAAAAGGAAGAGGACACAGAAAATAATTTTAGAAGAATTTAGGAAATCACTACAAGAACAAACAGATAAAAAATGCAAATTTTGAAATGATACAAAACCAGCAATTAAAAATCAGAAGATTAATATTAAGATCTCAGAAATGGACAATACACTGAAAGGGCAAAGGAATGTATCTGAATCAATGGAAGCCTGAATTAGTGACTCTGAAGATAAGTCTCTCAATATTAGTTAGCTAGAACACTATGAAAAAGGACAGAAAAAGATCTGAAGAAAGCCTAAGAGTTATATGGGACACCATGAAGAGAAACAACTTATGTACTGGCATTCCAGGACAGGAAGGGACAATAAAAAGCACAAAGAAAATTGTCTCAGAGTTGTTGGAAGAAAACTTCCCTAACATCATGAAAGATGAGAAGATAAGTATACAAGAAGCTGAATGAACCCCAAGCAGGATAGATCCCCAAAGAAAATCACAAAGACATCTCATAATCAAACTTTCCAAAATCAAAGAAAAAGAAAAAATTCCTGAGAGCAGCTTGGGGAAAACAAAAAGTTACCTACAAAGAAGAACCAATGAGACTAAGATCTGAGTTCTCACAGAAACCATTCAGGCAAGAAGGCAATGAATGGGATGGCAGATACAAAACTCCAAAAGACAAAATTTGCCAACTGAGAATCATATATGCAGTAAAACTGTTCCTCAAATATGACAGCAAAATTAGGGCATTTTCAGATAAACAGAAAGTAAAGGAATTTGTAGTCCCCAAATCAACTTTATAAAACATACTAAAAAGTGTTCTTTGGACTAAGAGCCAATAACAACAGACAACAAGCTGAGATTAACATACATGACAACACCACCTACAACTCAACCCAAAGTAAAACAACCCTACAAAACCGAAAGTAGGGAACTAGAAATATCAGTGTATAATGAAGTTAATTACAGTGAGGGACTAGTGTAAATACAGAACTTTCAAATGGTGAGGAAGTCAAATCAATTTTGAAACTAAACAGACTGTTTTAAACCAGGAAAAATTTCAATAAATTACAGGGTAACCCCAAAGAAAATCAACACACCTTCACATCAAAATAAAAAAGGAAAATCAGAAAGATTTCATAAACATTAAAACAACAGCAATAAAAAAAATGTAAAGAAAACCCATAAAACAAAATGAACTCAGTGCTGAAATGTATGTGGAACAAAGAAACTAGCAACACCACAAAACAGCAAAAGAACAGCAATCAATTCATTGTTGTTTTTGTTGTTCGGTACCATCGAGTTGGTACCAACTCATAGCAACCCTATGCACAAAACACTGCTCAGTCCTGGACCAGTCTCACAATCGTTGCTTAGCCTGAGCCCATTCATGCTGCCACTGTGCCAATCCATTTAGTTGGGTGTCTTCCTCTTTTTCTCTGACCCTCCCCTTTACCAAACTTGATTTCCTTCTCTAAGGACTAGTCCCTCCTGACAATATGTCTAAAGTATGAGAAACCAAGTCTGGCCATCCTGGCTTCCAGGGAACATTCTGGCGGTATTGCTTCCAACACAGATTTGTTTGTTCTCTTGGCAGTCCATGATATTTTTTATATTCTCCTACAACACTATATCTCAAATGCATCAATTCTTACCAATAATTACATTGAATGTAAATGCATTAAATACACCAGTCAAGATATGGAGAGTAGCAGAATGGATACAAACTTTGGTACATGCACACAATGGAAAATGACACAACACTGAAGAAGAATAATGGTGAATCTGCAAAACACCTCATAACATGCATGAACCTGGAGGATATGCTGAGTGAATTAGCCAATCACAAAAGGACAAATATTGTGTGAGATCGTAGTTCTAAAAAAGTTAAGAAAAGCTTTCCTTGCTAAAAGAAATATTTTATGATGGTTACCAGAGGTGGAAAGGAAAGGAAAATTTATTCACTGGGTAGACGGTAGACATATGTTAACTTGGGTGGTGGGAAAGGTGATAATACAACAAGGGGAGGTTGGCACAGAAAAGATGAAGGCAGGGGAAGACACAGAGAGGGGTGCAAGAGTTAGAGTGAATAGGGATAAATACTGTCAACTGATGGTACCTGGAAGGGATTGCAATCATTGTAATGAAAAGAAGTGTATGCTTTGCTCCTTGTGGGACTGATGATCTGTTCTGTAAACCTTCACACAATTCACAATAAAAACTTACAACATAGCCAAGCCAAATTAATCTGGGAATGATAATTAGGGAAGTCAATGATAACTCCAAATCCAAATTAAAATAAAACCAAAGCTAATTCTTCATTCTTGGGGAGAGTAGGTGTTTTCCAGGCTCGCTATCTGCTATCAACCAGGCAATTCAGTAGAACTGGATCTTTTCCTCCTGTCTACAACAATGCTAAGCCAAGGCCTATCCATCTACAGACAGTAGAGATGCTAGTCCATAGCATCAGAGCCATCCTTGATTGATGCCGTTGTTTTCTAGTCCACAATGAGAGAAAATATTTTTGCATTGTTTTTTCAACATTTCGAATTTTCATTTTATGCTTATCAAAGATTGTTTTTTTCCTAAAAACAAAATTTTTTTGTGGCTTGAGTAAAGGTTTACAGAGAAGATCGTCAGTTTTCACTGCAAACAGTCGTGCACTTGGTTTTATCTCAATGATTGAAATCCCCTCCTTGTAGCATCACTTGTCCCACTTCCTCACTATGCGTTGTTGCCATGCCCCCTTCTTACACAAGTCTTCAGAACTCTGTCCTTGGGTAAATGATGTCCTTTCTATCTCAAATGGTTGGGCATTCCATGATGTCTCTACCTCACTAGAGCTGGAGTCCTGCTGTGGCACTATGGGATAAAGCACTGGACCATAAGGTTGGTTTGAACCACAGAGTACAAACTCACCTGCCGCACAATGGAAACCCTAGACAGGGTCACTATGAGTTGGAACCGACTTAACGTCACTTGACATCAGTAAAAAGTGCTCTTGCCTAGCCACCCCACCCCCAACATACCTATTTATTGCTTGGCTGAAAATGGAGCCAATTTTCAGCTAAGGGGGTGAGTTGAGTTCCAGACCTGAAGGATGACCAAAGGCCATAGTCTTGGGGTTTCACCAGTGTCTGTCTGACCAGTGAGCCTGGGCATTTTTATGACTTTCAAGTTTTGTTTCATTTTCTCCCATTCTATCCAGGACCCTCTAATGTGACCTCAAAAGGTTATTTCTGACTTGTTTAGATAAAGGTGTTTTGTTTTGTTAATGAAATATCACTCTTTTGTAAACATAAGTAGGAAAATAAGATTAAAATAAATTGGCAGATTTCTTAGTGCTTCTTTAGCCTCAGAATCGTGTCTTCCAAATCACTCTTCCAACCAGAGACACAGATATTCTAGCTTTTCACACAGTGTCACCTTCTAAGCTGCTAAAAACATTAGCAAGGTGACATTTCTGAGGAGGGTTCTACAACTGTCTCCACAGTGATTGCTGTTCTGTGAGCTTCAATCCATAGACAGCGACAATGGCAGCAAGCCACAACTTCTAATTGGTCCAGAGGGCCTAGCTGATGCCTCCTGAGGTCAGAGTTAAT
>NW_006408547.1:19146872-19148259 GCF_000296735.1 Chrysochloris asiatica | reverse complement strand
TAGTGACCCTGTACAGAGTTTCTAAGGCTGTAAATCTTTACGGGAGCAGAAAGCCTCATCTTTCTCCCGCAGAACAGCTGGTAGTTTTGAATTGCTGACCTTGTGGTTCGCAGGCCGATTCATAACCACTATGCAACCAGAGCTCCATGTTGTTGTTGTTGTTAAGTGCTTTCCTTACCAGAGCTCCATATATATATATATATAATTTTATATATCCTGGAGATATATATATATATGTGTATATATATCCAGTAGTTATTTTATATATAAAAAGATTAAAAGACTACATTAAAATGTTGGCTGTGCTTTATGCTGGTGGCCACCACTCATCTGTCAGTTTGTCACACTGTGGTGATTTGTATGTTACTATAAAGCTGGAGGGGTCCTGGTGTGGCACTGCAGGATAATGCACTGGACTGTAAGGTCAGTTTGAACTGCTAGATCAGTTTCTGGTCACTCCTTGGAAAGTCTGCACAGGGTCTCTATGAATGGCAAACGACTCCACAGCACTTAACAACAACAAAATAGAGCTGAAAGCAATGCCACTTGTCTTTTAACAAAACCAAGGTCACCCATCCTGGACCGGTTTCAGTGGGACCTCCAGAATTAGACAGATTAGGAAGGAGAAACAGACTACTTCTGAATGGTTAGTCACTGGTTTCCACAAAGTAGAGATGACCTTAATGATGTGAATGGTGCAAAGCTTCCAGGACCTGCATTGGCTGATGGGGCACAACTCAAAATGAGGAGAAATAGCTGCAACCATCCATTAACAATCAGAACATGGGATGCATGCCATATTAAGCTAGAAAAATTGGAAGTCATCAAAAATGAAATGGAATGCATAAAGATGAAATTATTATATGGTTTACTATGTCAGGAACAACAAATTGATGAGGGATGATGTCTCAGTCATTGTCTAAAAGCATTTCGTAACATCTATCTTGCTATGATAGCACAAAAATCTACAAGAAAGACCACATCATATCACTAGTTTCAAGTTTACACACCAACAACTGAAGCCAAGGATAATGAAATGAAATTCTGCTGACTTCTTCTTCTTCTTTTTTAATGATTTTAATTAATTCACATATTGTGAATTATGTGATAGTTTACAGGGGAGAACATTAGTTTTACATTCATCCTATTGTATATCATTTCATTGCCATGGTTACAATCCCCAACATGCATCAACAACCAATGGTCGTCAGCACACAGCCCCTTTCCCTCTCTGGGTCTAAAGTCCTCAGCTGCTCCATCTCTCCACATCATCATCTCTGCCTCCATCTCTGTAGTCACCATTTCTCTAGGTAAGGTTCCCGCACTTTGCTCTTCTCCCTTGGTTGGTCCCAGGGACCTCCTCTCCTAGACTGAAAAGTTAATCACT
>NW_006408547.1:19120510-19145233 GCF_000296735.1 Chrysochloris asiatica | reverse complement strand
TTTGTTTATCCATTCTTCAGTTGATGGGCACTTTGGCTGCCTCCATCTTTTTGCTATTGTAAATAATGCTGCTATATATCTACCCGTGTTATGGCTCATATTTCTTGTGGGTTATACCAACTTCTTTAGTCTGAAATTGATCAAGCATGCAATAAAGACACATTGACAAGTACAGATGACTGGAATGTGAAAGTTAGAAACAAAGAGGAAGGATCAGTAGTGGGAAAATATGGTCTTGGTAAAAGAAATAATGCTGGAAATTTCATAATAGAAATTTGCAAGATTGATGGTTTATTAATTGCAAACATCTTTTTTCAATAACATAAGAGTGGACTTCACCAGATGGAATACATGGAATCAAATCAACTGCATTTGTGGGAAGAGGCAATGGAGAGGCTCTGTGACATCAGTTAAAACAAGGCCAGAGGCAGACTGTGGAGCAGACCATCCATACTCATTTGTAAGTTCAGGCTGAAGCTAAAGAAAATTAAAACAAGTTCACAAGAGCCAAAATATGCTGTTGAATATACCCCACCTGAATTGAAAGGCTATCTCAAGAAGAGATTTGATGCATTCGACACTAAAGACTGAAAACTACAAGAGATGGGTCATGGCATCAAGAATATCATACATGGAGAAAGCAGAAGGTCATAAAAAAGACAGGAAAGAAGGAAAAGTCCAAAATGGATGTCAGAAGAGACTCTGAAACTTGCTCTTCAGCATGGAGATGCTAAAACAAATAGAAGAAATTAACATATCAAATTGCTGAACAGAAACTTTCAAAGGGCAGCTTGAGAAGACAAAGTATTGTAATGAAATGTGTAAAGACCTGGAGTGAGAAAATCAAAAGGGCAGAACATGCTCAGCACTTCATAAGCTGAAGGAACTGAAGAAAAAGTCAATCCTCAAGTTCAAATACTGAAGATGGAAGGAATACACAGAGTTACTGTACCAAAAAGAAATGGACAGTGTTCAACCATTTAAAGAGTTAGAATGTGACCAAGAATTGATGATATTGAAGGAAGAAGGCCATTGCCAAAAAACTGAGGGCATTGGTGGAAAACAAGCCTACGGGAATTGATAGAATACAGATTGAATATCTCAATCTGATGCAAGTGCTGAAGGTGCTCACTCATGTAAGCTTAGGAATTTAGAAGAAAGCTAGCTAGCTACCTGGCTAACCCATCCCAAAAAAGGGTGAGCTAATGGAATGCAAAAAATCATTGAATAATCATTACTATCACATGCAAGTAAAATATTGTTGAATGTAATTTAAAAACAGTTATATCAGTACATCAACAGAAATTCAAGCTTGATTCAGAAGAGGATATGGAACTAGGGACTAGAAAGATGTTTACTTGTGCTTTATCAACTAATCAAAGACATCTGACTGTGTTGATCATAACAAACTATGATTTAGCATTGCGAAGAATGGATATTCTAGAAATCTCAATTGTTTGTGTTCATAGACTAAGAGGCTGTTGTGCAAACAAAACAAGGAGCTACTGAATAGTTTAAAATCAGGAAAGTGTTGCAACAGGGTTGTATCCTTTCACCAGTCTGTATGTTGAGCAAATTATCCAAGAAACTGGATTATAGGAAGAAGAGTGCGGCATCAGGAATGGAGGAAGACTCTTTAACAACCTGTCATGTGCAGATGATGCAGACTTGCTAGCTGGAAGTGAAAAGGACTTGAATTAGTTAGTGTGGATTGTATTTGATTGTAAAGAAAACAAAATCTTCATAACTGGATCAATAAATAACATCCTGATAAATGGAGAAAAAAATTGAAGTTGTCTAAGACCTAATTTTGCTTGGATCCACAATCAACACTCGGTCGTTAAGAAATTAAATGAGTGTTGCATTAGGCAAATCTGTTGCAAAAGATCTCCTTAAAGTGTTCAAGAGCAAAGATGTCATTTTGAGAACTAAAGTGCATCTGACCCAAGTCATGGTAATTTCAGTCCTCTCATATGCATGTAAAAGTTGAACACTGAATAAGCAAGACCATAAAAGAATCAATACACTTTAATTACAGTGTTGGTGAAGAATATGGAAAGTACCGTAAACTGCCAGACGAACAAACAAATCTGTGTTGAAGTACATCCAGAATGCTCCTTGGAAGTCAGGATGGCCAGACTTCATCTCTCATACTTCAGACATATAATCAGGAGGAACCAGTCCCTGGAAAAGAACATCTTGCTTGGTAAAGTGAAGGGTCAGCAAAAAAGAGGAAGACCCCCAACAAATTGGATTAGCACAAATAGTAGAACCCCTTTGATAATGGCCTATAAATACTCCTCAACACACAAGCCTCCACAGTCCAACAAAGTGATAACAAAGGAGGTCTTGTTTAGAACTCAATAAAGGGGTCAAAATATATTTGAACTTGGGGCCTTTTTGCCCCTAGAACAGGTCCTAGAGCTGTTTAAGTGGCAAACCCAGCTACCTGATTTCAACATAAATGAGGACATGATGGGTCCCGACTACCTGTGTATCTGGGCTGGTGAGACCTTAAATGCTAACGAAGATTCTGCCTACTACATCTTTTTGGTGTACTTAGATGATGGAAATGCTCCAAGTGTAGATCAGTCTCATTGTTCCTATATCATTCTCTCTCCTGCCTTGAGAACTGAATTTCAACTGCTGGCTTAAATGAATTGAATGATGTCTAGCTTGCCCAAAGGATCCACGAATAGTTGTTTTCTGAAATGCTATTTTGTCATTTCCTAGAGCAGTATTGTTCCTTAAGCAAATCAAAACTGATACATTTGTGGGCACAGGGAAAGGACACATGATACTCAGAAATAATGCTCATTCCTTTCTTCTTACTGACAAGGACGCCTAAGGGTCACCAAGAAATGAAATTTACTAGTCTTTCTTTCCTTTACAAATTCTTCTGAAAAGGCCACTTAACAATAATTTACCCTAACAGACTTCCCAACCAGAATCGATTTAAAGTCCCTTGCAGGAAGTGAGATATTGAGTAATGTTGTAAAAATACATCTACTTGTGAGAGAATCACCTTCACTACCATTCGGAGGCTGCCCTTTGGAGATTTATCAAGGCTTCCCCAGCACTGGAGTGGAAGCGAATGTGATATGCTGAGAGGCCAGACAGCATCATTGCAGCAACCTCACATGGTGATTAAAGAAGAAAAGATCAAGACGATAAGAGGTTTGAGACTGGGAAAAAGAAAGTAAGTAAACATAGAGGTCAGGCTGGTCAGAGAAATAGGAACATGTGACAAGAAAGAAAATTCACAGGGTAAATTTCACTGCATAAAATCCCTCCACAGACACCGAAGTCCTTTTCAAAATTCTCTGTGGATTTGCTTCTGTAAACACTACCTTGCCTTCAATTACAAGTATTTGAAAAAAAAATGTATTAGGGATTTTGAGCACAGCAGCACATTAAATACAGAAAGTATCGCAGTAACAAATGTCCGATTCATGCACAACACCTACTTGCCCTTTAAAGCAGGTCTTCAAATCAGTTCTGTCACAGCTGAGAAAGAGAAACAGGAAGAGATTGGAAGTTTTACAAAGCAAAATTATGGATTGAAGCCCTGAAATGGGAGAATTGGATGAGGCTACGGTGAATCCTTTCAGGAACCTGATGAATGAGATCGCATAATCAGGTGTGGTAGGGCTGGGGGAGCCATACACATTCAAAGCAACGAGGGTGGGTGCTGTCTCTGAGTGAGGTGCTGCCATCTTTGAAGCCCTGCTTTAATGTTATGTAAATTTGCCCTAATTTTGAAACGATTGAACCAACCCCTACCTATAATGAACTCATCACAAATCACCTTCACTTGCTACACGTGCAACTTGTAAGTCATTAAAAACGCTTTGAGCCTTCTTTTGCTGCTGAAGACTAAATAAGAACCGTGTGCACCTGTTCCAACTTAACTACAAAATTGACTTAAAGAAACACTTAGGAACAGACCTCATTTGTAACCTGGGGACTGCCTGTCTTTGGAAAGATAACTAGACATGGGGAAGTAAAAAAGTCCCTAGCTATGCTATTCGTAATCTGTCATCGAGTCTAATGAGTATAACATTGGTGCACATGCTATGGGAACTGCAAGGAGGGCATGCATAAACATGACTGCTGGCATTCAATTTCAGGTGCTCCCAATAGAATTTTAGCTTCATGAAGATTTACATTTTTCTCTGTTCTCTGCAATAACTCCAGTGAAGCGCTTGGATGGTGCAATAATTACTGCTCTTGGCTGCTGACTAAAAGAATGGCTGTTGTTGTTAAGTGCTGTCGAGTCGGTTCCAACCCACATTAACTCCTTATACAGTTTCCAAGGAGCTGCTGGTGAGCTTGAACCACCGACCTTGTGATTCAAACCAACTTTGCAGGCCAGCGAATCAACCCACAGCACCATCACAGGACTAGTGTATCCAAAAGTGCTTCAAAAAACCAGTCACGCAATTAAAAAGTGGGCACAGGACACGAACAGACACTTCACCAAGGAAGAGATCTGGGCAGCCAACAAACATATGAAGAAATGTTCACAATCACTAGCCATTAGAGAGATGCAAATCAAAACAACAATGAGATATCATCTCACACCAACAATAACAGCAAAGATAAAAAATGTAGAGGACAATAAATGCTGGCGGGGATGTGGCGAGACTGGGACACTCCTGCATTGCTGGTGGAACTGCGAAATGGTCCAACCTCTCTGGAAAGCAATATGGCGTTTCCTCAGAAGGTTGATAATAGAAATACCTCATGATCCAGCAATTCCTCTACTTGGTATTTACCCACAAGAAAAACGAGCCACAACACGAAAAGATATATGCACACCAATGTGCATATCAGCACTATTTACAATAGCAAAAAGATGGAGGCAGCCAAAGTGCCCCTCAACTGAAGAATGGATAAACAAACTGTGGTACATACACACAATGGAATACTATGCTACCTTGAAGAACAACAAGGAAACTGCAAGCCACCGCATAACATGGATGAACCTTGAGTGAAATTAGTCAGTCACAAAAAGAGAAATACTGCATAGGACCACTACTATTGAAGACTAAGGGAAAGAACCCATACTAAAGGGGGTGGGGGGGATTCTTTGTTGATTGTTGGGATGTTGGGTGGGTGAGGGGAGGGAGGGCAAGATGGAGCACAAGGCAGGGATTAGACACAGGACAGTTTGGGTGCTGGGGAAAGGGGCAATATACAAGTAGGGAGAGGGGAATGGAAGAACAAAGCAGATGGGAGAACAATTAGACAGGTCTCAATGGGCTAAGTGAGAGAGAGGTAAATAATGATATATGCACAACCTGGGAACAACAGAGTTCTGGGATACAGAGATTGAGACATGGTTGGAATAGGGAAAAGGGGGCAATAATGTTAAGATGCTTGGCTGTCTTTTGATTCTTGGTTTTCCTTGCATTATATTATAAAATAGACACTGGAGGGGGAGAGAAAGGAATAGTCAGAAACATCACCATAGAAAGCTTGTAAGTCCATCTTCTGCCTATAACTGATTGGAATACCTAAAATGGGGCTACAGCATGCCCAGTGAAGGAGGCTTCCTGTGGATCCTCTGCAATACATAAGACTATAGGTGGAAGCCTGAACCACATCCAGCTCTCCAGAGATGGGAAATTCCCACTTGAAAGGACAAGCAGACCAGCCTGGAGTGGTTAGAAGAACAGAAGATACTTCTTGAAGGAAAGACCTACAGGGAAAATATAAAATAACATAGGCAGATCGACTGTTACTACAAGAACAAGCAACATGCTTGCCCAGGAAACATCAAGGCAAGTGGTCGGGTCCCCTCAGTGCAAACCCCCTTCCAAGACTAAGACTCAATGGGAATACATGCTGTGATTGGTGACCACGCTCGACACCTACAAGGGGAAGTGAGGGAAAAACAGCAATGAAGCAGTTAGCTAAGCCCTACTACGTTCAATAGACTTCTGTAAACCCGGGTGAAGACCTGGTTGACCAGCAGTGTGGCAAGACCTGGGGACTCTTGGGCCCAGAGTCAAAGACATAGCCACAAAGGACTAGAGTGGAGAGTGAAGCATCCAGCTGATAAGAAGAGAGGGCATATGCATAAGAACACCCACACTTGCAGATAATACCCACTTATCCTGGCTTCAGTGACTGGATGATCAGAGCTCAACCAGAAGTAAAAAGAAGAGGAAAAAAAAAAAAAGTATTCCCATACAATTTGATGAACTTAACCTACATCTATGGAAGCAGTAGTTCAAAAGAGAGAACAAAATCTTACAGCAAGAATCATTCCCACCCCCTCCACACACAGAGTAGACAGGCATGGGCAACTTGGACATTGGCTACCCAAAATGGGGGGCGGGGAACTACAAAGGCAAGAAGTGACTGGCTTACAAGCTTTCAAGAGGGAACCTAGATCCAGAGGGCCTGGAGGAAGGTAGAATCTCCAGTGAGTAGTATCCAATCTGTCTAGGCGGGGCTGATGCAATGAAATGCAGATGGGTCTCTTGTGATACAATAGTGAATAATTGTTATCAAGACAGATTGTGAGTGTTGAAAATGTAAAGGTAGACATTTTCTAGCAAGGAGGGGAGTGATTAACTTTTCAGTCTAGAAGCGGAGGACTCTGGGACCACCAACGGATAAGAGCCGAGAACGGGACCCCACCCAGAGAACCGGGGATGCCTGAGATGGAGACAGAGATAATGACAAGGAGGGATGAAACGGCTGGGGACTTTGGATCCAGAGAGGGAAGGGGACTGTGGGCTGAAGATTGAGGGGGGAGGGGGGAGGGTAGAGCATGGGCTTCTAGGATATGCCCTTTGGTCGGAAGACGAGGCATGGAGGAGATTCGAACCATGGCAATGTAATGATATACGATGGAATGAATATGGAACTGAGGTTCTCTCATGTAAACTATCATATAATTCACAATAAAACATAAAAAAAAAAGAAGTCCAGTGCCGTATTGCATTGGGCCAATCTGCTGCAAATGACCTCTGGACAGTATTATGAAACTAAGATGCACAGTGGACCAGAACTCTGCCTGGCTGCTTGCAACTGAGACTGTTGTAGTCTTTTGGACTTTCACAGGCTGCCTGCATTAGTCTGTAAGCTCTAATGAAACCTGCTCAGCATCATAGCAACACAAGTCTCCAATGACAGAGAGGTGGTGACAGGACAGAAGTACCACTGACTGGGAATTAAACCCTGGTTTCCAACATAGAAGGCGAGCATTCTACCACTGGACCACCACTGCCCCCATAGACCAATTGCTTAACCTTTCCGAATTATTTTCACCTACAACAAGGAAGAAAGTACAACACATGTACCGCAGAATTCTTGAGAGAATTAAATGAAATAG
This sequence comes from Chrysochloris asiatica, assembly GCF_000296735.1. Taxonomy (NCBI): domain Eukaryota; kingdom Metazoa; phylum Chordata; class Mammalia; order Afrosoricida; family Chrysochloridae; genus Chrysochloris; species Chrysochloris asiatica. The sequence continues at coordinate 19,137,885 of NW_006408547.1, read as the reverse complement.
TGTTTGCAAATCACTACACAGACAATGCTTAGCGTTTATCAAGTGTGGCAGAACACAGTTATTGTTGCTAAGTGCCATCGAGTCAGCTCCAACTCAAAATGGCCCTGTATAGGGTTTCCAAAGATCAGTTGGTGGGTTTGATCCATCAACCGTGCAGCTAGTAGTCCAGTGCTTATCCTACAGAATCATACCAGGACTCCTAAATAAGGGTGAAAGGTTTTAAAATGAAGCAATGTTTGGAATTCTAGTCCTCAAAGCACTTCAATTCTCATTGTTGTTGTTGTGTGTCGTGGAGTCGGTTCCGGCTCATAGCACCCCTGTATAGGGTTTCCGAGGCTGTCAATCTTTAAGGGAGCAGAAAGCCTCATCTTTCTCCTGTGGAACAGCTGGTAGTTTCGAACTGATGACCCTGAGGTTAGCAGCCTGATTCGTAACCACTACGCTACCAGAACTCTCTATGGAGGCAGGTATTATAAATAACACTCCACACTATGGATTCAAAAAGATAACCAATGGGCTTTAGAGCTCTTTAGGCAGTCCAGACTGTTATCATCCTAGCTTCCCAGGGCAGTCAGCAGGGTTACAGGGAGATGGAGATCGCGTCCTGTAAGAGTGGAGCTTGGTAATCGTAACTGCCCATGCTGGCCCACATCAGGGATATCAGACTCAGTGCTGCTGAAAATGATACATTGAGGCTGGGTTATCTTAGCGGGGAAGTTTATCCATTTGATGGTGTCCACACTCTGAGACAAGAAAATCTTTCCAATGTCAGTGTTAGCTCAGAGAGACCTAAGGCGAAGGGCTCCTCCCTTAGGCGGTGCTGAGTAGGGAGAACACCATTTCTTTTTAGAAATTTTTCTTACACTTTTACAATAGTGGTCTCATACAGCAGTTGCCCTTTTGTGATTGACTAATTTCACATAGCGTAATGTCCTCCAGGTTCACCCGAGTTATGAGGTGTTTTGCAGATTCATCGGCCGAGGTTGCATAGTATTCCATTGTATGTATGTACCAAATTTTATCTAGTCTTCCATTGTTGGGCACTTAGGCTGCCTCCAACTTTTTGTTATTGTGAACCGTGCTGTAATGAGCATCTGTGTGCATGTATCGATTCATGTCCGGCCTCATATTTCTTGGAGAACACCATTTCTTGATAAATATTTTTTACTCAATCTTTTGGCTACTAGGACTTGGTTAACACACCTTAAAAACCTTATTTGTTTTCTAACAATGACCCTGAAGCACTGAGATGCTTTCTAAATCCTGAGAGCAAGATGAAATGACATGTTGTTAAGGTGCTTTGTTGCTTTCTTTGCAAATTAGTAAGTAATACATTCAATGAAGACTTTTCTCTTAACCGGAATATATTTTTGGTCAACATAATGCAATTCCTAGCTACGCCAGATTGCACGAGACAAACAAGACAAACATCTAGGACACAGCAAATCATTCACACAACCGGTCAGGCCTTCCTTCTGGACACACCAGCTCCTCTTTCACGAAATGCTAAAATCTTAGCTCCCTAAAAGCTGAAAGGTGATGGGAAACCCCTCCCTGGCCACCTGGCCTGCCAACAGCAGTGTGGACATTACACACTGAAAGAAACTCACAGAGCCAGAGATATCCCCAGAGATGATGGTTTTCTATAGTTGCTGTTGTTGTTAGGTACCATCGAGTCAGCACCAACTCATAGCAACCTTATGCACAAGCAGAATGAAACACTGCCCTATCCTGGGCCAACCTCACTACCATTGCCACGCTTGAGTCCATCGATGCTGCCATTTGGCTAATCCATCTCATTGGGAGTCTTCCTCTTTTTCTCCGACCCTCCATCTTACCACACATGATATCCTTCTTCAGCGACTGCTCCCTCCTGACAATATATCCAAAGTATGAGAGACCAAGTTTGGGCATCTTGGCCTCTAAGGAGCACTCTGGCTTCACTTCTTCCAAAACAGATCTATTGGTTCTTTTGGCAGCTCATAGCACTTTCAATATTTTTAGAAGAGATTTATTTTTAATTCTCCCATTTTTCTCCTATTCTTTTTTTGTGATGGGAGGGGGGTTAAAGTAATGAGTGAGGGTTAGGGTTGGGACAATGGTTAGGTCTAGGTGAGACCTAGGACTTCATTTAGTGTCAGGGTTATGGTTAGTACCAAGGTTAGTGTTAGCGGTAAAGATTGGACTAGGACTAAGTAAGGCTTGAGCTAGGTTTTAGGGATACAATTAGGTTTATTTTTAATTGTTTATTTAATTTTTTCTTGAAATCTATTTGATTTCCTCTTCATTCAGAAGTTCTGTAACTACATTATTCTCTCTTTTTACTTTTCTGGGTTTTTGTTGTTGCTGCTGCTGCAACTGTATTTCTGATTCTCTGTTTTCACTCTTATAAGTCTGTTTTACTTTGTATACTTCTATATTGGGTTTGGAGTCCTGGTGTGATGCTGTGGCTAATGCACTGGACTGTAAAGTCAGTTGAACAGCAAGGTTGACAGCTGAAGCTCACTAGCTGCTACTCAAAAACTCTATACAAGGTTGCTTATGGTCAGAAGTGACTTGTTGTTGTTGTTGTTGTCAGGTGCCATCGAGTTGGAACCAACTCATAGTGACCCCATGCACAGCAGAATAAAACAATGTTCAATCCTGGGCCAACCTCACTACCGCTGCCACACTTGAGTCCATCAATGATGCCAGCTGGCCAATCCATCTCTTTAGGGGTCTTCCTCTTTTTCTCTGACCCTCCACCTTACCCAGCATGACATCCTTCTCCAGCGACTGTTCTCTCCGGACAATTTGTCCAAAGTATGAGAGACGAAGCTTAGCCATCTTGGCCTCCAAGGAGCACTCTGGCTGCACTTCTTCCAAAACAGATCTATTGGTTCTTTTGGCAGTCCATGGCACTTTCAGTATTCTCCTCCAACACCACAACTCAAAGGCATCAATTCTTCTACGATCTTCCTTATTCACTGTCCAGCTTTCACATCCATATGAGGCTATTGAAAACACCATGGCCTTGGTCAGGCGCACCTTAGTCCTCAAGCTGACATCTCTGCTCTTCAATACTTTAAAAAGTTCCTGTGCAGCAGATTTGCCCAATGCAATACGTCATCTGATCTCTTGACCGCTACTTCCGTGAGTGTTGACAGTTGATCCAAGAAGAATGAAGTCCTTGACAACTTCAATCTCTTCTCCATTGATAAGAATGCTGTTTATTGGTCCAGTGGTGAGGATTTTTTTTTTCTTGACATTGAGATGTAATCCATATCAAAGGCTGTGCTCTTTGATCTTCATAAGTAAATGTTTCAAGTCCTCTTCACTTTCAGCAAGCAAGGTTGTATCATCTGCATATCGCAGGCTGTTAATGAGTGTTCCTCCAATCCTGACGCCATGTTTTTCTTCATAGAACCCAGCTTCTCGTATTAGTTGCTCAGCATACAGGTTGAATAAGTATGGTGAAAGAATACAACCCTGTCTCACACCTTTCCCAATTTTAAAACATTCTGTGTTCCCATGTTCTGTTCGAACAACTGCTTCTTGGTCTAGGTACAGATTTCTCAGAAGTACAATTAAGTGTTCTGGAACACTCATACTTCTCAATGTTGTCCATAGCTTGTCATGATCCACACGATCGAAAGCCTTTGCGTAGTCAATAAAGCATAGGTAAACATCCTTCTGGTATTCTCTGCTTTCAGCCAAGATCCATCGGACATCAGCAATGATATCTCTCTTAAACACTTAAAAAACATATCTGATTTGAGTCTAGGTGATATTACAATGTATGCTAGTCTCAGATTGTTGTCTGCTGTTGTTGGTTCTCTATCCAGAAAACTCCTGTTGGTATTTTTTTTGTAAAGTTGGTCTTGTTTTTACAAAGTCTTTTAATTTCTGTCTGTCTGAAAATGACCTAATTTCACTGTCCTATTTCAACGGACAATTTTATTGGGATATATGATTCTTGGTTGGCAATTTGTTTCTTTTTAGAGTTTCATATATGTCATTCCATTGTATTCTTGCCTGCATGGTTTCTGATGAGAAATCAGAAATAGTCTTATTAGTTCTCCTCTGTAGGTAACTTTTCATTTTTCCTGGTTGCTCTCAGGATTCTTTCCCTGTCTTTGATTTTAAAAAGTTTGGGTATGTCTTGGTGTTTTCCGTTTGGGAATTTACCCTGTCTGGAGCTCATTCAGCTACTTGAATAGCTATCTTCTTGTCTTTCATGATGTTAGGGAAGTTTTCTTTCAGCAGCTCTTAGCCAGTATTCTCTATGGTTTTGTTTTGTGTTTTGTTTTGTTTTTCCTCTTCCTGTTCTAGAATTTCTATTACATGTAAGTTGAGTCTCTTGAGATTGTGTCACATAAATCTTAGGTTTTCTTTGGATTTTTATTGTTGTTGTTCACTTTTCTGATTGTTCTTCTGGCATGTGAATATTGAGAGATTTTTCTTCAAGTTAAATAATTCAACCTTCCTTTGTTTCAATTCTATTTCTTTGTCCTTTCAGTGTGTTTCTGGAATCCTAGTGTTTAATCTTCTGGCTTTCTAATTGCTGTTTTTGCATAGTTTGTTTCCTGATTTTTCCATGGTCTTATGTTTTCCTTGATTTCATCTGTAGTTTTCTCAATATTCCTCCCTATCCATTGATATTGCCTAATTAGCATTCTTTAAAATTCCTTATAAGATAGTTCTATAACATCTCTTGACTCTGTATTTTGGTCACTTGTTTGAGACACTTTGTCTTGTTTCTTTATGGAAGCTGAAATTGTGTGTTGTCTCTGAGACATTGTGGTGTCGTATTTGTAACTACTTGATGACTACACATTGGTGTATTCTCAAGCATGCACCACCTGTCTCCTGGAGGATGTGGTAGAGACCAGAAGTATGAACATTGTTAGTTCTCTGCTCACTGATTGTGTCACGCAGTTCAGGGGGGGTTTATGTGCCTACCTACAGAAGCAGCATGCTATGCCAGACACCTGACCACAGGCAGAATGGAGGGTACACAGGAGGGCATACTACTGGCCTGAATTACTGAGGGTGGATATTGGCCGTGTTCCCAGATACCAAGAGGGCATGAGAACAAGGGAGAAATGCATTCTACTGTTGCCAACCTCCAGCCATGTCCTATGCCCAAGGCTGCTGTATCCACAGCCACACACAAAAGCTCAAGATGGCCATTCTGCTCCATACCAGCCCACAGTCCGCCCATTTTTCTTCTCTCTCCATGCTCCTCTTCAGCTTCCTCTTCCAGTCAGCACTTAATCCACCTCTTCAGCTGTCCTCTGATGCCAGCGTCCCAGGATCACCATCTGTGTCTGTTTCACTCAGTCGTCTATGTCTCTGATGTCGAGTATCAGCTCAATGTTATCTGCAGAGTCCGCCATTATGCCCCGGACCTTTTTTCTATTATTTTTAAGGGTTTAATTTTCGTGTTTAGATTTCTTTTTACAGACACTTTTCCTAGCTTATTGGTTATCTTTTTTATTTTGTTTATGGTAATTTTACCACCTGGTGTGGCTCTGTGGGCTGTTACAGACTGCAAAGTCATTTGAAATGTAAGGTCGGTGGTTCAAACTCACCATCTGCTCATTGGAAACCCTGTACAGGGTCGCTATGGGTCGGAATTGACTTGATGGCATTTAACAACAATATCTTATTTTTAAATTTTTAGTTAAAAATTCATCATTCGTTTCTTTTCTGAAATTCTGCCTTTTTATCAGAGTAGAAAGGTCTTTTCAAATCAGAAAATATATTTTTTAAAGTTCTTTCATATTACTTTGAAGGTTTTTTTTCATATTTAAATATTCTATTCATATAGAATTTGCATTGGAATAATGTGGGTTACACAGTTATTTCCCTGATTTAAAATGCTGCTTAATTATGCTTTTTCAATATTTTAAATGTCCCAACCAGTTAGATGAATACAGATGGCCCCCACACATCCATCATCATCCAAGATTACTTTCCTACAATGAAGCAGACAGTTCATGACCTTTGGGTTCTAATTTCCCCTCTCCTGAACTAGAGGGTCAGTGTGAGTTGGGATTGACTCCGTGGCAATTGGTTGCTTGTTGTTGTCGTTGTGGATTTAACTTCATCCCCAGAGCCTAGATTCTGTGCTGGTGTGAGTTCCATACTTCACAGCAAAACCGCCCAGAGCTCAACATTTGTTCTCTTAGTCTTATTTTTGCTGGTGTGTTTTGCTTTCTATTTAATCTACACCATGTAATCCAGGGGAAAGTAAGGGGTGCTTATTACACTTTATTGTTAGAATGATATTTTCTAAAATTTAAAGTTTTTAAGGGTCTCTTAAGATACTTATGGAGTCCTGGTGTGGTGCTATGGTCAAGCATTGGACTGTTAACTGAAAGGTCAGTGGTTCATACCCACCAGCTGCTATTTGGAAACCCTATGCAGGGGCGCTATGAATCTGAACCGACTCAATGGCACTTAACAACAACAGATACTTGACATTAATTTCAGAAATACGCCATATTGAAAGGAGTCCTGGTAGCATGGTGGGTTAAGAGTTGGGATTCTGACCACAAGTTGAGCAGTTCGAGTCTACCAGCTGAGCCATAGGACAAAGAGGAGGCTGTCTGCTCCCATAAAAAGTTATAGTCTCAGAAACCCCATACAGGGTCACTGTGAGTTGGGACTGAATCAACAGCACAGAACCATCTAGAAACCCACTTCTTCAGCAGGTATCTGTCTCACCACTCCCACAGCAAAGCAGCACACACTCAACACTCTGCACCAAGTATGCTCTTGGTAAGTGTGCTCCCTGTCAGGCTAACTGTGACGAAGGCTAGCAGGGTTCTAACTTCATGTAGTGGTCTGCACCAAAGCCTTAGGATTCTTCAATTATATTTTAGAAACAGGAATGTGGGAAAGGTTACCCAATAGTACCATTATTAAACAAAGATATAACAATATAGAATGATACATTTTCAGATCTGAAAATACAGCAGTAAGCCTTAAAGCCAGTTCACCCCTAGACCTATCTGTCTAATTTCTTTTTGATTATTTCAAACACATTTTTTTAAAGTCCCATAATAGGTCCTGGTCAATTTCTACTCAGTTTCACAAAGTGTTGTATGCTAGACTTGGCTGTGGAGTCCTGGTGTGGCACTCTGAGTTTGTGTGCTATACTGTAAAGTCGGTTTAAATTGAAAGGTTGGTAGTTCAAGTTCACCAGCTGCTCATCAGAAACCCTATATAGGGTCACTATGGGCTGAAACTGACTCAACGACACTTAACAACAAAGCATTGGATGGCACGACAAATATAGCAACCACACAGAGTAAAAGTCTGACACTAGACTGTGACTCAAAACAAAGAGCCGTCATGAGGATAATAATGTTTTTAAGAATTTAAAAACCAGCATGAATAATTTATGATTTAAAAATGTTTAAGTGTACTCTTAGTGCACTTCTATAAAGATGCTATTAACATCTATAAAGATGCTATTAACATGCTTATCATATGATATAAACTATGATTGGTGGTGGTTATGTGCCATGGAGTCAGTTCCAACTCATAGTGACCCTCCATAGGGTTTCTGAGGCTGTAAATCTTAAGCGTAGTGGAAAGCCCATGGAACAGCTGGTAGTTTTGAACTGCTTACCTTGAGATTAGCAGCCTGACTCGTAACCACTACACTACCAGAGGTCCTTGATATAAACAATTGTTGTTGTTGTTGTTGTTAGGTGCTATCGAGTCAGTACTGACCCATAGCGACCTTATGCACAGCAGAACAAAACACTGCCCAATCCTGAGCCAACCTCACTACTGTTGCCACACTTGAGCCCATCGATGCTGCCACTTGGCCAATCCACCTCACTGAGGGTCTTCCTCTTGTTCTGCGACCCTCCACGTTACCAAACATGATATCCTTCTCCAGCGACTGGTCCCTCCTGACAGTATGTCCAAAGTATGACAGATGAAGTTTGGCCATTTTGGCCTCTAAGGAGCACTCTGGCTGCACTTCTTCCAAAACAGATCTATTGGTTCTTTTGGTAGCCCATGGCACTTTCATTATTATCCTCCAACACCATAACTCAAAAGCCTCAATTCTTCTATGGTCTTCCTTATTCACTGTCCAGCTTTTGCATGCATATGACGTTATTGAAAATACTATGGCTTGGGTCAGACGCACCTTAGTCCTCAAACTGACATCTTTGCTCTTCAACACTTTTAAAAGTTCCTGTGCAGCAGATTTGCCGAATGCAATACGTCGTCTGATCTCTTGACTGCTGCTTCCGTGAGTGTTGATAGTTGATCTAAGAAGAATGAAGTCCTTGACAACTTCAGTCTTTTCTCCATTGATAAGAATATTGTTTATTGGTCCAATGGTGAGGATTTTTGTTTTCTTTACACTGAGATGTAATCCATACAGAAGGCAGTGCTCGTTTATCTTCATCAGTAAATGTTTTAAGTCCTCTTCGTTTTCAGCAAGCAAGGTTGTATCATCTGCATATAAACTGTAGTGTCAGACAATTTTGAAATCACTTCAGGTGTATTTTTTTTTAATTGTTGACAGAACTGTTTTCTTCATATGGCTGTTTCTGTCTGTTTGATGCAGGAGTTTAAGTAAAGACTTTACATAGGGAATCTTAAATTTTTCCAATGACTTTCCCATTAAAGTGAAAATCATTAGGTGGCTTAACTCAATATAAATTTATTTTTTTAATCAGTTTTTGAATGTATGCTACTCATATATACACTGGAAAGCATCTTTATTCTTCTATCCAGAGCAAAATACTATTAACAATTTCTTGGTGATACAAGTGCTATACAATGTATTATGTAGATAGATATAAGGTATACATACATATTTTCAATATCTATATACACATATATGGTTTTTTTTAGCAACTGAGAACATACTAAACATATTACACATTTGTGTGTGTGTGTGTTTACTGTATATTGGAAGTTGTTTCATTCAATTCCTATAGAAAGTCTAAATACTTTCAAATCATTTTATCTGTAGCATTTTATTGTATTTATTGTACCAACCTTTATTTAACCACTGCTGCTATACAGGGTCAAGGAGCTCTGGTAACAAAGTGGTTATGAATCGAGCTGTGAACCGCAAGGTCAGCAGTTCGAAACTACCAGCTGTTCCACAGGAGAAAGATGAGGCTTTCTGCTCCCGTAAAGATTTACAGCCTCGGAAACCCTGTACAGGGTCGCTATGAGTCGGAACCAACTCTACGACACATAACAACAACAACAACTATACAGGGTCAAGGAGCTCTGGTAATGTAGTGGTTACAAATCGGGCTGTGAACCTGAAGGTCAGCAGTGTAGGGGGCGGGTGAAGGGGGAGTGTAGGGGGTGGGTTTGTAGGGTATACCCTTTGGTCGGTTGATGATGCATGGAGGGGATTGGAACCATGGAAATGAAACGATATACGATAGAATGAATGTAAAACTAAAGTTCTCTCATGTAAACTATCATATAATTCACAACAAAACATAAAAAAAAACCTTAAAAAAAAAAAAAGATTTACAGCCTCAGAAACTATACAGGGTCGCCTCGGAAACCCTGTACAGGGTCGCTATGGGTCGGTTCCGACTCCACGGCACATAACAACAACAACAACAACAATGAGTCAGAAGTGACTCCACCCACAGCACATAACAACCACCACTGAGGGATATAGACTCCTGGTGTGGTAGCGCTGTAGGATCAGCACTAGACTGCAGCCCACAAGGTCGGCAGTTCAAACTCACCAGCTGCTCCTCAGAAACCCTATACAGGGTCACTGTGAGTCAGAACCAACTTGAAGGCACTTAACAACAGTAACAACAACTGAGGGATATTTAATTATTCCCATTATTTTATTCAATAAACTAACAATGTGTCATTTATCGAGTGTGGAAGTATATCTGGAAGATAAATACACAAATAGAATTGGGATTGTGGGTTAAAAGTTTCATGTCTTTTAAATTTTGTTGATATTATCAAATAACATTCCACAGAGATTTGACCAATTTACACTCACAGCAGCAACATATAGGGTGCCTATTTTTTCCCCTACCTTTCCAAATACGATGGGATAGCAAACTTCATTTTATGATTTTGGCCCAGGTGATAAGTAAAGAAATTGTATGCAGTATTGTTTTGGTTTGCATTTCCCTTATTATGAGCAAGTTTGAGTATCAAGCAGCTAGTTCTGTATCTTTATCTGTAAACTCGTCATATACATAGAATATTTTTTGTTAAGATTTGAGTTGCAATATATTTTTAGTTTACATACTCTCAGTTTACTTTGTTTCTGGTGGTATTTACCATCCAGTGATATATATATATATTTTTTTTTTTTCGACTGGATTACATGAACATTAAAAATTCAGCTCTGCTTTTCTTCCTTTTGACCAGGATTTTTCTATTAAACTTTTAATCAGAATGTTGAATAATGGTCACCAGTCACCATTCAGTTCTTCTGGTCTCATGGTAAAGGAATCTGATTCTCCTATTCCTGATTCTTCTCCCTCTGTTGCTAAAGGCAGATAGGGACCAGTTATGTCTTGGGTGGCCACTTTAAAGCTTTGAAGACCCCCAAGCACTATACAATGAACTACAAGGTAGAAGAGAGTACTAAACATTCTATTAGGCCTAAACCTCCAAGGAGCCAAAGCCCATGAAGTGTTTGGTTGTTCATAAGTGGTCTCAGCAGTGGTGGTTTTTCTTTTTTGTCATTGTTGTAAATATATCTGTAAAAATGGCATGCAGTCCTCGCAAGGAGGAAGCAGAATCAAACTCAAAATAGCCCAAAGCCAAAGACTATGAAGTGGCGGTCAGATAGGCCTCTACCCCATAACCTTCTCTGCCCTGTTCTTATACCAACCATCCCGCCACAACACTCTTTGCTTCACATCTGGGTTCAATTAGTCATTGCAATGGTCATGCAGAACTCATAAACAATACTCACGATTATGGGGTTTACTAGGGAAGTGAACAGGGTACAATTCAGGATCAGAAACAACTCAGGACTCAGCAGTTCTCCAGTGAGGAATACCTCTTCTCTGCCATGCTACTGGCATGTGATGCTCTTGCCTTCCACCTCTTAGCCATGTGGCCCCTCGTCCTCTGCCCTGCTCAGGCAAGTGTTACAAGGCTCCTGTAACCAGTCTGTAAATGCCTAAAGCGTACATTTTGCCAGCTAGCCTTGCACCTATAGACGTTCAGCTGTACGTGGTCCATGGACTGTGAGGCCCACAGATGCCTGTCCCCCCACGTTACCACCGTTGCTTTGGCTGCTTTTCTAAGTAGGGTTCTCACATTCCGTTCATGCTCGTCTTTCTTGATGGTCCTGGGATCCTCTGTTCCTGCTTCGGAGGTGGCTCCTTTTAAACCTAGCAGGGATGCCAAAAAGAATCAATCCCAGAGTCCTGTATACTCTATTTGCATGGCTCCACCCCATCGTTTGGTGGGAATTAAGAAGACTTCGAATAGAAAAGCCGTATCAAGTAAATTCAATGTACCACAATATCCATCACAACTTTTGCCAATTCAACTTATTACAGATGTACAACTGATTGACAGCAATTACATGAATCAGCTGTAAATTCCTTCATTTAATATGATTTTCTATTTCTGTTAATTGAAGCTTAGTGTGCCATAAGCAATAACTCCTCCCTTCCTCCCTCTATCCTACCCCTTGTAAACTAAGAAACTTTGGTCTCTGTATATCTGCTGGTTCACTGGTGGCACTGTAGGATAAGCCGTGGACTGCTAATCACAAGTTCAGCAGTTCAAACCCACTAGCTACTCCATGGGAGAAAGATGAGGATTTCTGTTCTCATAAACATTGACCACCTCAGGGCTGCTGTGAGTTGGAATGGACTCAATGGCAGTCAGTTTGGTTTTAGTTTGTGATTTTTTATATAGTGAGGTCATATGATATTTGTCTTATTGTGATTCAGTTTATTTCCCTCAATGTAATGTCTTCAACCTCCATCCGTATTGTAACCTATATCAAGACTTCCTTTTTGTTTTCCCTATTGGCTCAGTAGTATCCTGTTGTAGGTATATGCCACATTGTGTTTAGACACTCTTCCATTGATTGGTATTTAGGCTATTTAGACTTTTGTTTTTACTAGTGTTAATGGAGCTACGATGAACATTGGTGTGTACCTATCTGTTTTGAGTATCTGCTTTCAAGTCTTTGGGAAACATACGTAGGAGTAGACTTGTGCGTCAGCTGGTAGTGCTGCATTTAGCCTTTTGAGGAACTGTAACATTGTTGTGTGTCTATTTTGCATGGTGAAGGGTTCCAATTTCTCCACATCCTTGCCAATATTTATTATTTTCTGTTTACTTGTGCTTTTCTTGTGTTCTTGTTTTTGTTTATTTGTTTTTCAAATTTTTTATTGAGGTATAAAGATACAGAAAAACATAAAAGTAAAAGCATTTATAGCTCAATGAATTTTCCCAAGTTGAATATACCTGAGTAGACAAGATCTCTCTGAGATCAAGAAAGATTTGCTTTCAGTTATATACTATTTGTTTTGTTTTTTTGGTATCAGAAAAAATACATTTCAAAAAATAAGCGAATACTTACATGGATAAATAAGACCATTTCACAAAAGATAGTTCATCCATCAAGACTATATTTGTTTGTGTTTTTAAAATCACAGCCATCTTAGTTTGAATGAATTGGTATCTCATCTTGGCTTTGGTTTTCCTTTGAGGAGTCCTTGGTTAAGAACTTGGCAGCTGACTGAAAGGTCAGTGGTTCAAACCTACTAGCAGTTCCACTGGAGAGAGATGTGGCGGTGTGCTGTCATAATGATGTGCAGCTTTGGAAACCCCCTGGAGCAGTGCTGTTCTGCCCCTGGTCACTCTGAATGGCAATTGACTAGACAGTAACAAGATGAAATGACAATGAACATCTTGTCATGTGATTGGGAGCCATTTGAATATCCGTTTTGATGAAATGCCTATTCAAGTCCTTTGCCCAGTTTATGATTGGTTTGTTTCCCTTTTTGTCATTGTTGAAGTTTTGTACATATTTTGATTTGATCTTTATCACACACATGGTTTCTAAAGGAATTTTCCCAGTCTGTAGCTTATTTTTTCATTTTTTATAACGTTTTTGATAACCAAAAGCTTTCATTTTTTATGAGGCCCCATTTATAGATTTTGTATTCTTACTGTTTGTATTTTTGTTCCATGGAATTTTCAATGCCCACGGTTTTAAAAGTAATTCACCATGGCTCCTTCCAAGAGAACTGATACCTTTATGATGAGGTAAATTCCTACTCAAGAACATTCTATGCCTTTCCACTTACGTCTTACTCTGTCTATTTCACCATTTAGAAATTATTATCATCATCATCATCACCTCATCATATCTCCTAATTGTAGTTGGGGTAAATGAAGGGTATTAACTTTTGCATGTTTATTTGGCACTACTCACCTCATTAAATTCTTTCAATTGCATGAAATTATATTTTAAACAAGCTATCCTTCTGAGGACCTAATGTCTCTCATGTACGGTATTGTTACATGCAGTCAAGTCAGGTCTGACTCATAGTGACCCTGCATAGGGTTTCTGAAATCAGCTGGTGGTTTTGACCAGGTGACTTTGCAGTTAATAGTCCAGTGCTTATGCTACAGCACCACATCAGGACTCCTAATATAGGATGGTTGTTGTTAAGAGCTGTCAAGTCGGTTTTGACTCATAGTAACTCCGTATGAAATTTCTAAGGAGCGGCTGGTAGGTTTGAACCAGTGACCTGTGGTTAGCAGGCCAGTGCTTATCCTACCGTGCCACACCAGGAGTCCTGTGTACGGTAGTGGTGATGGTTGTGTGCCATCAAGTTGTCAGAAAGTGTCATCTTTCTCCCATGGAGTACTACCAGGATTCCTTTATGTAGGGTAATATGAACAAGTAAACAAGAAATGATCACATCTTGGACAAAATGGTCCTTTACCAGTTGCTGTCACATTGATTCGGATTCATGGCACTCCTATGTTTATCAGAGTAGAACTATGCTCCAAAGGGTTTTTTCAGTGAGTGATTTTTTGGGAAAGTAGATCACCATGTCTTTCTTCTGAGGGATCTCTAAATTTGAATTTCCAGCCTTTCAGTTAGCAACCAAGCATGTTAACCGTTTGTACCACCCAGGGATTCCTAGACGTTGCTTTATTGTTCGTATTATTTTACAAAATAATGCACCAAGTCATTGCTCCACCATCCCCCTGGTGGGGTTCTCATCTGAATGGTCAACACTCACCTCTAGCCAGTGGAGAAGGACAGGATAGCACGGAGCAACTGACTCCGGCGCCTGAAATGCCATACCTGGAGTTGCTATATCTCATGTCTCCTCACATCTTGGCTGAAAGGGGTATGGAATCATGGGACCAGCTTCAACTCGATAATGACAGAAGAAGAGAATAAACTCTGCTTGACTTCCATCAGCTGCCCACCACCATGACTAAAAGTCAGGAGTTTGCATTCTAGCCTTGCAAGTAGATGTCAGTTAATCCTGATACTCTCTCTTAGCTCCTTTGTACTTATTTTGTAAGAGGAAGAGAATAACTAGACAAACCAGAATATATACCTTCCAGTCAGTCTCCCGTTCTCTGTAATCGGTCATCTCTCTAAGAGTGTCCCGGTTAGTTACTCAGACTAACAGTGTACTTGAGTATAACTAAGGAACGATAGCAGCAGCCCATAAAAAATCCCTGACCCCAACGTCCTCTCACTCAGCACTCCACTGAGGTATCAAGCCATCTGGGTTGCAACCCACTTGGGAAGACTTGCAAAGTCTTAGTTGTATGTTGTTGCTATAACAGAAACACCACAAGCGATGGCTTTGACAAACACAAATGTGTTCTCTCACCATTTATGAGGAGAGAAATCCACGTTCAGGCTTTTCTTTCTCTGTCAGCTCTCGGGGAAGGTTTTTGTATCCTTTCAGCATCTATGGGCCCAGCGTTCCTTGGAGGTCTCCATGCATCTTGGCATCAATCTTCCCCTGAGCCCAGAGATGCTTCTCTCCTGGATCTTCTTTCTTGGTGGAAGTCAGATACTTCATTTTCTGCTAGCTTCTCTCTCTCCTTTTATCTCTTGTAAGGTAAAAAAAAAAAAATGATGATGAAAATAGGGACAAACTTAAGGGCTCTAATATATGGCATATATAGATTATCAAACATGGCAAAAGACACAAAAACACATTAAAAAAGAAAAAAAGAAACTTCAGTACTCACTCTCAAACCCCACTAAAGAGAAAGTCTTGATTCTGTCCTCAAAACATTTGAAGCCTGTTGAAATTAACCTAACTATGAAATGAATCTAACTTGTTATTGTTAAGTGCTGTCAAGTCAGTTCTGACCCATAACGATCCTGTATAGGGTTTCTGAGGAGTGGCTGGTGAGCTTGAACTGCAGACCTTACAGTTCAAATGACTTTGCAGTCCAGTGCATTAACCCACAGCACCACACCAGGGCTCCAAATCTAAGTGAGCTATACCAAAATCATCTCAACTGTAAATTAGATTCATTCAGCCCATACTACTGTCCTGAAGAAAGAAGGGGCATGCCCTTTTACATTATTACTTCAGCCTGACAATTCTTTTACACACAATGGCTGGTGTGCAGTGAAAAATTTTGAGGTCTGTAAAGCAAGAAAATAGAACCCATAGACAAGAGAAGAAAGAGTCAAAAGCAACATACCCAAAATTGACACAGATGTTGGAATCACTAAGAAAAGAATTTAAAATAACTGGAAAAAAATGTTACAGATCTAATGGCTAATAAGGACACGAAGAGACAGAGAATTTCGGTAGTGGAATGAAAATCTAAAAAGAAGAAAAGGGGAATGGAAATGCTCAGAATTAAAAACAAGTTCTCAGAAATGGCTTAACATAGTCAAGACACAGCAGAGGTAAGGATCAGGGAACTTGAAGACTATAAATAGAAACTATCCATCTGAAACACAAAGAGGGAAAAAAAAAAAGGAGTAGAAGAAATCATGGAATAAAGTATCTTAGGTCTCTGGGACAATATAAACTGTAAAATAGAAGCAGCTGGAGTTTTCCCAAAAGGAGAAAAAGACAGAAGAAATTTAAGAAATAGTAGATGAAAAAAATTCCAAAATTGTTGAAAAATATCAATTTACATGTCCAAGAAGCTCAGCAATCCCCAAGCAGGATAACTATAAAAGAAAACACACCCAGGCATGTCATAGTTCAACTGTCAATAATAATAATAATAATAATAATAATTAGCTGGGAAAAAAACACATGTCACATACAGGGGAATAATGGAGGGGGCGGCAGCTGAACGAGGTGTGAGAACTGCGCAGACCTGGTGGAGATGTTAAATGAAACCCAGACCATGGAGAGGCAAGGTGAGAGGTGTCTGGAGACCAGGTCGACGGGGGTGGGGGAGGGGGTGGTTGGGGGACGCACTGCCTAGCGGGAAGAGACTGCAGGGGCCGGCCAGGCTGTCCTACTTACCCTGGACGTGAGGGCGCCATCCCAGCCTAGCCGCTGGATCATGGATTTGAGGCGGGGTCGGCCAACTTAGAGACCCCCAAGCGCAGCCCAAAGCAGCTCATTACAACCTTGTTGCCCCTGCTGCGCTTCCTACTCGACTGACGCGACATTAGAGGATGGAAATCCCACCTTTGATCCAGACTTAAGGGCCGTAGCACAAGGAGATTCGTGTTTAACAGCGACCACACAACCACCACTCTCTGTCTGTCATGCTGTGGTGGTTTGAATTGCTGTGATTCTGAGGGCTATGCCACCGGTATTTTAAATAACCAGCAGGGTCACCCATGGTGGATGGTTTCAGATGAGCTTCCAAACAAAGACAGACTAGGAAGAAAGAGTGACAAACTACTTCTGAATCGCTAGTCACTGAAAACTCTATGAATAGCAGAGAAACACTGTTAGATACAGGACCGGAAGGTGGGAAGGCACTCAGAATGCGACTGGGGAAAAAAAAAATGCCTCCTCAAAATAGAGTTGACCAAGATGACCATGATGACGTGAATAGAGTTAAACTTGGGGGAGAAATGCTCACAGAACGTTCATTTGCTAATGGGACACAAATCAAACTGAAGAGAAACAACTGTAAACATCCACTGAAAATCAGAACATGGACTGTGTGAAGTATGAATCTGGGAAAACTGGAAGTTGTCAAAAATGAAATGGAGCACATCAACATCGATATCATAGGCGTTAGTGAGCTGAAATGGACTGGTATTGGCCATTTTGAATCTGACAACCACATGGTTTACTAAGCAGAGAATGAAAAGTTGAAGAGGAATGGTGTTGCATTCATCGTCAAAAAGAACATATCCAGATCAGTCATGAGGTACACTGCTATAAGTGATAGGATAATATCCATGCGCC
>NW_006408547.1:19115673-19118253 GCF_000296735.1 Chrysochloris asiatica | reverse complement strand
TGGACACATTGTCCGGAGAGAACAGTTGCTGGAGAAGGATGTCATGCTGGGTAAGGTGGAGGGTCAGAGAAAAAGAGGAAGACCTCCAACGAGATGAATCAGCCAGGTGGCATCATTGATGGCGTCAAGTGTGGCAGTGGTAGTGAGGTTGGCTCAGGATTGGACAGTGTTTCGTTCTGCTGTGCATGGGGTTGCTATGAGTCGGTTCTGACTCGATGGCACCTGACAACAACAACAACATATAAATAATAAGTACACTAAGTTCTCCTCTGAAGATAATGGAATAGCATCTTTAAAGTTCTAGGAGAAAAAAGATGTCAACATAGAATTATGGTTTCAGAGAAAATATCCTTTAAAATGGAGGCCATGAAAATAAAACATCTTCAGAAAATGCCAAAACTAAGAGAATCCACCACCAGTAGTATAGCATACAAACAAATGCCAAAATAAATAACCAAACTGCAGGGAAATAATACATATGAAAGAAATGAAGAATCTGAGAAGGGACAAACATATAAGGATAAAAATAAAAATCAACTTAAAATTTAAAGCACACACAAATAATAGAGAAAAAATAGATGATTGGGACATGCTAAAAATTAGAAATTTATGTGCATCAAAAGAGTGAAAAGGGAGTCCACAGACTGAGAAACAATGTTTTGCACTGACATATCAGACAGAGAACTAATCTCTAACGTTTATAGGAAACTACAACACCTCTACAAGAAAAAGGCAACCCAATTAAAAAATGGGTGCAGGCCATGAACAGATACTTCACCAAGGAAGACATTCAGGCAACCAACAAACATATGAAGAAATGTTCAGGATCACTAGTCATTAGAGAGATGCAAATCAAAACAACAATCATCTCACACCAGCACTAACAGCAAAGTTCCAAAAAGCAGAAGATAATAAATGCTGGCGAGAATGTGGAGAGACTGGGACCCTCCTACAATGCTGGTGGGATAGCAAATTATTTCAACCACCCCAAAAAATGGCATGGTACTTCCTCAGAAAGTTGGAAATAGAAATTCCTTATGATCCAGCAATTCCTCTACTTGCTATATACCTACAAGAAATACAAGTCAGAACATGAGTAGATACATGCACACCAATGTTCATCGCAGCACTATTCACAATAGCAAGAAACTGGAGACTACCAAAGTGTCCATCAATGGAAGAATGAATAAATGAACTCTGGTACATATACATAATGGAATACTATGCTACTCCACGGCACATAAGCACCACCATGCTACCTTGAAGAATAACGGTGAAGCTGCAAACCACCTCATAGCATGGATGATTCTTGAGGACATTATGCCGAGTGAAATTGGTGGTGGTGGTTATGTGCCATGACGTCAGAACCAACTCATAGCAACCCTGTACAGGGTTTCTGAGGCTGTAAGTCTTTACAGGAGCAGAAAGCCTCATCTTTCTTCCATGGATCAGCTGGTAGTTTTGAACTGCTGACCTTAAGGTTTGCAGCCCAATTTGTAACCACTATACTTCAGGCACAAAAGGACAGTTATTGCATAAATCCATTACTGGAAAAGCTTAAGAAAAGATTTCCATATTAAAAGAATAATTCTTTGAGGGTTACCAGGGGTGGAAGGGAGAGGTCAGTAACTCACAGGTCAGGAGGTGGACATATGATAACTCAGGGGGCAGGGAGGGCAATAAATAGAAGGTGGAGACTGGTAGAGGAGTGGGGAAGATGGGGACAGACTTTGGGAGGTATGCATGGGCTAACTGGGATAGAGGTAGACTGTGATGTATGCACAGCCTTGGAATAACAAGGCTCTATGAATGGATAAAGGAAAGGAAATACTGTTAAGGTGTGTGACTGTTTTGTAAGTATTGGGTTCCCCAAGCTACTAGTATAAGGAGCTCTAGTAGCGTAGTGGTTATGAGTCGGGTTGCTAACCTCAAGGTCAGCAGTTTGAAACTACCAGCCATTCCACAGAACGATGAGGCTTTCTGCTCCCATAAAGATTTACAGCCTTGGAGACCCTGCACAGTGTTGCTATGAGTCAGAACTGATTCCATGGCACACCATCACCATCACCATCACCTACAAGTGTAATATAGATATTTAAATGGGGTCGAAAGGATAATTGGGGAAGATGATTACAGAAAACCTGTAAACCTGTCTTCAGCCTACAACAGATTGAATTATCTAAAAGGGGTCTAGAATATACCCAGGAAAATAGCCTTCTTGTTAAGACTTAGTGGAGTACGGGGCCTTATGTGGTATTCTGAGTCCCACCCAGAACAACACAGAACAAAAGATACTTCTTGAAAAAAAGACCAATTGGGGTGGGGGTAGGGTGTGGTCGGGAGACTGTTTGGCTGTGACGATATCAAGCAAGCTGTTAGCCTTGGAGCTGTCAAGACAAGAAAAGTCAGCCCATCGGGGTAAACCCCTTTCTAAGACTGAACAGTCTTGTATTCTCACTGGTGACTGTCCTGGTCAACTTGAGTGGAAGAGGGGGAAATGCAGCAAGGAAGAGATGAGTTGAGATTGGCCATATTCCACAGATACTCAATGACCTTGAGATAAGAGAGAGAAGAGGATGG
>NW_006408547.1:19104840-19115527 GCF_000296735.1 Chrysochloris asiatica | reverse complement strand
GAGGGGGGAGGCGTGTGAGAACTCCTAGACTCCTAGACAGTATCCACTAGATCTAGCGTGGATAGCTTGCTGACTAGAATTCACCAGATGAAGACAAAGAAGTATGATACAGGGAACAAGTGTAAATTACTACTAATCAACTGGACCCTTGTTTATAGCTGAGGCTGCACCAAATTCCAACCGAATAGGAAAGGGTTCTTTATGTCAAGGGTCAAGCATGTCTCCTCTGAGCTGATAGGGACAAGCAACTCAGACTTTGGCTGCCAAAATTGGGGAGCTTATAAAGGTGTGAAGTGGCTGGCTTACAAGTTCTCATGAGGGTGCTTGGTGTCAGAATGAAGGAAGTAAGACAGAATAGTTTTATTCTTGTCCAGATGGGTCTGGTGATGAGGGGAATAGGATTTTATGATTCAATTGAGAGTAATTGCGATTCTCACAACTGTAAATGTAGAAGAGGTACAACTAAAAGGGGGGAGCAGTGAACCTGTCATTTCAGGAATAGGGAACCCTAAAGCCATTAAGAGGGAAGAGCATGAGAGAGAGGGACCCTGACCAGAAAAGTGACACTAAAGAGTTGGTGGCAGAGGCAATGGCATGAAGAGACAGAATAGCAGTAGACTCTAGGCCTGTGGACTGAGACAGGAAGTATCCCTGTGGGCAGGAGGCTGACTTGCAAAATGTGCCCTTTGGACATTTAAGTAAATATAAAGATAAATCCTGTTGGCTAAGGGTGCATGTAGGGGATTGTAATTATTGCAATGATTTGCTGAATATAAAACTGCTGATCTGCCCTATAAGCCTTATTCACGCTATACATAATAAAAGCTTCAAAAAAAAAAAATGATGAAAGAGAACAAGAAAGAATTCTGGATCATTATGGAAAAAATAATAATAAAGCTTAGCACAATCATCAAGTTCCTTCTCTGGAAAGGACTTCAAAAATCAATATAAATTCTCAACCACAGTTTTTGGGTTCCTTCCAATTGGAAAATCAGGTACTTTTTTCTCCACTATGTCAATGCTTCATTTGTTTTCATTTCACATTTTCTTCTGTTTCTGTATCTGAGCCAATCTCAATCCCCCAGACATCACTGCCAACCCTCACATAAAAAATTCCTTGCAATTTGGACAATCACAAAATGATTTCCTGGAAAGAGAATCGTGATTTCTGTATGAAAGTAAACTTTTATGAGGTGAACACTTAAAAGCCTGCCTTTCCCTGGCACGAATGTTCGTGATCATGGTTGAATGCAGACCAAACTGGAAATTTCCAAAAGTAACAATTCTATTGGATCACCCTCAAATGATTAATGAGGTCTTTTAGTGGTAAATCTGCCTATGAAGGTTATAGTTATTCACTCATCCTTGACCCAAAAACAGTGTCCTTTTTCACCTGGCACCCCCATCCTCTATGACTGTGCATTTTTAGGCGAGACTTTAGTAGCAGAGGAGGGCAATAGAACAGGGACCCAGCCTTAGAAACCATGAGAGGATCAGGTCAGCAGAATCAACTGCTGGCTATCAGTGGAGCAGAGCATGGTTTGCAGATGGAGTTGAACCAATTTGGCTATAGGTGTGAGCACTGGATTACAGCCTTCCTCTCTCAGGCATTGTCCATGGCCAGACAACCCAATCCTACTTCTGCCTGGTCCCTGACCCCCAGGTTTTACTCAGATCCTCAGTCCAGCTCTAGCCCCACACATGGAAGTTTTTCCCAAAGCTGGATCTGACTTTAAAGTTCTTGAAGCCACAACCCATCCTGTCCTCCAAGATCGAGCTTGTTCTTGTTGTGAAGTGCCGTCAAGTCGGTTCCAACCCATAGCGACCCTGTATAGGGTTTCCGAGAAGTGACTGGTGAACTTGAACTGCCAACCTCGCAGTTCAAATGGCTTTGCAGTCTGGTGCATTACCCCACAGCGGCACAACAGGACTCCAAGATGGATCTTAGATTACACATAAAGTTTTAGGTAGGTATGCCTGTGAACCTGGGTGAAGGCTTACATTAGAATCTCAAAGTAGCCCAAACCCCTGAGATCTTCAGAACTGTATGGTGGGTATATTTGTCTATTTATTTTTGTTTTAAATAAGGACAGTTGCATAAAGAAAGTTATTTTCAATGCTAAATATACTCGTTTCAGTAAGGATTAACTTAAAAGAAGCTGAATTGAATTCCTCTTCAGCTAAAAAAGGGAATAAGAAGGGATTGGAAATGGGTCCATTTGCTTTAAATATTTGCATCATCTCATCTAATTTTCATAATGAGCAAATAAAGTACCAGTCACTGGAGAAGGATATCATGTTTGGTAGGGTGGAGGGAGAGAAAAAGAGGAAGACCTCTAGCGAGGTGGATTGGCCAAGTGGCAGCATCGATGGACTCAAGTGTGGCAACAGTAGTGAGGTTGGCCCGGGATCAGGCAGTGTTTCTTTCTGCTGTGCATAAATAAGGTCACTATGGGTCGGTACCGACTTGATGTCACCTAACAACAACAACAAATAAAGTGACTAAATAACTAAAGAAACCAAAGACCATAGAGTTTTAGCAACTTTCCCAAGAAAGTCAGAGAACCAGGATTTGAGCCCAGCAGTAGCTCTGTAGGATAAGCAAACATCAAGGCTGTGGGTTTAAGCCTAACAGCCACTCCATGGGAGAAAGATAAAATGAAGCTTTCTGCTCCAGCAAAGACATTCAGCCTCGGAAACTCTATCCAGGGTCACTATGCGTTGGAACAGACGAAACAACACTACAATGTCTCTGGGAGGTGTAAGCGTTCAAATACTCAACTACTAACTGATAGGTTGGCCCTTTAAACCCACTCAGAAGCATCTCAGTAGAAAGGCCTAGTGGTACATATCTGAAAAGTCACAACCTTGAAACCTCTGTGGTCTGCAGTTCTACACTCCACACAGGTCACCATGAGATGATTCACTCAGTGGTGAGTGGCTTGGTTATGTGTGATCACAGAACTGCTCAAGATGCCATGATAGCTTTTTAATAGGTGGTTTTGTGTGGACATTAAGGTAAAGGATAAATATTTCGAAAGAGGAAACAGTACAAGGAAACCACCTAAGAATTTGAAAAGGAAACCATATACAATGATCTCCATTCATTTCCTCAGGGTAATTTGAGACCTGGGCTCCACTTACACAAGGAAGGTCTAATATCTGACCATGAACCATGGAAGCACGGTCAACGCTGAACACCCCTCTATGGTTTTAAATCTCTGGATTGTTAATGTGACTCTATGTTCTATGTTCAGGTCACAGTAAACACAGGGTACAAACCACATCAGCAAATGAAGGTCAACTCTAGTTGGAAGAGACAGCTCTTTCCTAACTGGATTCTGAGTGCCTTCTAACCTGAGATCTATCTTCTGATACTTTATGTGACAGTGTTCTGCTAGTCATAATGTCTTCACTGGCCTTTCTTTTTTCTTTTTAGCAGTAGATTGCCAGGTCCTTCTTCCTAGTCTCTCTTAGTCCGGAAGCTCTGCTGAAACATGTCCACCATCAGTGACCCTGCGGGTATTTGAAATACAGGTAGCACATAAGCCATCACAGCACGACAGAGACGTGGTGGACTGGTGTTAACAACTCAATATGCAGATGACACAAGCTTACTTGCTAAAAGCAAAGAAGACTTGAAGCACTGATGTAAATCAAAGCCTTCAGTATAGATTATACCTCAACATAAAGCAAAGAAAAATCCTATAACTGGACCAATAAGCAACATCATGATAAACGAAAAATATTGAATTTGTCAACATTTAATTTACTTAGAAACACAATCAACGCCCATGGAAGCAGTAATTGAGAAACCAAACGATGCATTGCATTGAGTAAATCTGCTGCAAAAGACATCTTTAAAATGTTAAAAAGTAAACATGTTACTTTGAGGACTAAGTTGCACCTGAACCATGCCATGGTATTTTTAGTCATCTCATAAGCATGTGAAAACTGGACAGTGAATAAGGCTTTGATGCACTTGAATTATGATATTGTTGTTAGTGGTGGTGTACCGTGGAGCCAGTCCCGACTCATAGTGACCCTGCATGGGGTTTCCGAGGCTGTAAATCTTTATGGGAGCAGAAATCCTCTTCTTCCTCCCACGGAACAGCTGGTAGTTTCCAACTGCTGACTGTGAGATTAACAGCTCGAATCATAACCTCTATAATACCAGAGGTCCATGAAATAGATAGAATGTTAGTGAAGAATAGTGAATATATTAGGAGAACAAATAAATCTGTGCTGGAAGAAGCACAGCCAGAATGCTTCTTAGAAGTGAGGATGGCAAGCCATCATTTCATGTACTTTGGACATGTTTTCAGAAGGGACCCGTTTCTGGGAAGGACGTCATTCTGGGTAAATTCCACAAAAAAAGAGGCCCTTAACAAGACCGGTTAACACAATGGCTACAACAATGAAGTCAAGCTTAACCATTGTGAGGATGGAGCAGGAGGAGGCAGGGTTTTGTTCTGTTGGACACATATGGGTCACTAGGACCCAGAGCTGATTTGATGACACCTAAAATGTTGGATGATACCAGGAGTCCTGGTGTGGCGCTGTGGGTTAATGTGCCAGACTGCAAAGCCAGTTGAACTGCAAGTTTGGCAGTTCAAGCTCACCAGCAGTTCTTTGGAAAACTTATACAGGGTCACTATGGGTCGGAACTGACTGGCTGGCACTTAACAACAATAACAATTTGTGTTGGAGTCCTGGTATGGTGCTGTGGGATAAAGCACTAGACTGCAAGGTCAGTTTGAACCGCAAGGTTGGCAGTTCAAACTCACAAATCGCTCCTTGGAAACCTTATACAGGGTTGCTCTGAGTTGGAACAGACTCAACAACACTTAATAAAAACAACAACAACAATTTGTGAAGATGGCACAGGACTGGATAGTGTTTTGCTGTGTTGCACATGGGGTTTCTGTGAGTCAGAACCAGCTCTATATACCTAACAACAACACTGACAAACATTCTATGTGAATGTCTAGTTGGTCACTTGAAAGTTAGGCAAGCATAGTCCTCACTGTGCGCATGCCTGCAGAGCATTTAGCATCTCAGCCCCAATTAACTATAAAATGTCCCTATAGATTTCCCAAACGGACCCTAAAAGACAGAATCACCCTCGGTAAGAATCACTAAAGATGAAACATTAGTCCCAGAGATGAAAACAAAGAGTAAATTATAATATGTTTTAGAGAAATCACTGACAAGTGGTATGGTGTTGGACAAGTTATGTAAATTACTCTTTTGAACCTCAGTTCATCTGTAAAATGGGGCTTATGAATTGTCCATTTCCCTTGTTATATGGGCAGTGTAAATATAGAATATAATCCCATTCATGAAAAGGATTCTTGAATTTTAAACTCCAATGGACCATACAGATGTCCTACAGCGCCCCCTGCAGGCCTGTCCTCTCCTTCAGAGCCATCTGCTCTTATTTTTTCCCACATGAAAACTTATATCCCTTATGTTGAATTTTCTTTGGCACAAAATCTCAATTACCATCTGAAAATCAAGTCAGTGGATTAAATAATGTTGTTGTTGTTGTTAAGTGCCCCATGGATGGAGTCAGTTCTAACTCAAGATGACCCTGTATAGCTGACCCTGAACAGCAGCAGGTGGGCTTGAACCACAGACCTTGTAGTTAGCAATCTAGTGTTTACCCTACAGCGCTCCACCAAGAATAATAATAGTAGTCACCTGCATGCCTAATAGAAACGATTGTGCCTTGGAAGACCTGCTTCAGAGAAAAATTCAGCCACGAAATCTCTATGGAGCACAGTTTTTCTGAGACACCCATGAGATTTTGTGAGTTGGTGTCAACTGGGCAGCAACTGCTTACTGGACTCTTCTAAAGGATATTTGCATTTTAAGAAGGTACACCTAGATTGAAAAAGGAGGCTTTCTAATGTGGACATGTGACTTGTTGGAGCAGTAACTGGGCTTCTGGGCCACAGATTAGAAGATACACAGGTGTGAGGAGAAGGAGCTTGGACTCAGAGGCAGACTGATTTGGGGGAGTTCTGACTCAGATATTCTTCATTCCTGCGACTTTTAGCAAGTCATTTAACGTAGCAAGGCCAGAGTGTCCTTGTCTTCAAACTGGGAGCAAAGAACACCCAATCTAAAGGGTTCTTTTGACAATGGGATTAGCAGATACATGTGAAAGTGCTCTACAAATACATGCTATAATTAAGAATAAGGTTACCCTCCATAGGAGAACTAGCTACTTTAGATATTAATAAGAATGATGTTGCTTCTCTGGGGAAAGGGAGACAGTAAGAATGTTTGTTTATTTGTTGGTGTTTATTTTCAAGACTGAAGTTCTGGTGAGGCATTGAAGGATAAACACTTGACAGCTACCTGCAAGGTCACTGGTTCAAACCCACCAGCCGCTCCTTGGAACCCCTATACAGGATCCCTATCAGTCAGAACTGACCCTATGATACTCAGTAACAACAACAAATTTACAAGACTGACTTATACAAATCTCAAGTTCAACTTCTGTTGGACACTGCACGCAAACAAATTAACAAATACTGTATTCTCTTACAAATTAAAGATGGCTTTACTATTTCGTCCTCCATATTAGGGAAAACGTCCATTTTAGAATGAACAAGTAAGGCTCGGAGGATAGTGTCCATTCCGAGTCACAATGATGTCGTGGAAAGAATCATCAGCTCTGGTTTTCAGTCCTGGTAAACCTCACTGCTTATAAAGCACACGTGTACTTCCTCATTTCTCTCTGTCTCAGGTATCCTCATCTAAAAACTAGGAAAAAATTATTATTATTATTATCATTATTTATGGTGAATTGAGTGAACGTTCATAGACAACATCATCAGTTTTACATGCAACAAATCATATGCTTTGTCTCATCTCAATGAATAGGCATCCTGGCTCCTCCCTGTGATTACTCATGTACAAATATTCTCTTTCAGACTTTCGTATTTTTTGTGTGCTATATAGATAGATAAGGAGCTCTGGTAGTAGAGTAGTGGTTACGAATTGGGCTGCTAACCTCAAGGTCAGCAGTTCGAAACTACCAGATGTTCCACAGAAGAAAGATGAGGCTTTCTGCTCCGCTAAAGATTTACAGCCTTAGAAACCCTGTGCAGGGTCACTATGAGTTGGAACTGACTCCACGGCACAACCACCACCAGATAGAAAGATAGATAGATAGATAACATTCATACTTTATATATATATTTTATATTTATATAGACGTGTGTACATATCTATGGTTGGTGGTGGTAGTGTTCCATGGAGTGGGTTCTGACTCATAGTGACCCTTCACAGGGTTTCTGAGGCTGTAAATCTCTATGGGAGCAGAAAGCCTCATCTTTCTCCCACAGAACCACTGGTAGTTTTGAACTGCTGACCCTGAGGTTAGCAGCCTGACTCGTAACAACTACACAACGAGAGCTCCTTGTACACATCTCTCTCTCTCTCACTATATATATATATACACACACACATATATATACATATATATATATATGTATGTATGTATATATGTTGTTGTTAAGTGCTGTTGAGTTGGCTCCGACTCATAGCAACCCTGTGTATGGTTTCTGAGGAGTGGCTGGTGGACTTGAACTACCGACTTTGTCGTTCAAACTCACCTTGCAGTCCAGCGCATTAACCCACAGTGTCACACCAAGTAAATACATATATATGTACAGACACACACACACACTTCTATCTATCTATCTATCTATCTATCTATCTATCTATCTATCTATCTATCTATCTATCTATCTATGCATCTCATTCTTCCTAGAGGAATTATTGTGAGGAGTCAATGAGATAATGCATATAAAAATTTCGTTCTGAAATTTTGGGATAAACATTGCTGTACCCTGGATAGTGACCAAGGAAAAACCCTGTAGTGAAAATGTCACCTTTGCCATCTTCTTGTTGTTTCCTTGGGATTGCTTCATTACAATGATCACTATTTTGTCTTTTCTATGCAGGATTCTTTTATGCCATTGTTCTACTTTGCAAAGATTAGTGGCTGCCATACTGTATAGAGCACAGCTAAAATTCCCATCATCGTAGACAATTCTATTAGACTGTGGATTGTCCTGTGCACCAGGCTTTGTAGCTTACTGTTTTAGACTGTTTAACTAAAGATCTATTTGACACGAGACCCAAGCTGTTACTGTCACTGAATAGAGTGTGCCTATACGTTCAGTGTTGGGAAGTCTTTCATGCTGAAGGTATCTTTCTTTCAACAGCCCTTCATTTGCCAGGGAGACCCTCTGCGGTGGAGGGTCAGTGAGAACCGGGCATACTGCCTGAGGTGCTTCCCCCTTTGACTGGAGAGAAGCATCCATATCAGCAACATCTGAAAAGACCTTACCTGGGGTCCAATTCCCAGTAAATCCAGGGAAAATAATAGATTACGCTGCCAAAGAAGACAGAGTATTATAATTTGTTCTGTGGTTTATTATAAGACAACTTATTAAAACGTCAACAGAAATACAGTCCCCAGTGGAAAACTTTTTCTCGAGGAAGTACCTAAATGGAAGGAAAGGAGTGTGTGCCAGGTATATGCTGAATAAGGGGAATGAGGGGGTTATTCTAGAACTCGTGGAAGAAAGCTCCAATGACAGAAAACTAGGACATAGAGGACAAGAGAAGCATTATCAAATAAGCTTTGCCCAGTCTACAATTTAGCCAAAGGCTGGACCCACAGCAAGTTTTTCAGGTGGTTAAAAGTTCCATTTAAGCATCGTCTTGTCTGTTTTTACAGCACAAATTATTTCCTTGGGCAAGGAGCAAATGACACCTTCCAAAGCTGGAAAAATGAGATCAGTGGGAGCTCAGAAACCAATCCAACAACAAGCCATCAGCACAAAATCTTTCTCTGAATGAACGACTCACTCTTGAGTCCCACTCTGAACATTCAGGAAAGAGAAGCGTTACATATCCGTCTGTAGCAGTGAAGGGGACGGAAGCAATGAGGAAATAGAATTCAGTAGGAAAAATAAATCTTCCTTGCCCATCCCTCACAAGGTAAGCAAGAGAGCCAAGGATGAAGTTGGGATTCTTTTTATTTGCTTTTTGCCTTGTAAGATGTGCTCCTGGAGGGAGAGAGAAATAAGTGAGGTTGGACTGTCTTGCTCTTGCTGAATGTACGAGATCTCTAGTTCATTTCTGTCACAGGAAACAACATCTGTTTTAACTCAGGACCAAATAATAACTTTCAAAATCTGGTTGAGCAAATGGGCTTTCTGTTACTGGTAAACCTCGCATGATGCCTTATAAATCTGAAGCCAGCAGCTTTTGATTAACTTGTCCTTTATACTGACATAGTGGAAAACACATAAAGTTTGTATTCTTCCCTTCATGCGTGGCGCTATTCTTTCTCTTAGCACTAAATGGCATTTAATCAGCACAGGGAAGAGTGAGAACTGGAAACAGGGAACTTGATGGTGTGTTCAGCCTGTCTTTTGGTATCCTCTGTACAGGGTCGCTATGGGTCGGAACCGACTTGACGGCACTTAACAACAACAACAACAACAATCTTCCTTCCAGCCCTGTCCCCTTTATCACACAGAGCTACCAACTCAATTTCCCTCTTCTGTCCACCTGCTCTATTTCCCATCCTCACGTAAAATCACAGTGCTGACGCTGAAAGTGCTCTTTTGATAAGAAAGGAGAAGGGATCTAAGTTACTTTTTTAAATTGTGGTTTAATATATATACAGTACAATAACAAAACAATCTTTAAGTGTACAACATCCTTAGAAGCCAGGACGGGGACGTATCACCAGGAGGGAGCAGTCCCTGGAGAAGGACATCATGCTTGGCAAAGTGGAGGGTCAGTGAAAAAGAGAGAGACCCCCAACAAGTTGAATTGGCACAACAGCAGCAGCAGTGGGCTCAAGCAAAGCAGCAATTGTGAGGATGGCGCCGGACCAGGCAGGGTTTCTTCCTGTTGTGCATACGATCGTTATGAATCGGAACCAACTTCACTGCACCTAACAACAATCTACTGATCTATAGAAAGATTAAGAAGCAAGCCCTGCGGTTGCATTTTGCAGCTTCCCAACAATCAGACCCACCTGAGGGCTCTCTGGGACAAAGGCCCAGTAATCAGCTTCCAGAAAGATTGTTGTTAAATCTGTTGAGTTGGCTCCGAATCCTAGCAGCCCTGTATAGGGTTTCTGAGGATTGACTGGTAGGTTTGAACCACTGACCTTTCAGTTAGCAGTTCAGTGCTTATTCTACAGTATCCCACCTGAACTCCTCCATAAAGATTACAGCCAAGAATATCCATAAGGCAATTCTCTACCAAGTAGGTTTAGTATGAGTCTGAATCGACTCCGTGACAACTAACAACAACATACATATGGTGAATACAACAAGGTGTGTATGTCTGCATCTATCTATGTATCTATGTGTGTGTGTGTGTGTATATATACTGTATACATGTATAAACACACACACATATAGTGCATATATGTGTGTATATGCTTATACATTATATATGTGTGTATATATATATAACATAAATGAGGGAATATATATATACTGTATACATGTATAAACACACATACATACACATATATAGTACATGTGTGTACATGTGTGTACATGTGTATACATTATATATATGCATACACATGTATATAATACAAATGAGGAAATATATACATATATACTGTAAACATATA
>NW_006408547.1:19091706-19097785 GCF_000296735.1 Chrysochloris asiatica | reverse complement strand
AAATTTGACTCAGCATAATGTCCTCCAGTTTATCTAAGTTATGAGGTGTTTTGCAGATTCATTGTTACTCTTCAACATGGCATTGTGTTCCGTTTTTCATATATACCAAGGTTTCTTTATTCATTCTTCTGTTGATGGGCACTTAGGCTGTCTCCATCTTTTTTTTTTTTGTGAATAGTGCTGCTATGAACATGGGTGTGCATATATTTACATGTGTCCTGGCTCTTATTATCTTGTGGATATATACCAAGTACAGGGATTGCTGGGTCATAAAGTATTTCAATTACCAACTTTCTGTGGAAGCGCCATACCATTTTCCTCAATGTTTGAACCAGTTTACAGTCCCACCAGCAATGTAGGAGGGTCCCAGTCTCTCTACACCCTCATCAGCACGTGTTGTGTTCTGGTTTTCGAACTTTGCTGTTAATACTGGTGTGAAATGATATCTTCTTGTTGTTTTGATTTACATCTCTCTAATGGCTGATGTTCGTGAACATTTCTTCATATGTTTGTTAGATACCTGAATGTCTTCCTTTTTTTGTTTGTTTTTGAAGCAGAAAAAAAATCATACTTTATTCATGGCTAAGATTTCTAGAACATTTTAATGTTAAAAATTACTCTTTGAATTACATCAATTTAAAATATATCCAGTGAATAAGAGAAAATTCATGCAGTTTTCCATACCCATTATTAATAAGTACAAGCATCTGACATATTTCCAGTTATTTATATTAAATAGAAATATTTACAATTTTTATGTGATTGTGAAAAGAATTTGTACAGATTTTCTAGTCCACTAACAGAAATTCAGATTTTTATAAATTTTCACAGTGTGCTTTTTATTATCACTTTGAGAAGAATTCTAAGGCAATGTTTTGTTGGGGAAAAAAAAAAATATATATATATATATACAACGTCTATTCATGAAAGAGAATTTTACATTTTTAATTTTAAAGAAACCATGGGAATGAGAAAAGGTACATGTAACTTATTCCATTAAAAAACTGGAATTCTGAATAGTTTTACTTATTTTTTATGTTCTCTCCTTTTTACAAGAATCAGTAAGTAACATTACATGTGAACTGGTTGTGTTACAAGGATGGGAGAGTTGCCACATATGTTCAACTCAGAAAAAAATACAGTTTTTCCCATCCATGAACAGCAATTGTTGAGATTGTTGCATGTTTTAAAAAGTACTCTTTGTACAATCAAGCTAAGAATATTTCTCTGGTAATGTTTTGACTTTTAAAAGATGTAATTTCTACTCATGAATGTGACTGTGAGATTTTAATTTTACAAAATGTGTGGGAATGATAAATAGCTACAGTACCTTACATTAATAAACTGGAATGATAAACAGTTTTATTAATTTCTAATGTAATTTTTTTTACAAGGATGGGAGTTACCATTGTGTGTGTGAATGAAAATAATTTCATCCATTCCATGTACAGAAAGCATAAATTTTTTTTCTATTTCAAATGGCAGAAAAGTTCACAATAGATCTTATGAATAAGAATATATTAATTGTTTCCCTACAGCTGGAAACAAAGAAACAAAAAAGAAAAAGCAATTTTATGTTTTTGTGACTGCGAAAAAGCATATACAAGTTTTCCAGTACACGAGCAGAAATTTTGAGAATTTTACAAAATTTCAAAGTAGCAATTGTAACAATAGGTTGAGAATGTTTCTAAGTCAATAGTTTGATGAGATAAAAACATTTGATTTCAAATTATAGTTTCTATTAATAAGTCACTGACATATCAATACAATATGACAATAAGATCAAATATACAATTTGTCTATTCATTAAGCCAAATTCTAAAATTATATATGTATGTATATGATTTTATGTTGTTGTTGTTAAGTGCCACCGAGTTGGTTCCGATCCATAGTGACCCTGTATAGGGTTTCCCAGGAGCAGCTGATGAGTTTGAACCACTGGCTTCGCAGTTCAAACGGCTTTGCAGTCTGGCGCATTAACCCACAGTGCCACACCAGGACTCTATATAAGTCTATAGTAGACCAAATACACACACATATATATATATTTTCCTACTCACTCACAATTATTTGAACAATTTTTGTATGCTTTCCTTGTTCTCTATTTTAGAAGGAGGGGGTGGTTACCCATATGTGTATGAGTGAAAAAATTGTGCTCTGATTCACTGATTCATCTACAGAAGCTTTTTACATGTTTTCAAAATATCTGTTCTATTATTACAAGGTGGAATAATTTTCCAAAGCATTCTGAGAGAAAATATATATAGCTTATTCCCTTCTCTGGTAGCTCTGGTAGCGTAGTGGTTACGAATCGGGCTGCAAACCTTAAGGTTAGCGGTTCGAAACTACAGCCACTCCGCGGAAGAAAGATGAGGCTTTCTACTCCCGTAAAGATTTACACCCTCAGAAGCCCTGTACAGGGTCGCTATGGGTCGGAACCGACTCGATGGCACTTAACAACAACAACATTCCCTTCATGAGCAAGATTCTAAGCAATTTTTACTTTAATAATTATTCTTTGAATTACAGAGACACATCAATTTCAAATATATTCAGTGAATAAGAAAACTGTATGAAGTTTGTTATATCCTTTTAAGGAAATGTACATGTGTGAAACGTTTTGAATATACGATTTGTGGTACAAGGATGAAAATTTCCCAATATATGTCTAAATGAGAAAAATATACAGTGGTTTCAATTCATGAATTGTTGATACTTTTACATGTGTTTTTGTCTTAGCAGCTTGGTTGTATTTCTAAAGCATTTTTTTTTTTTTAGCTTTTTATTGTGAAGTGAGTGAAAGTTTACAGACAAGATCATCAGCTTTATATTCAACAAATTATGCACTGTTTCATCTCAATGATTACAATCTTCTCACTGCAACAACACTTATCCCACTTCCTCCCTGTTGCTCCCCATTTACATCTTATGTTTCACAAATGAACAAAACAAAATACGTGATGTACACATACAAAATGAAAAATATATTCATATAAATGTCCAAAGGGCCCATTCTGAAGCCAGCCTTCTACCCATGGGCACACACACTTACTCAGTCCATGACCCTATAGCTCGAGGCTACTCTGTCTCTTCATGCCACCATCTCTGGGCATCACTCATGCTCTACCTTCTTGATGGTCCTGGGGTTGTTTCTTCCTGAAATGAAAGATTAACTACTCCCCCCTTTTAGTTATACATCTTCTACAATTACAGTTGTGACAGTTGTGACTAATCCTGCTAACAATTGTTTATAATTGAATCATAAAATCCTATCACCATCATCTTCCATCTCCTTCCACCAAATCCATCTGGAAAAGAGGGAGAGTGAAACGATTCTGTGGAAATTCTACCATACCCCACTCATTCGGAAACTAAGTACACTCATGAAAGCTTGTAAGCCAGGCATTTCATCCCTTTATGCTTCCCTCCTCCCCCACACACACTTTTATAGGAGCTCTCATAGCCTAGTGGTCATGAGTTGGGCTGCTAATCTCACAGTCAGCCATTTGAAACTACCAGAAGTTCCTCAGGAGAAAGATGCGACTTTCTGCGCCTGTAAAGATTTTCAATCTTGGAAACCATATACAGGGTCATTAAGAGTCATAACTGACTCGACAGCATATAACCACCACCACCACCAGCATTTTTGATGGCCAATGTCTAAATTGCCCAACCCAAGGAGTCCTGGTGTGGTACTGTGGGTTAATGCACCAGACTGCAAAGCCATTTGAACTGCAAGGTTGGTGGTTCAAGCTCACCAGCTGCTCCTCAGAAACCCTATACAGGGTCAGTATGGGTTGGAACTGACTCGACGGCACTTAACAATAACAACAACATGAACCTAGAAGTCCTGCTGTGGTGCTCTGGATTAATGAGCCAGACTACAAAGCTGTCTGAACTGCAAGGTCAGTGGTTCAAGCTCACCAGCTGCTCCTCTGAAACCCTATACAGGGTTACTATGGGTTGGAACTGACTCAACGGCACCTAACAACAACAACATCAACCCAGTGCACTGAGGAAAAGAGCTTATTTCTTAATATGAAGAATCTTTCCATTTCGGTTTGAATGTTGGGCAACTGCATCCATAAGCCAAAGTCCAGTTCATCAAATTGTAGAACTTACACATGCTCACAGTATCATACATCTTTATCTTCAGTTGGTTGAATTCTGCTCAGCTAGCCACTTAAGATATGTCAAACGGGTACTAGCTGCAAATTTGGAAGTTCATGCATACCTCCTTGCACTTCAGACCAGCTGGCCGCTTCACTCACAGCTTCCTAAACTTCAGACCAACTATCCCTTCCTCTGCTCTCTCTCACCTCAAGGTCAATGGGTGCAAATATCTTCATTGCTGTATCCCCCCACTTCTACTCACAAGTAGACCCAGGTCACCAGCGAGCATACTAAACTGCAAGCAGGTTCCCTCCCTTAAGTTTCATTCCTACAAGGGGGTTTTCCCTGATGGGCTAACTTTTCTTACCTTGATGCCTCCAAAACAAACAACTTGTTTGATATTCAAATAGTCAAACAGTCCACTTTTTTCTGCAGGTCTTTCTTTTAAAAAACAAAATAAAAATCTGGTCTTCTAGCAGTTCTGGATTGATCTGCATGTCTTTTAGAGTGGCAATATCCCAACTCAGAAGGTTTAGGGTAGGACTCAGGATTCCAGCTAAGGCCCCTTGAACTATAAAGGCTTAGCAAAAAGCCTGTTTCCCTGTGCAAATTCTAACTCCTCTTTTAGCCATCCAATCAGTTAAAGGCTGAAGATGGGTTTACAAGCTTTCAGTGATTGTAATAATTCTCAGTATTCATTTCTATCACACTTAAATGTCTATTTTGCAATACTAAGCAGGTGAAACCAATATATCTATAAGACAGTTAAACACATAAACATTTCCCTCCTACTTTCAGCCTGTGTCTCAGTCCATATATCTATTCACAGAACACTGTTGTTCCAAATTTGTGTGTAAATTGTTATTTACCTCTTTCCATTTAGGCCATGCATACCTCGCTAAGTCTTCCCCTTTCTTCATTGTTCATCTGCCACCCTCTCTCTTCTTGTGCCCTTCCCCTCCTTGTATACTGTCCTCCTCATCATCCGAGATAAGATGTGTCTACGAATTGGGCTGTCAACCGCAAGGTCAGCGGTTTGAAACTACCAGCTGTTCCGCGGGAGAGAGATGAAGCTTTCTGCTCCTGTAAAGATTTGCAACCTCGGAAACCCTGTACAGGGTCACTATGAGTCAGAACTGACTCCACGGCACTTAACAACAACACTGTCTCACTAATGAATTCCTCTCCCCTCACTCCCACCCCTGGTAAGCATCAACGAATGTTTCTTTTAATATGGAAACCTTTTCTTAAGCTTTCACAATAGCAGTCTCATATACGATATTTGTCTTTTTAAGATTGACTAATTTCACTCAGTATAATGTCTTCCATGTTCATCCATGTTATGAGGTGTTTTACAGATTCATCATTATTCTTCAAGATTGAATAGTATTCCATTGTGTGTATGTACCAAACTTAGTTTATCCATTCTTCCACTGATGGGCAGTTAGGCTGTCTCTATTTTTTGCTACTCTGAATGAGCATTGGTGTGCATGTATCTACTAGTGTCCTAGCTCATATTTCTTGTGCATATGTACCAGATAGAGGGGTTGTTGGGTCATATGACAGTTCTATTTCCAACTTTCTGAGGAAGTGCCATACCATTTTCCAGAGTGGTTGAATCACTTTACAGTCACACCAGCATTGTAAACCAAGTGGCAGCATCAATGGATTCAAGTATAGCAACGATTGTGAGTTTGGCCCAGGACTGGGCAGTGTTTCATTCTGTCGTGCATAGGGTCCTTATGAGTCAGTACCAACTCAATGACACCTAAAAACAGCAGGGTTCCTTACCCACCTCTTGTATTAATTCTGGTTAAGGGGAAGGCAATACACAATATGGGTGAAGTTGGCACAATTTCACCAACATAAATAGAGACATCAAGCGGTACCAAAGAATAAAGGACAACTACAGTAGCGTAATGGTTACGAATCGGGCTGTGAACCTTAAGGTCAGCGGTTCGAAACT
>NW_006408547.1:19084435-19091111 GCF_000296735.1 Chrysochloris asiatica | reverse complement strand
CAGGTCACTGTGAGTCAGAACTGACTCAGTGGCATCTAACAATAACAACGTAGCGGTATATTTGTGACCCTACGTATACACAGGTCTGTATGTGCTGCACACACATATTTGAACAAAAAGCACATAGGGAAAAATGTAGGTCAAAATACAAATTTATGTAAAATACCAGACTTAGTGGACTGATAGAGACTAGAATAACTCTCGAGACTGTGGCCCTAAGACACCCTTTCATGCTGGAACTAAAGCCATTCTGAAGTCACTTTTCACATTAGCCTATAGAAAAAAAAAAATAATACTAGTAACACCCATGAGGAATGTGCTCCTTTAAATAATCAACTATACAAGACCAAAGGTCAACACTGACCCAAAAGCAAAAGATGTGCAGACAAGAAGGGGCAGGAAACCTGGATAGCAGGAGACAGGGTGGTGCTGTAGAAGTGCTGATGCTGCTAATATACCATGTATGGGGGCATGTGAATTTAATTTGCTGTGAAAACTTTCACCTAGAATACAATACAATATTCACGAGACAAAAACCTTTTGAAGTCTATTTAGGCTTTAAAGATAAGCATATGTAGTTTGGAAACCAGGCTCTGCCACTTTCTAAGTGTGAGACTTTAGGCAATTTAAAAAAAATCTCTCTGAGTTTTAGGGCTTAACTTGTTAAGAAAGCAGGCAAGGAGGAAAAACGGAAGAAGAATTCAAATAATTGTTTCATTGAATCACCAAGAGAATTAAGACACTCAATAGTTACACTGAAGTCATCTTAAAACATAACAATAGTTTTGCTTAACTAACAAAAAAGGATCTGCTTTGAGCATTATGTTCTCTTAAGAATTACCTACATGGGATCCAATTGACAGCAACAACTTGGAAGATTAGCTAGGAACCTCAGGGAACTGTGAGTTTGTATTAATGAGCAAGGAACACACAGAAAAGGAGGTTGAGGGTGGTTGCAGAGCTCAAATCAATGCCACTAAATTCTGCATGTAGGAATTGTTGAACTGCTATATGCTTTGATGTGTATATTCTTCTCAACAACAACAAAATAAATCAAATTTAGGAAAACATACACATAAAAGATCATTAGTAGGGTCTTTTGGCATTCTCAATATTTCTAATAAAATGGAATTGACCTCTATATGCACTTATTTCATCATTGGTACATCAGGAATACTAATGTATGGAAAATTCCAGATAAAGTGTACAGTGAATTTGCAATCATTGGACTAAATCTTGTGGCATGAAAGGCATTTATTATTAGCATACTTAGTCTTCACCTGTTCAGAAAAATAACTTGATTTTGTCAATTTAAGTTTTAGACAAGTAATCTCCCAGAATGAGCTCATGTTAACCAAGCTCACCAAGTTGATATGTAAAACAATAATTTCAATTTATTAATTTGCAATATGATTTTCATAGGAATTCATTTTCTGTTGGCAAGGCCTCTTCTTTGCCAGCAGCACTAGAAAAATGCAGCCTCCATTTCCTAAGACTCATTCCTCTGGGGAGTGTCTAGGTAAGCACACTAATGTTGTTGCAATGATTCTTCTTTTTGTAAATTTCCATACCAATAAGTCTTTTTTTAAATTTTTTTTTATTGTGAACTGAGTGATAGTTTACATGGGAGAACATTGGCTTCACACTCATTGTTTTATTGCAATGATTACAATATCATCTGTGCATCATCATTCAACAGTATTTACTTCTATTCCCTCTGTTTTTTTGGGTGTACACAGAAACTCTCAGGAATATATAATCATTTAAACCAGCAAAGGACACATTCTACAAGCCTGCCTCCTGGCCACCATCATGCAGCCTTTCTCTTTCCATGAGTCCAGAGTCCTCAGCTGCTCTATCTTTCGATGTCATCATCTCTGCCTCCATCTCTGGTGTCGCTGCTCCTCTGGATAGGGTCCCCACATTCCACTCATGCTTTTCTCCCTTGATGGTCCTAGGGTCCTCTGTTCTGGACTGTAAAACTAGCTACTCTCCCCTCCTTTTTGTTACAAAAATTCTATCTTTACAGTTGTTATAGTTGCAATTAATCATGATAACAATTACTGTTGAATCATAAGAATCTTATCCCCATTTCCTTTCATCAGCCCCGTCTAGACAAGATGAAAACTATTCAGTGGGGATTCTACCTTATCCTGTACACTCTGAAACTAAACTCCCTCTTGAAAACTTATAAGCCAGTCACTTCATGCCTTTATCACCACCCCCAATTTTAGGTCGCCAATGTCTAAGTTGCCCATCCCTATCAACCCTGTGTACCAAGGAGATCGGATTGATCCTTGATGTGAAGACTCCCTCCCTCTCAGTTGGTATTTTGAGCTACTACATCCATAAGTCTAGGTCAAGTTCATCAAATTTTAGCAATTTATACTTGTTTCCTTTATCAAAAATTGCTTTTTTATCTTCCTCTAAGTTCTGATCATCAAGCCATCGAGGCTAGGTTGAATAGGTGCTATCTACAAGTTTGGGCATTCTTGTGCATCTTCCCTCACTTCATATCAGCTGGACACTTCACTGTCAGCTCTAGCTCTCCATGGCTATGTCCTTGTCCATGAGCTCAGGAGTCTCCAGGTCTTACCACACTTCAGACCAACCAGCCCTTCCTCTTATCACTCTCATCTCCAGGTCAATGGAAGTCTATGGAATGTGGTTGAACTCAGCCCATAGCTTCATTGCTGCCTTTCCTCCCCTTCCACTCACCAGTAGGCCAATGTGGTCATCAGTAATCTTACATGCCTACTTATGTGTTCCTTTTGAGTTTCAGTCTTGGAGGGGGGTTTGTCCTGAAAGGATTTGATTGCGTGCGTTGATGGCTCCCAATCATTCTGTAAAAGTGCAATACCCACACCTATGGGTGCAGTAGATCAAAAGAGGGCAAAAATCTTTACAGTGAGGATCGTTCCCACCCCCTCCATACGTAGAGTAGACAGGGATTGGCAACTTGGACATTGGCTACCCAAATTTGGGGGGGGGGGGGGGCTACAAAGACAAGAAGTGACTGGCTTACAAGCTTTCAAGAGGGAATCTAGATCCAGAGGGTGTGGAAAAAGGTAGAATCTCCACTGAGTAGTATCCAATCTGTCTGGGCAGGGCTGATGAAAGGAAATGTGGACAGGTCTCTTGTGATACAATAGTGAATACTTGTTATCAGGACTGATTGTAAGGGTTGTAAATGTAAAGGTAGATGTTTTGTAGCAAAAGGAGGGGAGTGATTGACTTTGCAGTCCAGGAGTGGAGGTCCCTGGGACCATCAGCGGAGAAGAGCGGAGAGGGGACCCTACCCAGAGAAGCAGTGATGCCAGAGATGGAGGCAGAGACGGTGACGTGGAGCGATGGAGCAGCTGGGGACTTTAGACCCAGAGAAGGAGAGGGGCTGTGTGCTGACAACCAGGGGGTATGTTTGCAGGGTATAGCCTTTGGTTGGTTGATGCATGAAGGGGATTGTAATCATGGCAATGAAATGATATACAATAGGATGAATGTAAAGCTAATGTTCTCCCATGTAAACTATCACACAATTCACAGTAAAACATTTAAATAAATAAATAATTTTTAAACTCTGGGAAAAAAAAAAGTGCAATATACCCTACACTAACATGAAAAAGACTGACAATGCTAAGTATTGGCAAGGATGAGAAGCAACTGAAAATCTCATGCAGTGCTGGTAGTAACGTAAACTGGTAAAACTATTTTGAGAAGTTGCTGGCAGTATATACAAAAATGCCTCCCCTCTGAAAATGGAGTCCTGGTGTGTCATTGTAGGATCAGCATTAGACAGCTAACTAAAAGGTTGGTGGTTGAAACACCAGTCACTCCTTGGAAACCCTACACTGGTTTTCTATGAGTCATAACTGACTCAATGGCACTTAACAACAACAACATGAAAACCAAATCTCTTCTAGGCTCTACTTAGCAGAAATGGATACATGTCTTTACCAAAAGACATTTACTAGAATGTTCACTGAACTTTTTATCTAATAGCCTACAACTGGAAATTGCTCAAAGGCTCTTGAGTAGGATAATGGGTAAATGCAGAAAAATACTACACAGAAATGAAGTACAAGAGTGATAGGGACATACCTAATAGGTATCAAAGCCAGGATTTGAATTTAGCCACAATAGTCTCAGAACCTTGCTTTTAGCCATGATTAAGTTTATTGAATTTTCAGCAGAAGGGATCCACCCTGTACATTTTTCCTCATTGTGTTCTTTGAAAATCCTTAACTGAATGTGGTTTTCTTCTGTTTTGAGTTGTTCAGGAGGTCTCATGCCTTAGCTTACTTAGACTTGAGATTGTGTTGCAAAAATGTCATAGTATTTTCTGGAGAGGCTTTTGATCTTCCAGCTCTGCCTGATTTCACCCCAGAATATTATATGTTGAAGACATCAGCTAAAGGATTTAGTAGAACCCCCATGGAATAGACTGAACTAGGCTTTCATCACCAGTCCATATACAGCCTGACTAGAAGGTATTGAACCTTAGATCTGTTTGTGTCAGATTAAAGACACTGAAGCATTCATTTGGACTTAATGCTGAAAGGCCTAAGTGGTCAGATGTAGGGGATAACTTTCCCAATGTTGCGGACTTTGAAATCATTGAACTTTGTTCAAATCTTTATTGCTTGTAAGTTTGCAATTTGGGATCATTAATTAGTAAGAAGTTTCCATATAGACTACCACTATATTTGCTGTTTTCATAGTCATTTCTTTTGTTGTCATGCCTTTAGATATCTGTAGACTAAAGGTTTTCCTTTAGTGAATGAATGCTATTGAAATTATTGATGTGGATCTAAATCTGTTGCTTTGAAAGTAATTATGTCCCATCAGTTATGTTTTATTAACTTGGATGGGTAAACCTTTCCACATGTTTTAATTGAAAAACTTGTCTGTATAGTTTTCTTATTAGTTTACTGCTTTATCAATAATCATGATAATTACTACTATTAGCATAATCAAATATTGTATGATGATTGCTTTTAATGTATCTTCTCAAGAAGCTAATGTGCTTCCCATGAAGAGAATCATACTACTGCCATTGTTAAATGTCATCAAGTCAGTTCTGACTCATAGCGACCCTGTATAGGGTATCCAAGGAGCAGCTGGTGGGTTTGAACTTCCGACTTTGTGGTTCACAGTCCAGTGCTTATCCTATAGCCCCACACCAGGAATCCCAGGGGAATTATAGTAGGGGGCTTCAAACTGTTAGTGGAAAAATGGGATGAAAAGATCATGGAATTTTCCACAAAGTTTTTAAAGTCCCTTCCTCTGTGTGTGTGTGTGTGTGTGTGTGTGTGTGTGTATGATATATTCTACCGATGGACTTGAGCTTTGTAGTCTAGCCACCAGCAATTAGCTCTTACAATGTGATTTTGTGCCATATTTACCCTCATAAGATGATGTGACAGTGAACGTTTTGTGTCAACTTGAGTGGGCCAGGAAACCCAGTGGTTTGGCAGTTGATATTTAA
This sequence comes from Chrysochloris asiatica, assembly GCF_000296735.1. Classification (NCBI taxonomy): domain Eukaryota; kingdom Metazoa; phylum Chordata; class Mammalia; order Afrosoricida; family Chrysochloridae; genus Chrysochloris; species Chrysochloris asiatica. The sequence goes on along the minus strand of NW_006408547.1, from coordinate 19,085,626 downwards.
CTCTATGATGATTGGCTGTGAGCAGCTAATCAGTTGAAAGGATGCTCCCAATGTAATGAACACACAGATAAACCTTGCTGTTTATTTTTCCACTGGGGACCTGGGACTCTACAATTGTGATCCATTTTCTTACTACAACTTTCTCTTTATATCTATAAGTTTCACTGGTTTTGTTTCTCTAGAAGACCTGCCTAAAAAGATGACACTGAAAAGACTGTCTACTACTGTAAAGCATAGTGAAGAAATTAGATGGTGTCTGGCTATCAGAAAGGATAGAGTTTAGGCTCTTAAAAGCTTGTCCTAAAACATATAAAAGAGTCACAGCCAGTTCAGGCAAAAGGATGTATGTCAATGTAAGTGTGATCAAAGGATTGTAAGTGGATTCCATGATCCAAGGAGGAGATTTAGTTGAGCTTAAATTCTCAAACACTTGGTTTGTGGAAGGCTGTTGTCTCCATTGGAGCCCAACTTCATTTTGAGTTTTGACATAAGTTCAGATGCCATTTGAGTTTTTCGGATCACTACACCAGTCATGTGTCTATGGTTATATAATTCTGGGGCACACCTATGGAGAGGAGCATGGTTGAAGAGAGATTAGACTTCTGGGTGAGCCTAGGGAGGGGTAGTTTTAGCTTCAGGCTTACAGAAAGAACCATTAATTTGTCTGTCTTTCATGGTTTATCAAAAATAGTCACATGTTATTTAGTTGGAGGCCTACTGCCTATGACTCAAGGACATATGGTCATGGGTCATAACCTGACAGACAACCATGTAGCCACATGGTCAAAGCCTGGAACCAATTCTGTAAGCTTTTTAACCTGCAGTTGTGTTCATATCCTCTCCTCACCTCCGTTGTCCTGCCGACAACACTGATGAATTGACCTGCCATCCATCAAGATTTTACCATGATTTCCTTTGGTTTCCATCATCCATAATTAGCCCCGTGGCAATGAATCATTGGACTCCATTTCATTTCACTCATGCTGTTTCCTTCATTTGATGATTGTTTTTATTTTGTCTTTATCCTATGTAAACGTTAATAAAAGTGTCTCCATAGGAGTCCTGGAAGAGCTCTGGTAGTGTAGTGGTTACGAATTGGGCTGCGAGCCACAATGCTGGGAGCCAGCCCCAGCAGACTTATTCCAGGGTTTTTCCGAAAGCGTATGCGGCATCGGCGGATTACGGAGTCAT
>NW_006408547.1:19061833-19083328 GCF_000296735.1 Chrysochloris asiatica | reverse complement strand
CTAGGGGTCTGTGCATAAAAATAATAAAACAACTCTTTGTGGCTCTGCCATCCAAAGAGAGGAAGAAAGAAAGAAAGGAAAAGAAAGTATTTCATTGTTGCTTTGCAAAGACAATGAATTCTTCATGCACAGGTTTTCCCCATGTCTCATTTATTTAATTCCTCGATTAATATGTCTCAATTTATTTATTTTAATTCCTTAATTAATTATGGCATTGGCCACCACAAGGTTAGCAATTTGAAACTACCAGCTGCTCTGTGGGAGAAAGATGAGACTTTCTGTTCCCGTAAAGATTTATAGCCTTGGAAACCCTGTATAGGGTCACTATGGGTCGGAACCAACTCGACGGCACTTAACAACAACAACGTAGGTCCTAGTGTGTTGCTGTAGGATAAGCACTGGACTGCTAATCAAAACCTGGCAGTTCAAACCCACCATCTACTCTTTGGAAACCCTATACAGGGTTGCTATGAGTCAGAACCGACTCAATGGCACTAAACAGCAACATAGAAAACAATAATCATATAATATTGAATTTTTGTGAAAGTTTACCCAGCAAGTTGGTTCCCATTAGACAATTTCCACAAAAATTGCTCAGAGACATTAGTTCTGTTCAACACATGTGCCAGGAGTCTCAATTGTGTTCTGTTTGTTCCCTTTCTTGTTGTTGTTAGGTGCCATCGAGTCAGTACCGACTCATAGCTACCCTGTGTTCAACAGAATGAAACACTGCCCGATCCTGGGTCAACCTCCCAATTGTTACCACGCTTGAGTCCATCGATGCTACCACTTTTCCAGTCCATCTCGCTGGGGGTCATCCTCTTTTTTTCTGACCCTCTCCTTATCAAACATGATGTCCTTCTCTAGCGACGGGTCCCTCCTGACAATATGTCCCGTTTCTCAGCCCTCTTATTTTCTCATTTTTGTGCTCAAGAAATCATTGACCTTTTGGTCTTTTATTGATGGTTTTTAAGACAGGCACTGATTTTATGGGTAACCTCCTTTTTCTGGACCACAGTACTTTTAGTGATGAGCAACAGAAACTTTGTGCAGTGGTTAAATGTTCAGCTGCTAACCAAAGGGTTAATGGATTGAATCCACTGACTGGTCCCCAGAGGGAAGGAAAGTCTGAGTCTGTGAAGGTTTTCAGCCTTGTGTGTCAGGCAGTTCTCCTCTGTCCTATCGGGCTGCAGAGTCAGAAGTGACTTAATGCCACTGGGTTTCTGTTTGTTTATTTGTTTTGTCATGGAAGTTGGGGTTAACATACATTTAAGCTAACTCAAATCAGAGTAGGATTTATTTTGAGAATATAAAGATCTTCAAAAGGAGAAAAGAAAGAAGAAAATAAATACTCAAAAAAATACATATCATTCTGTCAAATTAGTAAAAAAAAAAAAAAAAGAGAGAGAAAGAAAGAAAAGAAAGCAAGCCCTGTTTACTATTAGTGCAAATGTGACTTTTAAAAAAGAACTTTCACTATACTGCTGGTGAAAGTGTAAATTTGAATAGCTGTTTTGGAAAGTAGAATTGGCATTCTGTAAGAAAAAAATATTGCGATTGTCATTAATCCTAGCAACTTGTTCACTGAGACATACCCTAACCAACACACAAAGTTTACACAAAGAAATGTGTGCAAGGATATTAGTAATAGGGAGGGAAACACAAAAGGATAAATAAAATGTGGCATTAATAAAAGACGGAATATTATATTGTCATTAGAATAAGTAAACTCAGCCTACATGTATCTATTCAAAGTATGTCCATAGAAGTCAAAAATAGAGAAGGAATTATTTAAGGATTACCTGTGGACAAGTGTCTTGTCTAAGAAGGTGTAATTCTATAACATACACAGGAGACCCATACATTTCTTGAGAATGCGGTATCCACAGAAATACCTCCAGCTTGGACTAAAGGGACAGACAGATGCATTTTTTGAACCTGGGCAATCATCTAAAAAAAAAAAAGTATCAATAGTAATTTCAAGGAGCTCTGGTAGCGTAGTGGTTACTAATCGGGCTGTGAACCGCAAGGTCAGCAGTTCAAAACTACCAGCTGTTCTGCAGGAGAAATATGAGGCTTTCTGCTCCTGTAAAGATTTACAGCCTCAGAATCCCTATGCAGGTAAGTCAATATTGTTGTTGCTATGTGTTGTCTAGTCGGTTCTGACCCATAGTGGCCCTGTATAGGGTTTCCTAGGAACAGCTGGTGAATTTAAACCTCCGGCCTTGAGGTTCAAACAAACCTTGCCATCCAGGGCGTTAACCCACAGTGTTACACCAGGACTCCCATTAACTCAAGAGAGGGAAGAAAAAAAGGAACAAGAAGTAAACTAGGTAAAATATCTAGAAAATAGCTGATAAAACTGTATATTTTAATCCAAATAAGATTACATATTAATGGTATAAACATACCAATGAAAAGACAGACACTATAAGATTAGGGGGAAGAAGGGGAAGACCCAAATACATGTGGTCTACAAGAAACCCACTTTAAATATAAAAACCTAATGTTGGGAAGGGGAAATTTTATCCAGAGAGCTATGTACAAAATGATACTTTTGGGTGTAAATTACAATATCCAAAGCAAACCCAGCCCACTGCTGGAGAACCCATTCTAATTCATAGCAAACTTGTAGGAAAGAGCAGAGCTGCTGGCTTTCTAGGGTTTCTGAGCCTGTCAGTCTTCATGGGTGCAAACAGCCTCATTCTTCTCCCACTGAGTGGCTGGTGAGTTTGAACAGCAGACTTTGTGGTTAGCAGTCCAACATTTAACCAGCTGAGTCACACACATAAAAATTGATGATGCATTACTTTTGGTATGGCCTTATAGGATAAGCACCAGTAACCCAAAGTGTGGCGGTTCAAATCCACCAGCTGCTCTTGGAAACACTATACCAGGTTGCTATGAGTTGGAATCAACTTAATGGTGTCCAGCAACAATTTATGCATTTATGTAGAAAAATAAACGCAAGGAATATAAAGTATATACAATATTTAAATTTTTATGAAAAAATTCCATTATCCTTTAACTCCCTTCTTCCACAAACATTTTTAAGACCCCTCATAGTTCTTTGGGTCCTGGTGTGGTGCTGTGGGTTATTGCACCAGACTGCAAAGCTGCTTGAACTGCGAGGTCGGTGGTTCAAGCTCACCAGCTGCTCCTCGGAAACCCTATACAGCGTAGCTATGGGTCGGAACTGACTCGATGGCACTTAACAACAACACAATAACATAGTACTTTAGTAAACGTATAAAATATATATTTATTTAGCAAAAGTATATAAACACAGACTAGAAGGATACACCAGATTTATGATTATGATTGTATTTGGAAAAATAAAGAGGAGAATATTGGGTAGGGAAATTTCAAGTATGTGAATATTATTTGTGTGTGTGTGTGTATACAAATATATATGCTTTTATTTAAAATATAAAGAAGTTGTTAAATTTATTTTAATAAAAATTAATTTTTAAAAATGAAAATCTGCTTACCTTCTATATTAAAGTTTTATACCTTAAAGGGGGAAATTGTGTGGCATATAAGTTGTATCCATAGAGATATAAATCACATGCCTCACACTTTTCAGTTGTTTTAAGTACGTATACACACCCCTCACTCATCTGTCAGTTTGTCATGAAGTGGTGTCCTGTGTGTTGCTGTGATTCTAGAAGTTATGTCACCAGTATGTTAACTACCAGTAGGGTCACTCATGGTGCACACGTATCAGCTGAGCTTCCACACTAAGACTGAGTAGGAAGTAGGAGAGATGGATGACTTCTGAATATTTAGTCACTGAAAAACCTTGGAACAGCAAGTGAATAGCAATGGAACACTGTCAGAAAGCACCAGAGTACTGACTATTGAAACGTGATGAATCACACCAGAATATTGTCAGATATAGTGCCGGAAGATGAACCGCTCTGTTAGAAAGGCACTCAAAATATGACTGTCTCCTCAAATTATAGTTGCGGATGATGATGACAATGGAGTAAAGCTTTGGGGACCTTTATTTGATGATAGGACATCACTTAAAATGAGAAGAAACAGCTATAAGCATCCATTAATAATCAGAATACAGAATGAATGAAGTATGACTCTAGGAAAATTGGAAGTTGTCAAAAATGAAATGGAATGCCTAAATATCAACATCCTAGGCATTAGTGAGCTGAAATGGGACTGATATTGGCCATTTTGAATCTGACAATTATGGTTTACTATACCAGGTATGAGAGATTGAAGAGGAATGGCATCACATTCATCATCAAAAAGAACATTTCAAGATCTGTCTAGAAGTACAACACTGCCTGTGATAGGATAATATCCCTAACCCTACAAGGAAGACCAGCTAATACCACCATTATTAGGATCTATGCACCAACCACTAAAGTGATGGTGAAATAGAAGAATTCTACCAACTTCTTGAGTCTGAAATTGATCAAACATGTAATCAAGATGTATTGATAATTACTGGCGATTGGAATGCAAAGGTTGAAACTAGAGGAAAGCAGTTGGAAAATATGGCCTTGAAGATTGGATGATAGAATTTTGCAAGACTAATGACTTGTTTATTGCAAATGCCTTTTAAAAAAAGCTTTTACTCTGTTTTATTGTGATTGAGTGATAGTTTACATGGGAGAACATCAGTTTTGCACTGAACCTATTGTATTTTGTTTCATTACAATGATTACAATCCCCTCCATAAATCATCATTTAAAAGTATTTGCTTCTGTCCCCTCTGTTTTTTTTTTGGTTTTTTTTTTTTTATTTTATGTACACAAAAACACACAGGAATATATAATAATTTAAACAACCAAAGGGCACATTTTGCAAACTTGCCTCCTGGCTGTCAATACACAGCCTTTCTCTTTCCATGAGTCTGGAGTCCTCAGATGCTCAATCTCTCCACGCCATCACCTCTGCCTCCATCTCTGGTGTCACTGTTTCTCTGGATAGCGTCCCATACTCCACTCATGCTCTTCTCTCTTGATGGGCCTAGGGTCCTCTGTTCCTGGAAAATAAGATTAATACATATACCCTTTTAAAACAACATAAAAGACTGTACACATGGACCTCACCATACAGAACACACAGAAATCAGATTGACCCCATCTGTGGAAAGAGATGGGGGTAAAGCTCCACATCATCAGACAGGACCAGGGACAAGAACATCAATTGCTCATATGCAACTTCAGACTGAAGATGAAGAATATGAAAATACGCCACAAGAGCCAAACTATGATCTTGATCATATCCCGCCTAAATTTTAGAGATCATCTCAAGAACATATTTGATGAATGAGACATTAATACTGAAGACCAGAAGAGTTGTGGAATGACATCAAGAACAGCATACAGAAAAAGAGTAAAATGTCATTTAGAAGACAAGAAAGAAGAGACCAAAATGGATGTCAGAAGAGACTCTGAAACTTGCTCACCAGTGTAGAGATGCTAAGTCAGATGGAAGAAGCAAGGAGATAAAAGAACTAAACAGAAAAATTTCAAAGGGCATCTTTAAGAAGACAAAGTCAAATATTATAATGAAATGTACAACGACCTAGAGTTTAAAAAACCAAAAGGGAAAAAAACAAACACAACCAGCATTTCTCAAGTTGAAAAACTGAAGAAAAAATTCAAGCCTTGGCTCGCAATATTGTAGAATTCTTTGAGCAAAATATTAAATGATACAGAAAGCATCAAAAGAAGATGGAAGGAGTCATAGTGTCACTGTTCCAAAAAGAAATGGTCAATATTCAACCATTTTAAGAGGTAGCATATGAACAAGAGTCAATGGTACTGAAGGAGGAAGTCTAAGGTCTACTGAGGACACTGGCAAAGAACAAGGCTCCAGGAATTGATAGAATATAAAATGAGATCTTTCAACAAACTGATGCAGCGCTGGAGGCACACACTCATCAGAAGACAGCTTTTAATTGGAAGAGGTCCATATTTGTACCCATTCCAAAGAGAGGTGACTCAACAGAATTAGGAAATCATTGAACAGTATCATTAATATCACATGCAAGTAAAATTTTGCTAAAGATCATTAAAAAATGGCTGCAACAGTATATTGTCAGGGAACTGCCAGAGATTCAAGCCAGATTCAAAAGAGGACGTGGAATGAGGGATAGCATTCCTGACGTCAACTGGATCTTGGCTGAAAGCAAAGAATATCAGAAAGATGTTTACCTTTGTTTTGTTGACTAAACAATCGTTCATGTGGACCATGACAAGCTATGGACAACATTGCTGTGAAGGAGCATTCTGGGACACTTTATTGTGCTCATGAGGAACCCGTACCTCAGAGACTAAGAGGCAGTTGTTCAAGCAGAAGAAGGAAAACTGAATGGCTTAAGATTAGTAAAGTTGTGTGCCAGGGTTGTATTCTTTTACCACACTTATTCAATCTGTATGCTAGGCAAATAATCTGAGAAGCTGGATTATATAAAGAACTCAGCATCAGGATTGGACAAAGTTTCATTAACAACCTGTGATATACAGCTGATACAACCTTATTGTTGAAAACAAAGAGAACTTAAAATACTTACTGATGAAGATCAAAGACCATATAGCCTTCTTATAGAATTGCTCCTCAATGTAGAGAAAACAAAAATCCTTACCACTGGGATAATAAATAACAACACTACAAATGGAGAAAAGATTGAAGTTGTCAAGGACCTCATTTTGCTTGGATCAATCATCAACACTCAAGCATTCAAGAAATCAAGTGATATATTCTATTAAGCAAATTTGCTACACAGGACCTCTTTAAAGTATTCAGGAGTAAAGATGTCAGCTTGAGAACTAAAGAGCACCTAACCTAAGGCATGGTATTTTCAATAGCCTCATATGCTTGTGAAAGTTAGACAACAAACAAGGAAGACCATAGAATTGAAACATTTGAGGAGAATATTAGAAGTCCCATGACTGCAAAAAGAACAAACAAATCTCTCTTGGGAAAAGTACAACCAGAATATGCCTTAGAAGCCAGGATGGCCAGATTCCACCTCTCATTCTTCAGACATATTATCAGAAGAGACCAGTCCCTGGAGGACATCATGCTTGGTAAAGTGGAGGGTCAGTGAGTTTTGGGGCAAAGGAAGTGGAGTGATTAACCTTGCAGTCTAGGAATGGAGGTCCCTGGGACCATCAAAGGAGAAGAGCAGAGAACGAAACCTTACCCAGAGAAGCAGTGATGCCAGGGATGGAGGCAGAGATGATGACGTGGGGACATGGAGTGGCTGGGGACTTTGGACCTGGAGAGAGAGAGGAGCGATGTGTGGAAAACAAGGTGGCAGGCTTGCAGGGTATACCCTTTGGTTAATCGATGATGCATGGAAGGGATTGTAACCATGGCAAGGAAACAAAATACGACGGGATCAATGTGAAGCTGATGTCCTCCCATTCACAATAAAGCATTAAAAATAATAATGATAAAGTCATAGTCTGAAAAAAGAAAAAAGCTTGTCAGTTCAAGACCTCCCCCCCGTGCTCCCAGCCTCCCATCCCCATGAGATGTCTCAGAAGACAGGACTGGTGACGTGCTTCCGAATGGTCACAACCTGGGAAAGTCTGTGGAACACTACTATTCTGCAATCATGGGTTCACAGTGAGCCACAATGGACTCAACGATAGTAGGTACACAAATGTATGAGCCACATGGACTAAGTTTGCCAAACCCTTTGCCATTGAGCCAACTGTTAGCTTATAGAACAGACTAGTAACAACTCATAGGGGTTTCCAAGGCAGGTCTGCCCCATCTTACCGCCATGTAGTGACTGGTGGGTCTAAACCATCAACCTGTTGGTTAGTAGGCAATCTTTAACCACCCTGTCTCCAGAGCTCCTTAATGCTCTAGTTTATGTAGATGAAATTATGTTTTTCTTTGATTCTTACTCTAATTTCGAGGGTGGTTATGGTATTCATAGGAACCGTGTGTAGTATTTCCAAGGCTGTAAATCTTTACAGGAGCAGAAAGCCTCCTCTTTCTCCTGTGGAATGACCGATAGTTTCGAACTGCCGACCTTGAGGTTAGCAGCCCAACTTGTAACCACTATGCTACAAGAGCTCCTTAATTTGGAGGGTAGGTTAATAAAATGGTATGTACTACATGAATAGTTTCCCATCAGACATTTTACCTTTTAATGCTATATGCTGCACATGATGATAATATTGAAATCTGAGGTCATTTTAAAATATTAGGTAAAGATTATATAATTATGTTTTAACTATTCTTTTGAAAAGCTCTTAAGAATATTTAGAATTATTTGTAAACTGTGCTGAAAAGTAGAAGTTTGTGATTATTTTGTAGCTAATAAAATACTTAATAGCAAAAAATGAAAAATAAAGTGGAGGGTCAGTGAAAGAGAGGAAGACCCCCAATGAGATGGATACACACAGTGGCAACAGCAATGGTCCGAAGCATAGCAACTATTGTGAGGTCAGCACAGGACAGGACAATGCTTTTTTCCTTTGTGCATAAGGTCACTATTGAGTTGGTACCGACTAGACGGCACCTAACAACAAAGTCCATACACAGAACTGTGGAACGATCACTACTTTCTCATCTGAGAACATTGTCACCACACCGAAAAGAAACCTCATATCCATTATGGGTCATTTCCCACTTCCCCTAGCCCTTGCACTCTCTAACCTACTCTGTTTTGATGGGTTTGCCTATTTTGGACATTCCTATAAATGAGATAATATAATAAATGGTTTTTTTGTGTGACTGGCTCATTCCATCTAGCGTACTGCTATTAAGGTTCACCCATGTAGTAGTGATGCTTCATTTCTTCTTATTGCTGAATATGACCCGCTGTATAGAAATACCACACATTATTTGTCCTTCCATCACTTGATGGAAATTTGGATCGTTTCCACATTTTAGCTTTTATGAATAATCCTGCTGTGAACACCATGAGCAGGATTTTAGCTCGGCAGTTGCTGAGAGTGGAAATACTGTGTCTTGTAGTAAGGATCCCAGGTCAAGCAACCAAAAGGCCAGCGATTTGAACTCACCTGTTGCTTCATGATGACCTACTCCTGCAAAGACTACAGTAGTGTAGGAAACCCACTGGGCAGGTCTTTGTTGCCCTATTGGGTTGCTAAGGTTTGGAATCCATTTGACAGCACATAAAACAACAGACAACGTTGTAATCTTTCACCATACTTATTAAACCTGTATGCTGAGCAAATAATCTGAGAAGTTGGGTTCTATGAAGGAAAACATGGCATCAGGATTGGAGGAAGATTCATTAACAACCTGTGATATGCAGATGATACAACCTTGCTTGCTGAAAGTGAAGAGGACTTAAAACATTTACTGATGAAGATGAAAGAGCACAGCCTTCGGTATAGATTACATCTCAATGTCAAGAAAACAAAAATCCTCACCACTGGACCAATAAACAATATTCTTATCAATGGACAACTGCCTCTTGGTCCAGGTACAGATTCCTCATGAGTACAACTAAGTGTTCTGGAATACTCATACTTCATAATGTTGTCCATAGCTTGTCATGATCCACAAAATCGAAAGCCTTTGCGTAGTCAATAAAGCACAGGTAAACATCTTTCTGATATTCTCTGCTTTCAGCCAAGATCCATCGGACATCAGCAATGATATCTCTAGTTCCAAGGCCTCTTCTGAATCCAGCTTGAACCTCTGGAAGTTCTCTGTCAATGTATGATTGTAGCCGTTTCTGTATTACCTTTAGCAAAACTTTACTCGCTTGAGATATCAAAGAGATTGTCCGATGATTTCCACATTCCGTTGGGTCACCTCTCTTTGGAATGGACACAAATATGGATCTCTTCCAATCAGTCGGCCAGATAGTTGTCTTCCAAATTTGTTGGCAGAGATGAGTGAGTGCCTCTTGTGCCGCCTCACTTTCTTGAAAGATTTCAATTTTTATTCCATCAATTCCTGGTGCCTTGTTCTTTGCCAGTTCCTTCAATGCACCTTGGACTTCCTCCCTGAGTATCATTGGCTCTTGATCATATGCTACCTCTTGAAATGGCTGAACATGAACCATTTTATTTTGGTACAGTTACTCTGTGTATTCCTTCCATCTTCTCTTAATGCTTTCTGCATCATTCAATAATTTGCCCAGAGAATCTTTCAGTAACAAAAGGCAAGACTTGAATTTTATTTTCAGTTCCCACCGCTTGAGAAATGCTGAGCATGTTCTTCCTTTTTGGTTTTCTGATTCTAAACCTTTGCACATTTTATTATAATATTTGGCTTTATCTTCTTGAGCTGATCATTGAAATTTTCTGTTCAGCTCTTGAACCTCCTCATTTCTTCCATTTGCTTTAGCATCTCTATGCTGGACAGCAAGTTTCAGAGTCTCTTCTGACATCCATTTTGACCTTTCCCTTCTTTCTTGTCTTTTTAGTGACTTTTTGCTCTCTTCATGTATGATGTTCTTGATGTCATCCCACAACTCTTCTGGTCTTCGGTCTTTAGTGTTTAATGTATCAAATCTGTTCTTTAGATGATCTCTAAATTCAGGTGGGAAATATTCAAGGTCATATTTTGGCTCTAGTGGACTTGTTTTCATTTTTTTCAGCTTCGGTTTGAATTTGCATAGGAATAATTGATGATCTGTTCCACAGTCTGCCCCTGGCCTTGTTTTCACTGATGATATGGAGCTTTTCCATCATGTCTTTCTGCAGATGTAGTCAATTTGATTTCTATGTATTCCATCTGGTGAGACCCATGTGTATAGCCGTCTCTTATGCTGTCTAAGTCATCATTATGCTACCATAATGGATTACAAATTGAACTGCTAACCACAGAAACTGCCAGCCACTCCTCAGGAAAATACGAGACTTTCTGTTCTCATAGTAAAGACTTATAATGTTGAAACCCTAAACAGAGTCGCTATGAGTTGGAATTGATTAGACAGCACACCGCCACCACCAGAACTATTTATTACTGTAGTGGGAGTTTCATATTTTTTATCCCACCCAAGAGTCTGCTTTGATATGGTAAAAAATGTGCTTCTTGGTATGACTGGCATGAGTCTCCCTCCCCACCCCACAACACCTTCCAATGGAATCAAAGCCTCTTCCAACTTACATTCTCTGACAGGTCAGGAACTCAGTAAGAAAGGTAAGCACAGACTTATTTGTACTTACTATCTGCAGTGAAGATTCACATGAGTTTCACCATATCTGTGAGCACAAGTAAGCCTGTAACTGCATGTTTAGCTTGAGGAATGGACAGACTGTTTCCACAATGGCTGCATATATACAAATCCTTATCTGTGTTCCTTAGAGATTTCAGGTGAAGACATTTAGATTCTCCTTATTCATTTTGTTAGCTGAGTAGTATTATCTGTCACTGTTCACCACCTCCCCATTACTAGATGCTTAGATCATTTCTGTCTATTATTATGAATGCTACCTCAAGGATTTGGACACATACCCTTGGACAATTGTACAGTGGTTTCATTAGGCTAGGAATCAGAAATGACTGAGTTGAAGAATACATTTACAATTTTGATAGTTACTGACAAATTGACTTCAGGTTCTTTTTTATGAAGCCGATGCTTCAGTTCTCAAAGAAGCCTGTGCTTAACTTCAAAGCATTAATTTAGTTTGTCACTCTTCATGATTTGACCATGGTTATTCAGAAACTGAATAAATCAAAGAGAATATCATCTTAATTTGAAACAAGTTTAAAGAAATTCAGCAGGAGCTGTGTTGTTGTCGTTGTTACATGCCATCGAGTCGGTTCCGACTTATAGAGACCCTGTATAGGGTTTCCGAGGAGTGACTGGTGAGTTTGAACTGCTGACCGTGCAGTTCAAACCAACCCTGTGGTCCAGTGCTTTATCCTACAGCGCCAGGAGCTAGAATGTAATTCTCATCCTTTGTTTCAAGGCTATGTATTGTTGTTGTAAAGTGCTGTCTAGTCGGTTCCAACTCATAGCAGCCCTGTATAGATTTCCAAGGCTTTAAATCTTGGCGGGAGCAGAACACAGAGCGGATGGCAGGCTCGGGCTGTGGGCCTTGTGGTTCGCTTTTAACATGGAACATTAGGTGGTTAAAAAGCTCAGTTTCTCTAAGGAAGTTACAGTGTTTTGAGTCTCGTATTTTTAAAATAAGAAAGCAAACAAAAACAGTTATTTTGTGATGATCTACTTTCTGCAACAAGGGAAGTTTATTCCTTGACTCGAATAATATAAAAATGTCCTTGTACATTCTAAATCATTGCAAATCTTCATTCTTTGAGCTTTGGGGGAGTCGGGATGATGAAATAAGTCAAAAACCATTAAGAATGAAGTCTGATACATAATGGTGATGTATTATACAGAGTAAGGCATTTTATTTGGGAGAAGGGGACCACAGAGACACAGAAGAAATGTAAGAATAAAGTAAAAAGAGTGGTATTTTGAGGAATTACGCTGAAGAAATTTTCCAAAGAGTTTCAAAATACCTGAACAAAGGAAATATTTATAATAAATATTTACCTTTGCAAGATGGGCACCTGGCAGAAATTATATTACTTTGGTGGGTTAGTTTCTGTACATTTGTTCAAAATCATATTTGCTTTCTTGGTCCTTTTTAGAATATTGAATATTAATTTTTAGACCCATAAATAATGGGAGACTCAAAATGTGTAATGGACTTTTGCTTCCAATAATGACTGAGTAAGTAATTTGGACCTGACTCCCTGAAGAGAACATTTAGAAAAAACTAGCACAAAATAAAACATATAGTTCATGACATTAGAGAGCTAGAGATAAATCTAACAAGGTATTGTAGACTGAGCAAGGTCTACAGAAGTGACCTAGCAATTATGGAGTCAGAAAAAGAATCATAAACCAAGCACAAAGAAAGTGGTGGTGATTATGTGCCGTGGAGTCGGTTCCAGCTCACAGTGACCCTGCATAGGGATTCCAAGGCTGTAAATCCGTATGGGAGCAGAAGGCCTCATCTTTCTCCCGCAGAACAGCTGGTAGTTTTGAACTGCTGACTTTAAGGTTAGCAGCCTGATTTGTAACAACTATGCTACCAGATCTCCTTACAAAGAAAGTAGATGGAAGAAAGCAATCAATGTAAAAACAGAAATTAATGAAAATGGTTAATAGAGAGAATCAATAAAATGAAAATTTGGTTCTTGGAAAATCAAATAACCCTCTGGAAAAAGAGTCCAACAGAGAGAGTGGAGGTAGGATGGGAAAACAACATCCAAAATGTAAAATGGATCATCATCACAAATCCAGAACTAAAAAAGGCAATAAGAGGGTAGTATGGTAGCTCTGGCAGCGTAGTGGTTATGAATTCGGCTGCTAACCCCAAGGTCAGCAGTTCGAAACTTTACCAGTTGTTCTGAGGGAAAAAGATGAGGCTTTCTGCTCCCATAAAGAATTACAGCCTCAGAAACCTTGTACAGGGTCTCTATGAGTCGGAACCGACTCCAGGGCACATCACCACCACCCTGAGCAATTTGCTAACTGTTATTTGAGATTCAACTAAAATGGTCAAAGTCCTATTAAAAACCACAACTACTGCTTGTAGAATTCAACGTACTTATACTTTTTGCCAGACATTTTAAAAAAAAAAAAAAAAAAAAAAAAAAGCCAATCTTTTTCAGAAGAGGATCCATATCTCGGTTCATTTTATAAAACCACAATAACTATATACCATGTAGTGCTAAACAAAGCATTAGTAAGCTGTATCCAAAAGTATAAAAAGTATGATACATAATGATCAATGTGCGCATATGCCAGGAATACAAGGTTATTTAATGTCAGATAATTAATATAATTAACTACATTATCAAAATAAAGGAGAAAGATCATATGATAATCTCCTCATATACAGAAAAAGGTTTTGGTAAAATTCAACATTCATTAATGATTTTTGAAAACCTCAGCACACTTGCAATAGAAACTTTTGTAACCTGATACATACCTATATTGTTGTTGTCAGGTGCCATAGAGTCGAACCCGACGCATAGCGACCCCATGCACAGCAGAACAAAACAATGTCCGATCCTGGGCCAACCTCACTACCGCTGCCACACTTGACTCCATCAATGATGCCACCTGGCTGATCCATCTCTTTAGGGGTCTTCCTCTTTTTCTCTGACCCTCCACCTTACCCAGCATGACATCCTTCTCCAGCAACTGTTCTCTCCAGACAATGTGTCCAAAGTATGACAGACGAAGCCTAGCCATCTTGGCCTCCAAGGAGCACTCTGGTTACACTTCTTCCAAAACAGATCTATTGGTTCTTTTGGCAGTCCATGGCACTTTCAGTATTCTCCTCCAACACCACAACTCAAAGGCATCAATTCTACGATCTTCCTTATTCACTGTCCAGCTTTCACATCCATATGAGGTTATTGAAAATACCATGGCTTGGGTCAGGCACACCTTAGTCCTTAAGCTGACATCTCTGCTCTTCAATACTTTAACAAGTTCCTGTGCAGCAGATTTGCCCAATGCAGTAAGTCGTCTGATCTCTTGACTGCTGCTTCCGTGAGTGTTGACAGTTGATCCAAGAAGAATGAAGTCCTTGACAACTTCAATCTCTTCTCCATTGATAAGAATGCTGCTTATTGGTCCAGTAGTGAGGATTTTTGTTTTCTTTACATTGAGTTGTAATCCATACGGAAGGCTGTGCTCTTTGATCTTCATCAGTAAATATATACCGATAGGAAAAGAAAAAAAAAAAATCTACCACAAACTTGTTTTACAGTGAAATTGAAAACTTCCACTTTAAAGCAAGGAGGCCAGAATGCCTGCTGTCACCACTTTTATCAATACTGCATTAAATGTCACCAGTGCAGATAGACAAGTGAAAGACATTAAATACATACATGTTGGAAAGGAAAGCTAAATTGTTATGTTTTCTCAAGTAACATGAGTATATGTACAGACAATCTAAAATAACCGATAAACAAAATATTCAAACTAATAAAGCTTACATAAGACTAACGAGCAAAAATCAACATACCATCTGATAATCCATGTTTTAGAAGATGCCATTTAAAATTATACTAAAAGAACATCAAAAAGCTAGAAATAAATCTAACAATTGGTGAGTGATGTTTCTAGACAGAACACTATAAAATATTACTATAGGGAATTAAAGCAACTTAATAAAATAAAATGCTCATCAACTGTAAGACTGGATTTTGTAAAGATATTAATTCTCCCTAAGGTGTTTTATTGTTGTGGTTGTTGTTAAGTGCCGTCAAGTTGATTCCAACTAATAGCCATCCTTTACAAGGTTTCCAAGGAGCAGCTGGTGAGTTTAAACCATGGACCTTGAGGTTCAAACCAATGGTGTGGCCCAGTGCTTATCCTACAGTGCTATACCAGGACTCCATGGTGTTCTATACATTTACTGAAATCCTTTCAAAATGCAAACAGATCTTTTTGTGGGATTTGACAGACTGAATCAAAAAGCTCTGTGACAGAAACATCTTGGTTTTTAGAAACCATTCTCCACTCACAGACATTAAGATAAACTCTAACTAAGGAAAATGTCAAGGTTTTGAAAAACAAAGACAAAACTTAGAAACTAGTCAAGATTAAAGGAGACTAAAGAATTGATGCTTTTGAGTTATGGTGCATATTGTCAGGAAGGAACAGTCACTGGACAAGGAGATCATGTTTGGTAGGGTAGAGGGACAGAGAAAAAGTGGAAGACCCCCAGCGAGATGGATTCGCCAAGTGGCAGCATCTATGGACTCAAGCGTGGCAACAATAGAGAGGTTGGGCCAGGATCGGGCAGTGTTTCCTTCTGTTGTGCATAATGTTGCTATGAGTTGGTACTGACTCAATGGCACCTAACAACAACAAAGATACATGAGGACCAACTGTAATATATAATGTTGGCTTGGTTCTCAGATTTTATTTCTTTCATGAAAGTACATTATTCAAACAATTGATTGACAAATATCAATAAGGTCTATAAAATAGATAGTATTATTGAATAAATCTTCATTTTTATTTTGTCAATTTTATGCTTGTCAGTATACAATACACTAATTTTACAATAGTCTCTTGGTATTTACTAAGAGAATACCCTTATTCTTGAGAAATGCTCACTAAAGTCTTTTGGATAAAGCATTATGTTTCTGACTTTCAAATTGTCAGAAAAAATTAGTAAGTATATGTGTGTGTGTGTGTATACATGGAGTCCTGGTGTGGCATCATAGGATAAGCACTTGACCTCATGATTGGTTTGAACTGAAAGATCAGCAGTTCAACCTCATCACTATTGGCTCCTCGGAAACCCTATATAGGGGCACTGTGAGTCAGAACTGACTCAACAGCACTTAACAATGACAACTACATATGTGCTGTTATTTGGGACTGTAGAGCCAGCTCCAGCTCTTAGTAACCAGTCCCTCATCATCCTCATAGTTGTTCTGTATTTAAGCCCATTGGTGCAGCTGCTGTGTTGTGCCATCTTGATGGAGGTCTTCCACTGTTTTGTGGACCCTCTACTTTACCAAACATGATGACCTTTTCCAGGGACTGGTTCCTCCAGATAACATGTCCAAAGAACATGAGATGAAGTCTCCCCCTCCTTGATTCTAAGAGGCATTCTGACTGTACTTCTTCTAAGAGATTTGTTTATTCTTCTGGTAGTCCATGGTACTTTCAGTGTTCTTTGCCAACACCATAATTCAAAATCATCAATTCTTCTCCAGTCTTCCTTATTCATTGTCCAGCTTTCGCATGCATTTTGTTGTTGCTACATGCCATAGAGTCAGTTAGGAGTCCTGGTGCATAGACCAAGAAGCAATCATTCAAACAGAACAAGGAATACTGCATGGTTTAAAATCAGGGGGAAAGTGTGTTTCAGAGTTGTAGCCTTCTCTGCATTTATTCAATCCATATGCAAAGCAATTAATCTGAGGAGCTGGATTACATGAAGAAGAATTCAGCATCAGGATTGTAGGAAAACTCATTAACAACCTGCAATACGAAAGTGACACAAACTTACTTGCTGAAAGTGATGAGGACTTCAAGCATTTACTGATGAAGAATAGTCTTCTGTATGGATTACATCTCAATGTAAAGAAAATAAAAATGCTTTCAACCAGACCAATAAACAGCATCATGATAAATGAAGGAAAAAAATTGAAATTGTCAGAGATCTCATTTTACTTGGATCCGCAATCAATGCAGATGCAAGCAGCAGTCAAGAAATCAGTCAGCAAATTGGATTGGACAAGTCTACTGCAAAAGAACTCTTCAAAAAGTTAAAAAGCAAAGATAAATATACCACTTTGAGGTCTAAAGGTGTGTCTGACTCAAGCCATGGTATTTTCAATTGCTTCACATACAAATGAAATCTGGACAATGAATAGGGAAGACAGAAAGAAAACTGATACCTTTGAACTATAGTGTTGATCAAGACTATCGAACATGCGACAGACTGCCAAAAGAAAGAACAAATCTTTCTTGAAAGAAATATGAGAAGGCTACAAAAATTCATGGAAAAAATGCAATGAAAGGATAATAGAATTTTTCCATGAACTTTTTGATGCTCCCTTGTGTGTGTGCATATGTGTGTGTGTGTGTGTATCTGTGTGTGTGTGGAGAGAGATAGGGAAAGGAAAAGAGGGAGAATGAAGCAAATATCCTCAACTGGGGAATTGGGAATGAACTATCTATGGAAATTCTATGTAATCTTGCAGATTTTTTGCTAGATTGAAATTACTACAAAGTAAACATTGATGATCATTTTTGAGAAAAACTATATGAAAATGTGCACACTGAGAAGAAGCAAACTAACCCACTGTCATCAAGTCAGTTCTGACTCATCGTGACCTGGTAGGACAGGGTAGACTGCTTCCTAGGGTTTCCAAGGTTGAAATCCTCTTCTTTCTCCCAAAGAGAGGATGGTGGGTTCAAACCAAGGTCTTTGTGGTTAGTTTCCATTGCTTAGCCCACTATATGCCTGCCAGACAAGATGAGAGGACTGGCTGTGCTAGATGACTGACTTTGTCGAAACCCACCCACACACATCTGGCTAGATGCCTGACTTTGTGGAGTCACACCTGCACACATCTGCCCTCCTCAGAGGTAAGGTACAGGTGGCACTGCAGAACAGTATTGAAAGGCTTTGGAATAAATATATGGTGTTGGAATAATTAAGTATTTAAATGAGGTTTAACAACAATGTGAAATTTGACCCTAAATTAACACCATGTTGTTGTTGTTTAAGGGTCGTTTAGTTGGTTTCTGACTCATGTAAAAAGCAAAACAACAAAGAACAAACCAGATGGCGGATTGGGTGGAAGTGCAGTGAGGAGCTCCGTCAGCAACAACACAGAATACCAAACCAAGCAGGCTCAGGGGCTGGTCCCAGAACTCTGAACCACATATAAAGGAATATTTAGAAGGTTGGAAGGCTTACAGCTAGGGGAATTTGTAGCAGAAGCAAAAAATCCAGTGCTTTCTAATCCAAGATACTCAGCTGCTCTCTGAGCTGCCATCTTGGGTGAGATCAAGCAGGGAAAGGATCAGAGCAGCCATGGATGCCTGACAGAACCGCAGATATAAAGCTCTCGACACTCTTTTATTTTGTATCTGTTCATTGGTCTCTCACTGTCTGCACACCTCCATTCAGGTGACTAGAGGGGATGCCTGAGTGAGTGGACACCCCAACCCCACTCCTGGAGGGCTCTACTATGCAAGCACATGGATCTCCTTGAAATTTAAAGTGACAGTTTCTACTTAAAACCAACGGCAGCACAAAATGGCCACAGCTGCCCATGAACTGTTTATTACTAGGAAAAAGGCCTGAACAGGGGTTGTGGAGCAGGACAGCCAGACTATAAAGGAAATAGGCCAAAAATTAAATCCTAAGTTATGTCACAACGACCAACAGTAGCATCTTGAAATTTCTCAGGAAGAAGAGTGAAAAGGGAAGTCCATCTCCTGATCACATCTACCTAGAGGCAATCAGAAAGCATAACAAATACCAAAATACACACCCATCTATGAATTAAGGCCACAGCTAACTCCTGAAATATGACCAAAAAACATAAACAGATGACCATATCAGCATATGTCCAGAAACGAAATAAAGTGACTGAGGCAAATGAGCTGGAAGTGGAACTACACTCCATAATGGAAGATGGGCTGGCTTTGAAAATGCCTGAGAAGGAATTCAGAAAAATGATTATAAAATGTTTCAGAACACTATACAATGGAGTTAAAAAATAAAAAAAAAAAAGGAAGAAGTCAGGAAAGCGCTACAGGATCAATCAAACAAGATAGATACAGCATTGGAAACAATTCAAAACCTACAGAAAGAGGTCCAAACGATTAATAATAGAATATCAGAAATGGACAGTACACTGAAAGGGCAAAGGAGTAGAATTGACGAGTTAGAAGCCAGAACTAGTGAGCTAGAAGATAAATCTCTCAACACTACTAAGATAGAAGAGCAAGCAGAAACAAGGATAAAAAAATTCTGAAGAAAGCCTAAGATTCATGCTGAACAACATGAAGAGGAATAACTTAAGAATTATCGGCATTCCGGAACAGGAAGACTAACACAAGTCCACAGCAGAGATAGTTGAAAACCTTCTGAAGAAAATTTCCCTAACATCCTGAAAAGCGAAAAGATAAGCAATCAAGTAGCTAAATGAACTCCAGGAAAGATAGACCCTAAAAGAAAATCACCAAGACATGTCATAATCAAGCTCTCCAAAATCAAAGATAAGGAAAGAATCCTGAAAGCAGCTAGGGAAAAGAGAAGTGTAACATACAAAGGCAAGCACATCAGATTAAGCTCTGACTTCTCAGCAGAAACCATGCAGGCAAGAAAGTAATGGGGAAGACATATATAAAACCCTGAAAGAAAAAAACTGCCCCCCAAGAATCCTCTACCCAACAAAGTTGTCAATCAAATATAATGGTGTAATCAAAACATTCCAGGATAAACAAAAGTGAAGGGATTTTTCTCAAGGAGCTCTGGTAGCGTAGTGGATACAAATCGGGCTGTGAACCTCAGGGTCAGCTGTTCGAAACTACCAGCTGTTCTGCAGGAGAAAGATGAGGCTTTCTGCTCCCGTAAAGATTTGCAGCCTTGGAAACCTTGTACAGGGTCGCTCTGAGTCGGAACCGACTCCACGGCACACAGCAACAACAAGGGATTTTTCTAAAGCCAATCCTGCAATGGAAAACATCCTAAAGGAAGTTCTGTGGACTGAGAACCAACAAGAACAGACAACATACTAGAAATTTACTTACATGGCAGCATCACCCTGAACTTAATCGAAAATGGAAGAGTCGAGAACAGAATAAAATAATAAGAACAGAGGATCTGGGAGATCAGTCTATGATCAAAACAATTACATCGTGAAAGAAGGTAAACACAAAGGAACAGTGATAAGGTCAGGTAGATTTAGGGTAAAATAGACTGTCTTGAATGGAGGGAAAAGTTAATGGAATATAAGGTAACCACAACAGTGGGGTTGGGGTGGGGGTTTTAGTTGGGTGTTGGGGAGGGCAATACAAGAAGGGGGAGGAGGAGGAAGAACAAGATAGATAGGGGAACACTGAGACAATTTTGCCTGGCCTAAGTGGGACAGAGGTAAATAATGATGCATGCTCAAACTTGGAACAACAGGGCTCTGTGATACATGGATCTAGGCATAGTTTGAAAAGGAGAAAGAATACTAAGATGCTTGACTGTCTTATGAATATCAGTTTCCCTTGTCTATAATTGTAAAATAGACACTTGAGTGGGATAGAAAGGAATGTTGGGAAACATGATTCCAGAAAACTTGCAAGCCTGTCTTCAGCCTATAACTGATTGGAACACCTAAAAGGGAATCTAGAACTTGCCCAGTGAAATAGGTCTCTTGCAAAACCTTTGCCGAGTATAGGACCTTAGGTGGAATCCTGAATCCCATCCTGAACTTTCTGAGGTGGGACATTCCTACTAGCAAAGACAAGCAGACCAGCCTGGAACAACTACAGCAACAGAAGATCCATCTTCAAAGAAAGGTCATCAGGAAAAACCCAAAACAAAAATGTCAGCATGAGTGGCCACCACAGGAATAAGCCAGTTGTTCACCAGGAAGCCATCAAGGCAAGCAATCAAGATCCTTCAAGACAAACTCCCCTTTAAGGCTGAAACTCAAAGGGAACACATGAGCAGGCATGTAAGCTTGCTGGCGACCACATTGGTCTACTGGTGAATGGAAGAGGGGGAAAGGCAGCGGTGAAAAAATGGGCTGAGTCCAACCACAGTCCATTGACTCCCATTTACCTGGAGATGAGAGAAAGAAGAGGAAGGGCTGGTTGGTCCAAAGTATGGTGAGACCTGGAGACACCTGAGCCCATGGATAAGGACATAGCCACAGAGGGCTAGAGCTGAGAGTGAAGCATCCAGCTGATATGAAGTGAGGGGATATGCACAAGAACACCCAAACTTGCAGAGAGTACCCATTTGACCTAGCCTCCATGGCTTGATAATCAGAACTCAACTAGAGGAAGATTAA
>NW_006408547.1:19050856-19060988 GCF_000296735.1 Chrysochloris asiatica | reverse complement strand
TTATAATCGTTGTAATGAAACAAGGTATATGAATTCTTGAATGTGAAACTGATGATCTGCCCTGTAAACTTTCACTCAACCCACAATAAAGACCTAAAAAAAAAAAAAAAAAAGCAAAACAACACTTTGATAAGAAAATGTCTTTATGATCTGAAAACAGGGAAAACTATTTTACACATGACATAAAAAGATAAAACACTATCATAGAGAAAAAGATGCAATTTCTAAACGAAAGTCTAATTAAGAACTCTAGTATAAAGAAGTCTCCATGTGGTACAGATTGTTAACTTGCTCAGCTGCTAACTGGAAGGCTGGAGGGTTGAGTTTACCCAAAGGTAACTTGGAAGAAAAGCATAATGACCTATCTCGGAAAAATTATTGTTAAGTGCCTTGAGTCGGTTTGAACCACCAAGTCGGCATTTCAAGCTCACCAGCCACTCCTCAGAAACCCTATACAGGGTTGCTATGATTCTGAACCAACTCAATGGTACTTAACAACAACAACATACCTATGATTTAGAGTCTTGATGTGGTGCCGTGGGTTAGCTCGCTGGACTACAAACTCAAGTTTGAACCACAAGGTCATAGATTCAAGCTCACCAGCCAGTCCTCGAAAACCCTATACAGGGTTGCTATGAGTCTGAAGTCTGAACCAACCCACAGCATTTAACAAAATACCTGTGGTTGTAATTTCAGTTGGGAATCAGTTTTCTTGGTTAAGTTAATGAGGCAGTGTTAATGTAGGGTGTATCTCAAGTCAATTGTCTTTTGAAATATAAATGAGAAGACAGAGGCCATGCCACATGAAAATCACCAAGGAGCAAAACTGAAGAAGCTGGGAAAAGATAAGGACCTCCCCCTAAAGCCGGCGGAGAGCAAAGCCTTTATCTGAAGCGAGACTTGGAGTCTTGTGAAGTGCGAGGCAGTACAGTTCTGCTTAGTAACGCCATACACTGAAGACACTTATGTTATGGCAGCTCTCGATAACTAAGATAATATGCATACTCTATGTCACAGAAGTGTCATCAGGAGGGAGCACTCTCTGGAGAAGGACATCATGCTTAGTAAAGTTGAGGGTCAGCGAAACAGAGGAAGATCTCCAATGTGATGGATTGATACAGTGGTTACCATGGTAACAATTGTGCAGGATCTGACAGTGTGTTGTTCTAATGTACATAGGGTCACCCGAGTCATAGCCAACCATGGCACCTAACACAATAGGTCATAGCAACATTCCTGCTGGGCACACTGAATTACATAGTCCTGTGTATCAGGATGAGCAATGCACTTCACTTCTCTGGTGTTATTTCTAAAAAGTTAACAAACTTGCAATAAAAAAAACTTCAGTCTAATCATATCAGACAAATTGTAGGATTGATGAGCAGTCTACAAAACACTGACCAGAACTCTTCAGAAACTGTCTAGGTCATGAATACAAGAAATCTAAGAAATGACCAGAGCCCAGAGAAGGCTAGGGAAACATGATTCATACAGGTAATAGGGTACCCTGGGTGGGGTCTTGAAAAAGAAAAAGGGACATAAATGGGAAAATGAACAAAACCCTAGTAAAGTGTGTCATTTAGTTCATTGGATTGTTGTGTGCCCGCCACTTGCTTCTGACTCATAGCGACCCTGAATTCCAAGAGCAGCTGATGGGTTTGAACTGCCAACTCTGTGGTTACCAGTCCAGAGTTTATCCTATAGTGCCACGCCAGGGCTCTAATGCACCAGGATTGGTTTCTTAATTGTGACAACTGTCTGGCAGTAAATTAAGATGGTAATCATTTGGGACATTGGGTGTGGAGCATTTAAGAGCTCGGTGCAATATTTCCGTAAATCTAAAGCTATTTAAAAGTTAAAAAGTTATTTTTAAAAATGGGTTAGTGAGCATCCACTGGCATGTAATTAGTAATTCTCTTTGAGCTTAGTTTACTGAGATATTGTCTTTTCTCCCTCCACCTTTGCCAATGTTGTGAATCATCTCTTAAATGAAATCTCACGGAAATATATTCATCAGCTCACATTTTGAGGACCATTACAAATGTACGAATTTGGAGAAGGGATTTTTCTACATGTTTACATAATGATGTAGTTTGTCTTTTTCTGTCACACTGACAAACCTTGATTTCATAACTTAAAAAAAGAGGTAGAAACATTTATATTGAGATCATGTGAACATTTGGGGATTAGAGGAAAAGTTTTCAAAATTGAAAAGGTCTCACAATCTGGTTAGTAAGAAAAAAATTCAAGTAAAGGAAATGGATTAAGAGAGATTTATAGTAAACCCAAGACTTTTATCATTTAAATAATATTAAATTTTTCCCTCCAACGTGAGAATGTCAGAGTGAGCCCATCTGTCTGAATCTCTTTATAAAAACCAGGAAAGGATTTCAGGTATTTTTATATTTTCACATTGAACATCTGCAGATGCTCAAATAGTTACAGCTTCTGATATTTTAATCCCTCAGGGACCCAATTGTGTTTCAGTCAGAAAAAAATCTGACTGAGGCTTTATACCAAATCCTATTTCCTCTATAGCATGCTAATTTCCTGATGGTATCAACCAGACACAGAAACAGCCACAGTCCTGTGTGGGTCATGAGAAGACTGACACATTATCTTTGAAAGAAAGATTTCATGTTCAACAACTGACCTTGAGTCTCACAGTCCTCTTGTCTTGTCCAGCTATCACTATCAGGGGTTTAAAGTGTCAAATCTAATTGCATAACCTGAGCAGTATTTGAAAAAGAGTGTCTTTTCTAGCCCTCTTCAGAATGAGAAAACTGGAATACAAATTTTCAGTACAGGGCTAGACAGAGAAATATAGCTGAAAAGGTCAGAATATGTTTTTCATAATTACTTCGCATTTTCCCCTAAGAAAGACCTAGTAAGTTAAGCTGTATTATGCATATTCATACTGTATCTAGATATGAATGGGATAGACTTTATTTGACTTTGCCACCACTGAGATACCTTTCATTAAATGTGATTTACAGTGTGACTGACCTGTTAGTCACGGAACAACTGATGAGAAGCCCTCCTCTGGTGAATTATTACGATAAGCACTGGATTGCGAACCACAAGGTCCGTGTTTTGAGCCCGCCAGTCACTCCATGAGAGAAAGATGAGGCTTTCTGCTCCCAACAAGCCTAGGACATCTTAGATCGCTGTAAATCCGAGTCGACTCAATGGCATTTAGCGACAGCAAAAACATATATTCCCAGAAAGGGTTACTTCAGTAGTTCTCAAACTACATGCTGAGGAACCTCGATGGCACAGCAAACCTCCAGGGGTGCCACTGGACATTTCATATTTATGAGGAAGCCAGGTTGCATCAACTTGAGGTAATTTACAATTTTAACAATACTGCAGCTATATGGCATCAGACAATGCCAACTCTTTGCAAAAATGAGCTTTCTTTAACTGCTGTGATTTAAAAAAAAAAAAAAAAGTCAAGAATCAGGCAGAAATCTATGTAGAACAGGAATTGAGGTCTTCTGTGTCCTACTGTTAGTCTTAAGTGCCGTCAAGTTGGTTCTGACTCATAATGACATTTGATAGGGTTTCCAAGGCTGTAAATCTTTATAGGAGCAGAAAGCTTCATCCTTCTTCCTAGGATCAGCTGGTTGGTTTGAACTGCCGACTTTGTGACTAGCTGTCCAGTGCTTATCCTATAGCAACACAATGTTCTTATGATACCTCGGATCGAGCAATTGAGCAATGTTCAGGAGGTTGGCTCATCCATCAGACAGGGATTACAAATATTTAAGAATAAATTTTAAATAATATTGTTTATTTTGATTTACATACACTCTTTTTTTCAAATAGCTGCAAAATTGTAAGGATTATATACTTACTAAGTTGTTTGGCTCCTACTGCTAAATAAGTAGAGCTCCTAGTTTTTTATTTTGTTTTGTTCTAAGGGCACCATGACAAATTACCAAGACATTAAGGGTGCCCTGAGCTGACAAAGTCCAGGAACCTCTGAAGCAGGCTAATACTGTCCTCAAAAAATAATAAAATATGTGAAAATGAACCCAGAGAGTAAAAAAATGACTGGCTTATTTCTACTAGAGATTCTCACTATTGTTTTACCCAAGTTGAAAGGCTCATTAAGTTTTAGCTTTTGTTATACCAAACCTAAAAATACATGTTAAAGTAGTATTAAGGAAAAACATCTTTTTAAAATAAAGAACATTCTCCAGTGAATAAAGTATAATAATCAAAATCAGGTTTCTTTTCCCCAGCTCTCTATTAACTAACTGGGTGGCCTTAGGCTAGTTACTTTTAGCAGAGACCTAATAAGTCATAAAAAAAAAAAAAAAAAAAAACACCAAAAACCTAGAGTGCTCTTAGATTTCAGAGGCAGCAAAAAAACCCCAAACCTAACATTTGTGACTAAGGTTGTAAATGAAAAGCAAACAAAAAGTAAAAACACATAACCATTTGTTGTTGTTGTTGTTGTGAAATTCTGTCAAGTCGGTTCCGACCCATAGTGACCCTGTATAGGGTTTCCGAGGAGCAGCTGGTGAGCTTGAACCACCGACCTTGCAGTTACAGCTTTGCAGTCTGACACATTAACCCACAGCGCCACACCATAACCATTTGTTGTTGTTGTTGTTGTTAAGTGCCATTGAGTCAGTGCTGACCCATAGCGACCCTGTATAGAGTTTCCAAGGAGCAGCTGGTGAGCTTGAACCACCAACCTTGCAGTTCAAATAGGGAGACCTTAATTAATGGATTCTCTGCAGAAAAGAATCTTCTATGAGTCAGTGTTGTCCCTGGTTAAACAACAATAGCTAGAGAGGGTAAGAAAAAATAACGTCATGATTCATGCCTGACAATGTTGGTTTGTATTTCATTATAGGTCAAGGACACACTGTGGGTAAATCAACTTACTCTCCTCATCACGTGTTCTTCTTGCACTGCTGAACAAAAATGTAAGTCAGTAACATTTGACTCAATCTCCTCTGCCTATCTTCTTCATACAAGCCCCCAATCCAAACCCATTTGGAAACTGAACTTGTGAATCTCAGGATCTTTCTGCTTTCTAGAAGCTAACTTTCATTACAGCAAGTGTTGTTATAGGATGCCATTGAGTCGACTGTAACTCACAATGATGGAACGAAACACTGCCAAGTCCTGAGCCATGTTCACAATCTTGCCTGTTTAAGCCCACTGTTGGAGCTACAGTGACGTTCCATCTTGTCCAGGGTCTTCCTTTTTTCCCCTTTATGCTTGGTCCTTTGGAAGGACAAAGCATGCTCTTCTCCAGGGGTTGGTCTCTCCTGATAAACACGTTCAAAGTACAGGATACAAACTCTTACTATCCTTGCTTCTACGAAACATTTCAGTTGAATTTTTTCCAAGAGAGATTTGTTTTTACTTTCTTCTGACAGTCCATGGTATATTCCATATTCTTCAGTAACACCATAATTCAAACTCATCAATTATTCTTATTTTCTTTATTCAGGGTCCAAATTTCCAAAGCATTTAAGGTGATTGAAAATACCATGGTCATTGAGGTCAGATGCACCTCAATCCTCAAAGTGACATCTTTGCTCTTTACCATTTTTAAGAAATCTTTTACAGCAGATTTGCCCAATCCAATTCATCCATTGATTTCGTGACTGCTGCTTCCATGAAAATTCATTGTGCATCCATGTAAATGGAAATCCCTGACAACTTCAGTCATTTATCCATGTACCATGATGTGACTTATTAGGCCAATTATGAGGACCTTTGGGTTGTTGTTTGTTTATACACTGAGGTGTTTGTTTTTGCCTTGAGGTATAATCCATACAAATCTACACTGATGAATCTCTGATCTTCATCAGGAAGTGCTTCAAGTCGTCTTCATTGTCAGCAAGAAAGTAGTGTCATCTACATATTAATGCATCTTCATTCAATCCTGATGAAGTTCTTCTTCATGTAGTCCAATTTTTCACATTACTTGCTCAGCATACGGACTGAATAAGTATGGTGAAATAATAAAACCCTGATACGACACTTTTCCTGATTTTAAACCTCTCAGTATCCTCTTGTTCAAACTTCTTGGTCTGTGTATAGGTTCTCTATGAGCACAGTAAAGTGTTCTGGAATTTCCTTTCTTTGCAATGTTACCCGTAGTGTGCTATATGATCCCCACAGTCAAATGCCTTTGCATAATCAATAAAATGCAAATAAGCATCCTCTGGTATTCTCTCCTTTCAGCAAAGTCCCATCTGACACCAGCAATGATATTCCTTGTTCCATATCCTCTTTTGAATCCAGCTGGAATTTCTGGCAGCTCCTTGTTAATGTACTGCTGCATCTGTTTTTGAATTATCTTCAGCAAAAATGTACTTGTGCATAATATTAATATTATCCAATAATTTTTGCATTCTGTTAGATCACCTTTTTTTTGAATGGGCACAAATATGGCTCTCTTCCAGTTGGTTGGTGGCATGACTGTCTTCCAAGTTTCTTG
This sequence comes from Chrysochloris asiatica, assembly GCF_000296735.1. Taxonomy (NCBI): domain Eukaryota; kingdom Metazoa; phylum Chordata; class Mammalia; order Afrosoricida; family Chrysochloridae; genus Chrysochloris; species Chrysochloris asiatica. The sequence goes on along the minus strand of NW_006408547.1, from coordinate 19,054,519 downwards.
GCATACATGAGTAAATATCTCCATTGCTGCATCAGTTTGTTAAAACATCTCAACTGGTATTCCATCAATCCCTGAAGACTTGCTTTTCACCAATGCCTTCAGTGCAGACTGGACGTCTTCCTTCAATACCATTTGTTCTTGATCATATGATGTGTACTGAAATGGTTGAATGTCAACCAATAATTTTTGGTATAGTAACTCGATGTACTCCTTGCATCTTCTTTTGATACTTCCAACAACTGTCAGTATTTTTCCCATGTTGTTGTCATTGTTGTTGAATGCCATAGAGTTTGTTCCAACTCGTAGTGACTCTTTATAGAGTTCCTGAGGAGCAGCTGGTGGAACTTCTTCAAGCTTCAAGCCTCCCCGAGGGAAAATGACAATCAAACTCCACATCACCCCAAGGCTAATTTTTACGAGGCAGAGATCAGACATGCCTCCACCCTCCAACTTCCTGTTTTCTCATCAGCCATTCCTCCCACAGTCCTCTTACTGTCTGCTAGGTTAGATCAGCCATTGCAATGATCATACAGAACCTGCAGACAATGCTCATGATTAGAGGGTTTATTGGGAAGTGAATAGGGAACATTTCAGGACCCAAAATAACTCAGCATATAGTAGTTCTCCAGTCAGGAGCGCCATCCTGCTGGGACACCTCCCTCATCATTCACCTATCAGCCACGCAGCCCCTTGGCCTCTGCCCTGTTTGGGAAAATGCTACAAAGTCCCTTCAGTGCTGTCTGTAAATGCCCAAAGGGCACATTCTGCAAGCCAACCTCCTGCCTGTGGGCACTCAGCTTTCCTGGTCCACGGACCCAGAAGCCTGCTGCCCTGTCCCTCCTGGCAACTGTCTGCTGCCCCCTCGACTGCTTTTCCATGCAGGGATCTCAGGTCCATTCATTGCTCTTCTTCCTCAATGGCCGTAGGGTCATGTGTTCCTGCTTCTGAGGTGACTCCTTTTAAATCTAGCAGAATGGCAAAACTAAGTAGTCCCTAGGTTATGACCCTGGACACCCTATTTGCACGACCTCACCCAGTAATTAAGGTCCTGATGTGGCACTGCAGGATAACCACTGGACTGCTAACTGAAAGGTCAATGGTTCAAACCCACAAGCCACTTTTCAGAAACCCTATACAGGATCACAATGAGTCAGACCTGACTCAACAACACTTAACAACCACAACTACCCAGTCATTTGGTGGCAGCTATAAAGACTTGTTGTTGTTGTTGTTGTTGTTAAGTGCCGACAAGTTGATTCTGACCGACAGCGACCCTGTATAGGGTTTCCAAGGATTAGTTGGTGAACTTGAACCACCGACCTGGCAGTTCAAACAGCTTTGCAGCATTAGCCCACAGCGCCACACCACAGGACTCCTGATAAAGACTAGAAGAGCCATAATTCACTATACCATAAATAACTATATGTTATTTATTATTATTAGGCTAAATATATGATATGTTGTTGAGTTAAATTATAAGACTGTTTTTAGGCTTTTGAAATTCATGTTCAAATTTCCCTAAAAAAATTCTCACACAAATTTACCTTTTGTTTAAAGGACTTTTTAACCTGAGGCCTCATCAATATTGAATATTGTATATGCACCTCTTTTTTTAAATTTTTCAGATATGACCTTTAAATCATAGATCATTCTTTTCTACTGTGCTTTCCAATTCCCAGATATAACTTTGATTTCTATCATATTTTGATTTTTTTAATGTTTTATTGTGAATTATGTGATCGTTTACATGGGAGAACATTAGTTTTACATTCATCCTATCGTATATTGTTTCATTGCCATGGTTACAATCCCCTCCATGCATCATCATCCAATCAAAGGGTATATCCTACAAGCCTGTCCCCCCTCCCCTGCTCACCTCTCCCCCCCCCATCATCAGCACACAGACCCTCTCCCTCTCTGGGTCTAAAGTCCCCAGTTACTCCATCTCTCCACATCATCATCTCTGCTTTCAGCTCAGGCATCACTGCTTCTCTGGGTAGGGTCCTGCTCTCCACAATTCTCCCTTCATGTTCCAAGGAACCTCTGCTCCTAGACTGAAAAGTTAATCACTCCCCTCCTTGCTACAAAATGTCTACCTTTACATTTCCAACCCTCACAATCAGTTCTGATAACAATTATTCACTATTGTATTCATCAGACACACCTAGACAGATTGGCTACTACTCAGTGGAGATTCTACCTTCCTCCAAGCCCTCTGGATCTAGGTTCCCTCTTGAAAGCTTGTAAGCCAGTCACTTCTTGCCTTTGTAGCCCCCGCATTGTGGGTAGCCAATGTCCAAGTTGCCCATCCCTGTCTAGTCTGTGTATGGATGGGGTGGGAATTATTATCGCTGTAAAGATTTGTTCCCTCTTTTGAGCTACTGCAGTCATAGGTGTAAGTCAGGTTCATCAAATTGTATCAGATTACTCTTTTTTTCTTCTTCTTTGTTATTCTAGCTAAGCTCTGATCATCCAGTCATTGAAACCAGGTCAAGTGGGTATTATCTGCAAGTGTGGGTGTTCTTGAGCATATATGCCTTCTCTTCTTAACAGCTGAACACTTCACTCTCCACTCTAGTCCTCAGTGACTATGTCACTGACTCTGGGCCCAGGAGTTCCCAGGTCTTGCTATGCTGATGGCCAACCAGGTCTCCACCCGGGTTCACAGGAGTCCATTGAATGTGGTAGGGCTTAGCTTGGTGCTTCATTGCTCTCTTCCCCTCACTTCCCCGTATCGGTTACCAACGTGGTCACCAGTCAGAGCGCATGTCTGTTCATGTATTCCCACTGAGTCTTAGTCTCAGAAAAGGGTTGGCCCTGAGGGGACCTGACCACTTGCCTTGATGTCTCCTTGACAAGCAACTTGCTTGTTCTTGTAGTAGTCAGTTGGACTGTCAGTATTGTTTTGTATTTTTCCTGTCAGTCTTTCTTTCAAGCAGTATCTTCTGTTCTTCTAAATGCCCCAGGCTGGTCTTTTTGTCCTTTCAAGTGGAAATTTCCCACCTCAGAAGATTCTGGATGGGGTCAGGATTCCTCCTATGGTGTTATGTAATGCAGAATCTTCACAGGAAGCCTCCTTCACTGGACACATCATAGCCTTATTTTAGGTATCCCAATCAGTTACATGCAGATGAGAGACTTACAAGCTTTCTATGGTGATATTTCTGGCTATTCCTTTCTCTCCCCCTTAAGTGCCTATTTTATAACGGTATGCAAGGGAAACCAAGATTCAAAAGACAACCAAGCATCTTAACATAGTTTTCCCACTTTTGCCCTTTCCACCCATGTCTCAATTCCTTTATCCCAGAGCCCTGTTGTTCTATGGTTGTGCATACATCATTATTTACATCGGTCACACTTAGCCCATGCAAACCAGCCTAATCATTCTCCCAAACGCCTTGTTCTTCCATCCCCCGCCTTTTTGTGTATTGCCCTCTTCCCCAGCACCCAAACTATGCTGTGTATATTCCCTACTCTGTGTTCCACCTTCCGCTCTCTCCCCTCACACCCCACACCCCACATTCCGGTAACCAGCAAAGAATCCCCACCCCACCCCATTTAGTATGGGTTCTTTTTCTTAGTCTTTTGCAGTAGTGGCCCTATGTGGTATTTCAACATAATGTCCTCACGGTTCATCCATGTTATGCAGTAGCTTGCAGCTTC
>NW_006408547.1:19042981-19044976 GCF_000296735.1 Chrysochloris asiatica | reverse complement strand
TTCTGCTGTGCATAACATTGCTATGAGTCGGTACCGACTTGATAGCACCTTAAAACAACAACAACATGAATTAATTGATGTCATTATGTTAATTTTTCTGGCGTTGTTTGTTCCTTTGTTTTGCTTACCTTCTGCTGAGTTCATGTTTCTTATGCTATTTCTTGTCAGTTTCTTCTTAGTTTTCATGTTTCCTTCTTCTGATTGGATCTTCATTTTCATGGTAAATTGTGAAGTGTTAACTTTCTTTGGGGTTTCCCTATAGTCTATTAATTCCCCCCTCACCCCTCCACCCCCATTTAAGACAGTCTATTGTATCTTGTAATCTACCTGACCTTTTCATCACCTGGATCTCTGTTCCTATGTTTTTCCATTCTTTGACACTGTTGGTATTTTGATCTTTAGTTGGCCTCACAGATCCTCTGAATTCATTGTTGTAATTTTGTTCTGTTCTGAACTCTGCTATCTCTCGAATGAGTTCCATGTGGTGTTGCCACAACTGTCAATCTTTGGTTATTGTCTGTTCTTGCTTGTTTTCATTCTAAAGAACTCCCTTTAGGATGTTTTGAAGTGCTGGTTTGGCTTTGACAAAATCTCTTAGCTTCTGTTTATCCTGAAATGTTTTGATTTCACCATCGTATTTGATTGACAGTTTTTCTGGATAGATGATTCCTGGTTGGCAACTTTTTTCTTTTAGGGTTTTATATATGTCTCTCCATTGCTTTCTTGCCTGCATGGTTTCTGATGAGAAGTCAGAGCTTAATCTGATTTGCTTGCCTTTGTAGGTAACACTTCTCTTTTCCTTGGCTGCTTTTTAGGATTCTCTCCCTGTCTTTGATTTTGGAGAGCTTGTTTATGATATGTCTTGGTGATTTTCTTTTGGGGTCTATCCTTCCTGGAGTTCATTCAGCTTCTTGAATGTATATCTTCTCATCCTCCAAGATGTTACGGAAATTTTCTTCCAGTTGTTCCTCAACTATCTCCTCTGTGGACTTCTATGTTTCTTCCTGTTCCAGGATGCCAATAATTCTTAAGTTATTCCTCTTCATGCTATCCAGCATGAATCTTAGGCTCTCTTTAGATTTTTTTAAATCCTTTTTTCTGCTTGCTCTTCTGTCTTAGCAGTATTGAGAGATTTGTCTTCCAGCTCACTGGTTCTGGCTTCCATCTCCTCTTCTACTCTTTTACCCTTTCTGATATTTTATTATTAATCATCTGGACCTCTTTTTGCAAGTTTTGAATTGTTTCCAGTGCTGTATCTATCTTGTTTGATTGCTCCTGTAGCACTTTCCTGACTTCTTCCTTATTTTCCTCCACCCCTTTTTGGAGCATTTGAATTTGTTTCCATATCATTCTTCTGAATTAATTCTCAGGCAGATGCAAAACCTGCTCTTCTTCTATTGGAAATACTGTGTTTGCCTCCTGCTAATTTGTCTCAGTTACTCTTTTCTGGTTTTGGACATGTTTTGTGATCTTTTGTTGTGTTTTCCTGGACATTTTCAGTAGTTAGGTGGATTTTTAATGCTTAAATGGATGTATGTAGCTGTGTTGTTAAGCTTGTTGAGTGTCTCTTGGTGGATATGATCTAGAGATAGGCTTCCCTGTTTGCATGGAATGTCTAGCAGCTGGTATTGGCTCCTGTTCCAATAGTAAGACATTATGGGGTACAATTGTAGCTTGGCTATATGGCCACAGTTGCAATCTCTTTTTGGGTAATATAGGGATAAAAAGTTCCCACTCCCAGGAAAAAAGTGTGATCAAAAGGACCAAAAACAGAAGCAATATAAAAGCAGAGACAAAACCACCACTTGAAAACAAAAATAAAACCGTAGCTGCCTGACCAGTGGCAGGAGTAAAAGTCCCACCCAGGTCAACTTTAGGGCTGGGTCCCAGAATCAGACTTCATAAGCAACTGCCAAAGGATCAGTCACCAGTGGGGATCTTCCTCTCAGTGCCATGGGAAAACTGTGGGCTCAATGCTGGACCCTTTTGTGGGGG
>NW_006408547.1:18999830-19042881 GCF_000296735.1 Chrysochloris asiatica | reverse complement strand
CCCGCCTGAAGGTGGCAGGCTGGGCAGAGAGGGTATAACAGGGAAAAGGAGGAAAAAATGTGTAGAATCCCCCACTCCTCTTTTTTCAAATGTCACTGTGCGGGTTTCACTGTGTCAGCCTGGCTGTGGCTCCACCCTCTGAACGCAGTCCATGCAGGAGTGCTCCGCAGGCAGAATCCCGAGTCCTAATTGATTCTGGAATAGCAGTCTTTTTCTTTATACAGTGATTTTTTTCACCAGTGGGTGTGGGATACTGATGCTCTGTACCTTATACTAGATTCAGAGCTCTGAAGCAGCTCTGTGAAAGCACCTTCTCTGGATTTATTGGCACATCCCCCACGGAGCTCATCCTACCTGACTCTGCTTGTCCTGCCTCCAAAACCAGAAGTCTCAGTTGGTATTTTGAACTACTACATCCAGTCACCAAATTGTAGCAATTTACACTTGCCTCCTTTATCAAAAATTTGTTATTGAGTTGTGATCAGCAAGCCATCAAAGCTAGGTCAAATGGGTGCTATATGCAAATTTGGGCATTCTTATGCATCTCTCCCCACCACCACCACTTAATATCAGTGGGACACCTCACTCTCAGCTCTAGTCCTCTGTGGCTAGGTCAGTGTCTATGGATTCAGGAGTTCCCAAGTCTCCCTAAACTTCAGACCAACCAGTCCTTCCTCTTCTCTTTCTCATCTCAAGGTCAACAGAAGTCTATGGAATGTAGTTGATCTTAGCCCATATCTTCTTTGCTGCCTTTCCCCCATTTCCATTCACATATAGACCAACCTGGTCACCAGTAAGCTTACATGCCTGCTCATGTGTTCCCTTTGAGTTTCAGTCTTGGAGGGGGGTTTGTCCTGAAGAAACTTGGTTCTTACTTTGATAGCTCCCTTGCAAACAGCTTGCTTGTTCTTTTAATAGCCAAACAGACTGCCATTTTTGTTTACTCCTGCAGGTCTTTCTTTTCCTCTAGACACTCCATGTGGGTCTGCATGTCGTTTCAAATGGGAATATCCCACCTCATAATGTTCTGGATGGCATGCAGGATTCCACCTAAGGTCCTATACACTACAAAGGCTCCACAAGAAGCCTATTTCACTGGGCAAGTTCTAGAACCCCTTTAAGGTATTCCAATCATTTATAGTCTGAAGGTGGGCTTGCAAGCTTTCTGCAGTCATGTTTCCCAATATTATTTTCTATCCCTCTCAAGTGTCTATTTTACAATAGTAGACAAGAGAAACCAATATCCATAATACAGTCAAACATCTTAAAATTATTTCACCTCTTTTACCCATTCAGAGTATGCCTCGATACCTGTATCATAGAGCCGTTATTCCAAGGTTGAGCATACATCACTATTTACCTCTGTCTCATTTAGCCCATGCAAACCTACCACAGTGTTCCCCTGTCTCCTTGTTCTTCCATCCCTCCCCCTTCCTGTGTATTGCCCTCCCCAACACCTGAGCTATGATGTGTCTATCCCCTACCTGTGCTCATCCATACCCTTCCTCCCACCCCTAGTAACCAATAAAGAATGTTCTTTTTTTTCTTTTAGTATGGGTATTCATAAAGATATTCTTAAGTAAAATTGTGCTCGTTTTTGAATGGAGATTGTGTGTCAGTGATGAATGCAATGGCTGTTGGTGCTGTTTGGTACCACTGCCTTGATTCGTGCTAAGGTACTAGCCGCTTAGACCCAGTGTATTTGCACCATCAGTGAACATGCCACACAGCAAAACATACAAGTAACATTGCCTTACTTCTCTAGTGCCACTCTAACCAAAACACCACAATGCTTAGAAGGCTAGAGTCCCAGACTCGACACCAGCTCTAAAAAGAAGCTTTCTGTTTCTGGTGACTCTATGGGGAGGCTCTTTCCTCTTTTCTCTTTTCAGCTTCTGTTTCTTGGTCCCTTGTAGAACTCATGTGATGCAGCATTTATCTCTGCTTGCTGGCTGGCTTCTTTACTTAATCTTCTCCTTTATATCCCAGAAGAGATTGATTTAAGACCACCCTATTCTAATCGTGCCTCATGAACATAAAAAGAAAAACATTCTCCAATGGGATTCATTCTAACTATAGGGATAGGAATTAGAATGTACCTCACATGTTTTGGGGGACACAATTAAGCCCATAACAAATAGCTTAGTATTATTATGAGTAGATTTAGCCTGTGGATCACTGAAATAATTTCAGGGGTTCCCAGGGATCTGCAGAATGCACTTTGAGAACTACTGACCTAGTTGCCTCAAATCAGAATAAACTGAGGCACAGCTCTGTGGTCACCTGTGATCAGCTGCTCCTGGGAAGTAATCAGCATTCCAGATAGAACAGTTGATAGACTGTTAGTCTCTTTCTGGACTAACAAGAAAGAGGCCAGTGACTTTTCACTAGATTACCAGCCACTCCACAGGAGAAAGATGAGACATTCTACTGCCGTAAAGATTTACTGCCTCATTCTGCTGCCGTAAAGATTTACTGCCTCCAAAACCCTATGCAGGGTCGCTATGAGTTGGAACATTACTACCACCTTCACCCCCACCACTAATCTGAAAACGTTGCTATTGTTGTTGTTGTTGTCAAGTGCCATTGAGCTGGTTCCAACTCATAATGATCCAGCATAGGGTTTCTGAGTTGCAGCTGGTGAATTTGAACCACCAACTTTTAGATTGAGTGCTTATCCTAAAGTACCACAGCAGGACTCCAGTCTAAAAATATAACTACCTAACTACTCTCTTTTCCTAGGAATTTATCTACCAAAAGAGAAATGCTTGAATTAACTTGCTGGGAAGTTCTTTTCCTTGTAGTAAGCTTGAAATATAACTTGGATATGGGCTGGTGATAAAGCCAAGCACAGACCTATCCCCTTGCTTGATTCTGCTTCGAGGCCAGACACATTGCCCCAGGTCAATTTCCCATTCTTTGTCTCATGAATGATTAGCTAAGATAATTGCTTGACCCCTCTGAATCCATCTAGAGAAAAAGATACAAATTTCCTGTCCAATTAATTGGTTGAGACTTACTGTGAAATATTCCCAGTTGTAACTCACAGCAAGATCCCTACATGGTGCAGACAGTTTTCACTATAGTATTACCCTAAAGGTTGGTGGTTTCAACCCACGCTGTGGCACCGTGAAAGAAAAACCTGGTGATCTGCTTCTCCAGAGATTACAGTCAAGAGAATCTTACTGAGGAGTTCTCCTCTGTAACACCTGGGGTCACCGTGTGTCAGGATTGACTTGATGGTAATGGATTTGGTCTTTCCTTTCTTCTTTCTAAGAAGTCACTTCACGTGTAACTTACATATTCTTCTTATACAAGTCTTAGGCAGTACTATCCTGATCTCAGGACCCGAGGTGCTTTCCCTATTGCAATAATCTGAACAAAAATCAATCTACTGTCTTGCTTTGTTTTTGGTCTGTAGTGTTTGGTGCCGTGACTCGACCTCTGCTTCTCGACCCAGGCAGAGAGGCCTCCCAAGCCTGTTGTACTACATCTCCAACTGGTAAGTCGGGGATTGCAATGATCCCAGCTACTGCGTCTTAGGCACCAAACATCTGTTCATAGTAGAACAGTAAAGATTTCACTCTGAGGCTTTATGGAATGCTCTTTGGGTATTGTTTTCTTGCTGGCTTTTGTTTAATTTTAGTACAATAAGAAAATCTCAGTCCTCTTTCAACCTCCTTGAAAAAAAGATCCACTAATTATACGCTTCAGTACTACCCCAATAATTTAGTTCATTATCTTCTAAAACATCAAAATTTTACTATAGGGAATTTAGAACAGTCTCTTTAGGGCACTTGGGATTTTCCTAAACTTTTCCTTCTATAAGGCATCCTTGAAAATTTCTTCTCGCCAATGATCAGCTTATTTTGCTGACTACAAAGAAACAGAAAAACAAGAAAAATGTCTCCCATCTTTCTCAAACTGTGTATGTCCTTAAAAAACTGTCTCTCTTATCACAGTTCTCTCCTCTTTTCCTCCTTCACCTCTAACAAAGCCTCACAACCCTTTCCTCACTTAGAACCCTCCATGAGGACCACCTCCCATCCTCTTCCCACCCATTATTTCATCTCATTCTGCATATTTTCCCTATCCTTCATTAGCTCTTACTAATGGTGCCTAGGAAAGAGCTCTGGTAGTGTAGTGGTTACAAATCGGGCTGTGAGCCACAAGGTTAGCAGTTCAAAACTACCAGCTGTTCCACAGGAGAAAGATAAGGCTTTCTGCTCCCGTAAAGATTTATAGCCTTGGAAACCCTATATAGGGTCACTATGAGTCGGAACTGACTCCACGACACATAACAACAACAACAATGGTGCCTAGGAGTCCTTGTAAGGCACTGTGGGCTAATGTGCTGGACTGCAAAATAATTTGAACCACAAGGTTGGTGGTTCAAGTTCACTAGCCACTCCTTGGAAACCCTGTACAGGGTTGCTATGGGTCAGAAATGACTCACCAGCACTCAATAACAACAACAGTGGTGCCTGGTGTGGCGCTGTAGGATAAGAACTTGATTGCAAGGTTGTTTTGAACCAAAAAGGGCAATTCTAACTTACCAGCTGCTCCTCAGAAACCTTATATAGGATCACTATGAGTTGGAATTGACTTAACAGCCAAAACAATGGTGTTATAGAAGTCCTGGTGTGACACTGCTGGATAAAGCACTGGACCGCAAGTTGGTTAGAACCACAAGGTCAGCAGTTCAAAACCACCAGCCACTCCTCAGAAGCCCTATACAGGGTCTCTACAAGTTGGACTCAACTCAGTGGCAGAGTGATCATGGGTAATCCTCTTTACCTATCCCTGCCCCCAGCTCCCCACCCTAACCTGCATCACTGACCTTTCCCACCTATGACAGAAGATACACGACTTGAATGCCCACCTGAGCAAGTATTCTTAACAGCTCGCTAAGCCTACATGTTACTGATTCTAGAACCCCATGAGAACAGGGAAGAATTTAATAATCAATTCAGACTGATATTTTGAACATATTCCGCTGCGACTCCTGGTTTATATCAACTTGTGAAACTGTTAATGAGCCTCAGAGATGTCACTCTATGGGTTGAAAAAGCCAAATAGACCATTTTTAAAGAGGACCTTCAAAGAAATCATAACACCCCTGAGTCTTATGTACTGAAGATAAGAATACGGGAAAGACTTACAGTCCATTCTCACTGTCTTCCTCTCAAAAGATACAAGATTTCAAACAACAAAGAGATAAATCCATCTCCGACTACAGACATAGGTTAAAAATACTTAGAAAGACTTCATTAATTTCCCTCCGAATAACTAAACTGCTTCTACTTTGGTCACTAGCTTTGTTAATGGCTTAGAACCAGTAATCAGAGATATTATTCAAAAATACACAGCAAATTGTTGAGATGTTCCTGTTTCTGAGATACATAAGTGAGCACAGGACCATGACAATTCCAATGCAAAATGAAACAAACATAGTGAAAACTTCTGTCTTGACAATTTCAACAGCTAGGCCGAAATAAATCAGAACAATGTGTCCTCTTCAAAACTCCACAGACATAAAGGAAAGGGACACTGGATTAGGATTGTTCAGTCTTAAAATGTAAAAGGCAACAAGGATCCACAAATACATTGCCCAGTGACCTTCTGCCATAGAACCCTTGCCCTGTGCCCACAAGTAATTCAGTGCACAGGGGATATTTTCATTACGTTCAGTAAACACATCTCACCACTTTCCTTGTGGGTTTAAGGGCAACACATTTTACCAGTAACGTCTCATTCTTGTGTGTTGCGATGGTGCTGAACTGGTTTCACCATACTGGCTTCAGTGAAACTTCCAGACTAAAAATAGCAAGAAGCCCTTAGGGCTCTGTCTAGAACCCTAAATGCAAACCTGAGAGATTTAACCTTCCCTGAAGCTTTCATTATCCATTATATCGCTTTCTGCTCACCTGATTTTGACAGCCCACTTGTCAGTACCCAGGATTTACTCGAAGCTCTTGCCTGCAGACGACATAGGGTCTCCAAAGAAAAAATGTAATTATACAATCCTCAAAAGCATTATCTAGAATTTGATATGCCCCCTGAAGAGAAAACTGTTTATTTTCTTAAGGACCTAGCACCATCATCAATTTTTCTCTCCCTCAGGTCAAAGGAGCCCTGGTGACTCAGTGGGTTAAGCCCTAGGCTGTTAACTACAAGGTGTGGCACTGTGGGTTAATGCACTGGACTGCGAAGTTGCTTTGAATTGTAAGGTTGGTGGTTCAAGCTCACCAGTCGCTCCTTGGAAACTCTAAAGAGTCACTATGGATCGGAACCAACTCGATGGCCCTTAACAACAACAAATCACTCTATGGGAGGCAGATGAGATTGTCTGTTTCCATAAATATTTAGTCTCAGAAACCCTAAGGAGCAGTTCTCCTCTGTCCTGTAGGATCAGTAAGAGTCAGAATCAACTCGATGGCACTGAGTGTGATTTGGTTAGATTTGGAGGTCGAAAGAAGACACTCCAAGTATGTCTAGGAACGTCTACTGCTAAAACTGGATCTCTAACTTTCCCACTAAGATTGCCTGTCCTCTGTATGAATGACAAGGGACTGAAAACCTTCATTGGGACTCGCCTTCCTTGTCTACATTTCAAAACCTCAAATCTTCTCTCTTCTCCCTCCACTCTTGGACTCTGCACTATTCACTCTCCTTCCCCCTTTTAGACATGACTTTTATGGACATGCTTTTGCAGTTGTTGCTGCTGTTAAGGGCCATCAAGTCAGTTCCAACTCATAGTGACCCTGTATAGGGTTTCTGAGGAGCAGTTGGTGGGTTTGAACCACCAACCTTGTGTTGAGTAGTCCTGTGCTTATCCTACAGCACCAAAAATGCAATGGGAGTCAAAGGCCTGCTGTTGTTGTTGTCAAGTGCCATCAAGTCACTTTCAACTAATAGCAACTTTGTACCTTGCTTGCTGAAAGTGAAGAGGACTTAAACATTTACTGATGAAGATCAAAGAGCACAACCTTCAGTATGGATTACATCTCAATGTAAGAAAACAAAAATCCTCACCACTGGACCCATAAACAACATTGTTATCAACAGGGAAAAGAATGAAGTTGTCAAGGACTTCATTCTTCTTGCATCAACTATCAACACTCACGGAAGCAGCAGTCAAGAGATCAAATAACGTATTGCATTAGGCAAATTTGCTGCACAAGACCTTTTGAAAGGGTTGAAGAGCAAAGATGTCAGCTTGAGGACTAAGGTGCGCCTGACCCAAGCCATGGTGTTTTCAGTAACCTCATATGGATGTGAAAGCTGGACAATGAATAAGGAAGATCGTAGAAAAATTGATGCCTTTGAGTTAATGGTGTTGGAGGAGAATATTGAAAGTGCCAAAAGAACCTATAGATCCATTTTGGAAGAAGTGCAGCCAGAGTACTCCTTAGAGGCCAATATGTCCAAACTTCATCTCTCATACTTTGGACATATTATCAGGAGGGACCAGTCATGGAGAAGGATATCATGTTTGGTAAGGTGGAAGGTCAGAGAAAAAGAGGAAGACCCCCAACGAGATGGATTGGCCAAGTGGCAGCATCAATGGACTCAAGCGTGGCAACAGTAGTGAGGTTGGCCCAGGATCAGACAGTGTTTCATTCTGTTGTGCATAAGGTCGCTATGATTCGGTACCAACTTGATGACACCTAACAACAACATAGGGTTTCCAAGGAGCAGCTGGTGAACTTAAACTACCATCCTTTCGGTTCAAACTGACCTTGCAGTCCAGCACACTAACCTGCAGAACCACACCAGGACTGTACTGGATACTTTAGCCTCAATGGCTCAGGCATTTCCTGCTTGCTTGCATACAGCTGCTATTGCCATCAAACAGATTCAGGCCACCATGGACTTAGTTCTCACTGTCTCAGCCTTAACACACCCTATACAATGCAGAGTTTATTACTGAGAATACTCAACACTTGTTTGCTTCCAGACTCATTGCATATGAAATCCTTTGGCTTTCTCCCTCTCACATCATTATCCACCAGTGCCCAACATCAATTTGGTTATTCATTCTCCGCTTCCATCTGCGGCACCTCTGAACTGCATTGCTTTCATACCATCCTTAACCCTTCCTCACCCCAGCCTCTCCAAAACTCCTCTCAAAGACCCTGAAGTCACCTTCTATGCAGATGGTTCTTACTTCAGGCATACAAATGAGGAATGTCAAGCAAGATACACTATCACACTAAATTTTTAACAATCCAATGCATTCAGATCCTTACCTAAGCCCATAAATGGCCCAAGTGATTGAACTTGTAGCCTATACTAGGACTTGTACACTGGCGCAAGAGAAAACATTTACAAAGAAAGCAGATATCCTCCTGGAGTTGTAAATGACTGTAATGTACTATGGAAACAAGAAGATTCCTGACACTCATGAAATTGACTACTTTCCCAAGATTCAAACAACAAGAAACTGACATCACACCGTGGTCAGCTTCCAGTCGAGACTTGAGCACAACACCCTCCAGGATGGCACTACTTAATCCAGACCATATTCCTACTGTGTCTAGTCTTTGTCATACTTCTCTTTTGTTGGCCTCTGACTCAGTCTTTTCCTTATTATCCAGCATTCTAAGATGACTCTTAGGGAACTCTGGTAGCGTAGAGGGTTGAGTTGGGCTGCTAATCACAAGGTTGGCAGTTCAAACCTATCATCTGCTCCATGGGAAAAGATGAAGCTTTCTGTTCCCATAAAGATGTACAGCCTCAAAAACCCTATATAGGGTCCCTATGAGTTGGAACCAACTGCATGGCACAGAAACAACACCACGACCAAGATGGTTTAGGAGAGTCCTGGTGTGGCACTGTAGGATAAGCACTGGACTGCCAACCTCCTGGTTGGTGGTTCAAACCCATCAGCTACTTCTCAAAAACCCTATATAGGATCACTATGAGTCAGAACCATCTCGAAAGCACTTAACGACAAGATGGTTTTGCCTCTCACTGTTCTTATTGTCCTCCCTCCTTTGTATCCCCACCACATAAAGGCGAGGGAACAAACTCCATCTCTCAGTTTCCTCAAATTATTATTACCACTCTCAATCGACTGATTGCTGGATACTTCATCTCACATCTTATGCTCGGGACTTACAGCTAATAATTAGTCCCTTCACTATACCTCAAGGAAATTTCCCCCTTAAAGGTCAAGGTTACTAATATTTTGTGCCATCGAATCGGTTCTAACTCATAGTGACCCTGTCTAGGATTTCTGAGAGTGGGTGGTGGTTTTGAACTGCCAACCTTGGATAACAAAGAAAAGATTGGGTTAACTGCCAACCTTCCAGTATTTATCCTGTAGTGCCACACCAGGGCTCTAATGGTCCATGTTAGTAGTTAGTGACATTCATAAACCCTAATTAGTAGCCCTGGTGTTCCAGTGGTTAAGCACTAGGCTGCTAACCAAAAGGCTGGCAGTTTGAAACCTTCAGTTGCTCCATAAAGATTACAGTCTTATAAACCCAGTGGGACAGTACTACTTTGTCACATAAGGTTGCTGTGGGTCACATTGGCTCAACAACATTTGACATTTTAGAAACTGAACCTTGAATCTTAACATAATGAAGACTTCTCATGACATCACCAAACACCATGACCACACTTCCTCAGCATCAGCTGCTGGGAAACCAGGAGCCCATGTATCCATGACATCACCATGTTCTGCTCTACCACCTACAAGTAGCCTTACAGATTGTGATCAATTTGACACAAGCGCTGTGCCTTCATGAGGGGTCCACTCTGGGTTAACACTCACCATAATTAACAATTCCTGTACCCCAAACCTACCACTCAACTGTCAGTTTAGTGGTTTGTCAGTTGCTGTGATGCTGGAAGCTATACCACCAGTATTTCAAATACCAGAAAGGTCATGCCTAGTGGGCAAGTTTCAGCAGAACTTCCAGAACAAAACAGACAAGGACGAAGGAGATGCAGACTACTTTGGAATGGAAGGTATTCACAGAGTCACTGTACCAAAATGAAATGGTCGGAGTTCAAACATTTTTTAAGAGGTAGCACACCGCAAGGTCAACGGTTCAAGCTCACCAGCCACTCCTCAGAAACCCTATACAGGGTTGTATGGGTTAGAACTGACTCAACAGCACTTAACAACAACAATAACATATGAACAAGAACTATCGTGCTAAAGGAAGAAGTCCAACCTTCACTGAAGGCAAGGCTCCCGAAGCTGATGGGATACAAATTGAAATCTTTCAACAAACTGATACAATAATGGAAATGCTCACTTGTCTATGCCAAGAAACTTGGAAGACAGCTCCCTGACCAACTGATTGGAAGAGATACATATTTGTGCCCATGCCAAAGAAAGATGACCCAGTGAAATGAAGAAATCATAAAACAATATCATTAATACATATGTAAGTAAAATTTTTCTGAAGATAATTAAAAAATGGTTGCAACATTATATCACAAAAGAGTTGCCAGAAATTCAGCCTGGATTCAGAAGAGGATGTTGAATGAAAATACGCATTGTTGACATCAGATGGGTCTTGGCAGAAAGCCGAGAATACTAGAAAGATGTTTGCTTGTACTTTATTATGTGAAGGCTTTTAAATGTGTGGATCATTACAAGCTATTCTTCATTGTGAAGAATGGGCATTCCAGAACACTTAACTGTGCTCCTGAGGAACCTGTACATAGACCAAGAGGCAGTTGTTAGAACAGAACAAGGGAACACCAAATGATTTAAAATAAGGAAAGGTGTGCACCAGTGTTATATCCTTTCACCGTACTTATTCAATCTGTATGCTGAACCAATATTATAAGAAGTCAGACTATGAAGAAGAACATGGCATCAGGACTGAAGGAAGACTCATTAAAAACCTGTGATATGCAGATGAAACAATCTTGCTTGCTGGAAGCAAACTGGACTTAAAATACTGTTGAAGGTCAAAGACTACAGCTTACAGTATGGATTGCACCTCAATGGAAAGAAAACAAAAATCTTTGCAACTGGACCAATAAATCACATCCATAATAACTGAGTAAAGACTGGAATTGTCAAAGTCTTCAGTTTGCTTAGATCCACAATCAACATGCATGGAAGCAGCAATCAAGAAATCAAACATCATATTGCATTAGGGAAATCTGCTGCAGAAGGCCTCTTTAAAATTTTAAAGAGCAAAGATGTCAGTTGAGGACTAAGGTTTACCTTATGCAAGCCATGACAGTTTCAATCGCCTCATATGCATGTAAAAATTGTACAATGAGTCAGTATATTTCAGTTTTAGTGTTGCCAGAATGCTCTTTAGAAGCAAAGATGGTGAAACTTCATCTCTCATTCTCTCAACATGTTGTCAGGAGGGATCCGCTCCTAGAGAAGGGAATGATGCTTCATAAAGATGAGGGTTAGTGAAAAAGAGGAAGACCCCCAAGGAGGTGGGTTGACACAGTGGCAGCAACAATGGACTCAAACATAGTAATGATTGTGAGCAGGGCGCAGGACTGGGCAAGCTTCATTCTGTTCTACGTAGAGTCACTGTGAGTTGGAAATGCTTGACAGCCCCTAACAACAGTCACCCCAAACAACAACTTTCTGATGTCAGTCTTTCCTCTGTCATCAGAATCCTTGTCTGAGACGTTGAAATATTCAAAACCATGTGTCCTTAAGGTTATAAATTAGAAGAGTTGGTTATACTCCTAAGCCCATGGACAAGGACATAGCCACCGAGGGCTAGAGCTGAGAGTGAAGTGTCCAGCTGATATGAAGTGAGAGGAGATGCACAAGAACACCCAACCTTGTAGACAGTATCCATTTGAGCTAGCCTCGATGGCTTGATGATCAGAAATTGACTTCTTGTTGTTGTTAAGTGCCATGGAGTCGGTTCCGACTCATAGCGACCCTGTACAGGGTTTCTGAGGCTGTAAATCTTTAAGGGAGCAGAAAGCCTCATCTTTCTCCTGCAGCTGGTAGTTACGAACTGCTGACCTTGTGGTTCACAGCCCGATTCGTAACCACTTGACTAGAGGAAGATCAAAAAGCAATTTTTGATGAAGGAAACAAGTGTAAATTGCTACAATTTGAGGAAATTGACCTATACTTATGGATGTAGTAGTTTAAAATACCAACTGAGAGGGAAGGAGGCTTCATATCAAGTATCAATCCAATCCTTTCTATACAGGGGGACGATACGGGATTGATAGGGACAGGTACTTAGACATTGGTTACCTAAAATGGGGGGAGGGGGGCTATAAAGGCACAAAGTGACTGGCTTACACGTTTTCGAGATGGAGTTTACTTTCAGAGTGTGCGGTGGAAGGTAGAATCCCCACTGAATAGTTTTCATCTTGTCTAGATGGGTCTGATGAAAGGAGATGTGAATAAGATTCTTATGATTCAGTAGTGAATAATTGTTATCATGACTAATTGGGACTGTCACAACTGTGAAGGTAGAAATTTTGTAACAAAAATGGGAGAGTAGTTAATCTTACAGTTCAGGAACAGAGGACCCTAGGACCATAAAGGGAGAAGAGTACGAATGGAATGTGGGGCCCTATCCAGAGAAGCAGTGACACCAGAAATGGAGGCAGAGATGAGGACATAGAGCGATAGAGCAGCTGAGGACTCCAGATTCATGGAAAGAGAAAGGCTGTGTGCCAGGAAGTAGGCTTGCAGAACGTGCCCTTTGGTTGTTTAAATGATTATATATTCCTGAGTGTTTTTGTTTACAGCCCAAAAAAACAGTGGGAATAAAACTAAATACTGTTGAATGATGATGCACAGAGGCGATTGTAATCATTGCAATGAAATGATGAGTGTAAAACCCATGTTCTCCCATGTAAGATATCATGCAATTCACAATAAAAACTTTATATATATATATATATATATATAGTGGGGGGGTTGGTTGTTTTGCTATAGCATAGTGGTTACGAATCAGGCTGTGAACCACAAGGCCAGCAGTTCGAAACTACCAGCTTTTCCACGGGAGAAAGATGAGACTTTCTGCTCCCGTAAAGATTTACAGCCTCAGAAACCCTGTACAGGGTCGCTATGAGTCGGAACCAACTCCACAGCACATAACCACTACCACCATGAACATTTGAAAGGAACTCCGGTAGTGTAGTGGTTGCAAATCAGACTACTAACCTCAGTGTCAGCAGTTCGAAACTACCAGCTGTTTCATGGGAGAAAGATGAGGCTTTCTGCTCCTGTAAAGATTTATAGCCTCAGAAACCCTATACAGGGTCACTATGAGTCGGAACTAACTCCACAGCACATAACAACAACATATATGTATGTATATAGATATATATATTTTTTTTTTTTTTTCAAATATCCCTCTAGACTTTAAATATTCACATCTGGCTCATCATTCAGGTCCCAGTTGTATAATGAAAGAAAAAAAAATACTCCAGAGAGAAAATGAAGATACAACAAGATGTATGATATAGAGTTATGTTCCAGAATGGATAAAATCTCCTAAACTTTTGAAAGAAAGAGACCCTGGTTGGTGAAAACATTTAAGCATTTGAGTATTGACAAAGATTGTTAGTTTGAATCCACCCAGAGTCGCTTCAGAAAAAAAGGTATTGTGGTCTACTTCTAAAAGATGACAACTTGGGAAACCTTAAGGTACAAGCTCTACTTTGACCCACATGAATCACCATGAGTCAGAGTCACTTATACAAACATGTATGTAACATTTATTGTATCTTTGTCATTGTGAAAATACTCTCAGGTCACTGGAAACAGTTTGGATAATGTCAAGAACTCTGCAAAATGGATGACAGTACATCCTATAATTCATTTAACAAAAGGAAGAAGAAGAGTTGGTTAAAAATCTCTCTCTAGTTTGGGGCAAGATGGCAGAGTAGGCAGACATGCTGACCAGATTCTGCCACAAACATTCCGGGAAACCAAGTCAAACAGATACAGATGGGGATCCTGGAGCCCTGAACTACAAAGAATAGGAGAGAGAGATGGATTGAGTGCCGAGTAGAAGAGAAAGAGAAGCAGGAGGAGTGAGAAAGGAGAGAAGCAGGTGAGCCATTGATTGACCCGGAGCAACACAGCCATCTTGAGCTTTTGTGAGTGGTTGTTGATACAGTGGCTTGTAGCACAGGACACAGCTGGAGATTGGTAACAAAGGGGGTGCAGTTGTCCCTTGTTCCTGTCTGATTCCTGCCTTCGCCCACCCAGGGGTCAGTGACAATCCTTCCTGTGCAGTCTCTGTCTAGGGGTCAGTCTCCGGGCATACACCCTTTTCTTAAGGAGGCATGTGAGCCCACCCTGAACTACCCTACATGAACGGGAAACAGAGAACTTTGTTCACACTTTCAGTCTCTGTCACATCCAGGTGGTGAGTGCTTGAGAACATACCAACATACAACCACAATTAAATATTAATATGACACCACACTGTCTCAGAGAAAACGCCAGACAATTTTAGCTTACGTGAAGAAATAAGACAAAAATGCCTCAAACGAGTGACCAAAATACAGTCAGAAAATACAATGCCAGAAATGGTATCAGAACTGCTTCATAAGGAATTTAAAAGAATGATATTTAGGTACCTTCAACAGATTGAGAAACCTGTAAATTAAATCAAGGAAAACACAGACAAAACATTAGAAGAATTCAGAAAGCAAACTTATGAAATAAACAAAAAATTGGAGACCATACAAAGAAGGCAATTAGAAAGTCAGAAGATTGATACTAAGACTTCAGAAACAGCATCCTGAAAGGGCAAAGAAGTAGAGTTGAACCAATGGGAAGTAGCTGTTCACCTACAACGTTCACAGTATCTTGACTTTCACAGTTAAATTTCCACCAGGAAAACAGACACCACTGTGCATTCCAAGGATGAAGGACTGCAATATGGCGGATTGAGGTTTACATAGCTGTCTGAAGACTGTGGTAAGAAAATACAAGGAAGTCACTACGAATGGTCCCACAGTACCAAAGCAAGTGTTTTCAAATGTGAGTCCTTGAACTAGAGAGAATCTAAACCTCTAGTAAAGTCTCACCATCTAACTCAGCAGATTTTTCCTAAGAAGCTCATTGGGAAGCAGCTTCAAATCACATACGCTCACAATCTGCCTACAACTGCCTATGGAGAAATGAACAAATTCTCCTTCTCTCTGTCTTCCAAATCTTGCTTGAATGTCTTTCATTGGTTGGTTGTAATCTTTGTTGTTGTTGTTATGTGCCGTGGAGTTGATTCTGACCCAGAGCGACCCTGACCAGCGTTTCCGAGGCTGTAAATCTTTACGGGCGCAGAACGCCTTATCTTTCTCCTGCGGAACTGCTGGTAGTTTCTAACTGCTGACCTTGTGGTTCGCAGCCCAATTAGTAACCACTACACCACTACACTATCAGAGCTAGAGGCAGCTAAAGAAAAGGATTCTGGGAAATGTAGTTTTTGATTCTTCTGAGGGTGGTTGTTGTTGTTGTTGTTAAGTGCCATCGAGTCGCGGAAAGGCTAAAATAACAACAGATGGTTTAGCACAGTGGCTGTATTAGTTACCTATCATTGCCTGGTGTGGTGCTGTAGGATAAGCACTCAACCTCAAGGTTGGTTTGAACCTCAAGATTGGTGGTTCAAACTCACCAGCTCCTCCTCAGAAACCCTATAAAGAGTCACTATGAGTCAGAACTGACTCAACAGCACTTAACAATAACAACAACATTGCTGTGTAAAAATTACTCCTAAATGTAGTGACTTAAAACAACAATGAAAATGAATTCTTACCTATATTTTCTGTGAGTCAAAAATTCAGGAATGACTTGATTGAATGATTCAGTTCACACAGAGACTAGGGTTACAGACATCTGAAGACTTGACTGGGGCTGGAAAATCTACTTTCAAGATGGTCAGTTCACATGAGGAAAAGCTAATACAGGCTGGTGGAAAGACGCTTTGGTTCTTTACCAAGTGGACTTCTCTAGAGAGTTGCTTGAGTGTCCTCACAACCTGACAGCTGGCTTCCAGAGAAAGGACCCAAAAGAGAGTAAGACAGAAATGTCCAGATCTTTTATGGCCTAGTCTTGGATGTATTGGCTATACAAGTTTTTTTCATTTCTCAAACAAGCCAAACTCATTCTCCTGGGACTGTTTTTTGCCCTAGCAGCTCCATTTGCCCAAAGTGTTTTTATTTCTGTGGTAGTTATTAGCTGCCATTGAGTCAGCTCAGACTCGTAGCAACTTCACGCACAAGAGAACACAACACTGCCGGATCCTGTACCACATACTATGTTGAGTCCTTTGTGTCATTCCGTCTCACTGGGGGTCTTCCTCTTTTTTGCTGATCTTTTACTTTACCAAGCATGTTGTCCTTCTCTAGGGACTGATAACATGTCTCTAGGGACATGTTTTCAAAATCTGTGAGACAAAGTCTTGTCATCCTGGCTTCTAAGGAGGATTCTGGCTGTACTTTTTCCAACATAAATTTGTTTGTTCTTCTGGCAGTCCATGGAACTTTCAATAGTTTTTGTCTACTCATAATTCAAATGTATCATTTTTTCTCCGGTCTTCCTTATTCCTTGTCCAGCGTTCCCATGTATAGGAAGGAACTGAAAATACCATGGCTTGGGTCTGTAGATTTTTGATAATAGAATACTTCTCATTATTTTTCTCAGATATCTTTGAAAAGTTTTCTCACAACACCTAATCTGAAAGAACTCCCCACCTCGTCCCTCTTTCTATCACTCTATTGTTTATTTATAACAAATGATGCTGCATGACATGATCTTTGCATGTTTGGCTTTGCGTGTTTATTGGTTGGTTTCCCGCCCATCTTTCCTCTTTAACATTTCAGCTCCATAAAACAAAAGCATGTTATTCACTTACTGCTGAACCAACACAGCCTAGACAAGTACCTAAGACAGATACAACACTTAATAATTACTTGTGAAATTATCAGAGGGATTCTTTCTGCTTCAGGGTTTACATTGACCCATTCTCCACCCTTCCTCGCCAGAGTCTCTGTCCTAGGAGGTTGACTTGTATGGACCACATCATCAGCCTCCTTGCCCTCTGACTTCCCATTGGGATTGACCAGCATGGAGCCCTGGCAGGAGATTCCATGTAGGAAACAGAAGCCAGGGAGCTTATTCCAGAGGCTCTGAGTTGATTATATCCTTTGACCTCATATTACCAACCTTCTCAAGACAGCTACCTCTACATTCAGTCTTCCCTTCTAGGCCTGGTAAATACTTCCTTCCTCCATCCTCCCGGTCTCGGATGACTACAGCTTGATTGCTGTTAATTCCAGGTTACCGCACTACCATTATAGTTCTTCCACACCCTCACCTTTGTAAACAATCCTGTGGGAATTCACCTCCCCTTAAATCATCCCATTTTGAGGATGTGTCTGTTTTCTGTTGGGATCTGACCAATACATTCTATAAAGTTCAACAGACCCTATCTTGCATGGAGATGCTGTGAGGAATCAAGATTTCTATGAAAAAAAAAAGAGTGTCTGTCCTTCCCACCCACACTTTCCCCTGTTGTGAGGTCTGGGTTCTGACAGCAGCGATGAGGTAGAAGAACAGTGGCCCAAGAGCAGCAGGGACTGACTTGTTATGAGGGGCTGTGTTTCTGAAGGAGCAGAGGACAGTGAACAGGGGCAGCCTGGAGAACAAATTCAAGAGTGGATGAGAAAAATCCACCCTTCTCCATATATACCATGTTGTTCTTGTGAAGTGCCATCGAGTTCACTCTGACTCACAGCGACACTGTATAGGATTTCAAAAGGAGTGGCTGGTGAGCTTGAACCACCAACCTTGCGATTCAAACCAACCTTACAGTCCAGTGTATGAACCCGGAACGCCACACCAGGACTCCATATGTACCACAGAGGAAACCAATTTTTCTTTCTCATTGTTGTAAAGATATATATATAGCACAACATTTGCCATTCCAAAATAGCTCACATGAACAATCTAGTGACATTAATCACATTGGATATCCATCGCCAATATTCATCACCACATTTTCCCTCACCTTAGAGTAAGCTGATTTTTTGACGGTCAGGGGAATGCTAATATTCAGGTCTAATCCAGCCCATCAGATGCCGATTAGCTGGCGGTCATAGGTTACTGCTTGGCTGGAGTGTGTGGATGCTGACAAGACCACAGATAGGCAGGTAATAACAGGAATCAGCTCTCGCTTCTAAGCCAGTGCTTTCTCCCTTGCTGGCTTGGCTCACAGGCAGGACTGTGTGAGAAGGAAACAAGACCAAGTAATTCCACATTTCCTGAATAAAGGTAATTAATAGATAAGAATAGAACATTACAGGGCTATTATTGCAAAGTCCAGGATTCATGAAATTTTCCTGCAGAGCTGACCTTTGGAAAGTCTCAGAATATAGTTACGTGTGCAGTGTCTGGCTCTGGTTTCCTGGGGGTAAATGACCATGAATTTTCCCTCCATCATGCTCAGTGTGTTTTACTGGCATCCAGAGAATGACAGAGCGTGTCTACTGTGGCTGCTTTTCCATCTGTAAGTTTGGACAGCTACTAACCTAAGACTCCATGGTTTTACGAGAAAAGGCTTGGCTTTGTGTTCCAATCTCATCAAATTCAAATTTTCATTCAAATTTCAATTAACCTTTTCTTATAAGAATAACTCTACATTGATTCTTAACCCATTTTGAAAGTTTGAAAAAAAAAGATTCAATTTTAAGGTGTTTCATCTATTTGAAGCCTTAACCTTTCTGCTCTTAATCCCCTATCCCAGAGAACACTCCTGCACAACAGAGAGGTAAGCAAATGTATTTTAAGAAATAGCAAATAACGTGAATGTGGAGTAGTGTTAACAGCTCTGGCCTCTAAGCCAAAAAAATTGTTCCCATCTCTACTACTTGCCAGAAAAATCTTCCCACTTACAATACATATTAGACAAACTTGTTCACTTCACATTTCTGGGCCTCAGGGTTCCTACAGTTCCAACTTGCCTTTGACAGGCTTTAAAAACGTTAGTTAAATAACTTAAACACATAAATTTGGTTTTCTCTGACGGTAGAAAGAACACACTTGTTTTAAAGACAATTTAAAAATCAGAAAATGAACATTTCACCAAGGAAGACATTCAGGAAAACAGCAAATATATAAAGAGATGTTCATGACCATTAGTTACAAGAGAGATACAAATCAAAACAACAATGAGATATCATCTCTCACCAGCATTAATAGCAAAGTCAGAACAACAAATGCTGATGAGGGTGTGGAGAAACTGGGACCCTCCTACACTGCTGGTGGGACTGTAAAATGGTTCAACCATACAGAAAACTGTATGGTACTTCCTCCGAAAGTTGGAAATAGAAAGACCGTATGACCCAGCAAGCCCTTTACTTGTTATATATCCACAAGAAACAAGAGCCAGGAGATGAGTAGATATATGCACACTGATGTTCATCACAGCAAAAAGATGGAGCCTAAATGCCCATCAGTGGGAGAATGGTTAACCCAACCTCAGTACATACACACAATGGAATACAATGCAACCTTGAAGAAGAACAATGAATCTGTGAACCACCAGGAACATGAATGAACCTGGAGGACATTATGCTGAGTGAAATCAATCAATCACAAAAGGACAAACATTGCATGAGATCACTATCTTACAAACTCAGGAGAAAGGTTTCAGGCGAAAAGAAACATTCTTGATGGGATAGGAGAGAAGGGAGAGTAATTGTCTGGGTACACAAATTAATTCAGGTGATTGTTGTTGTTGTTGTTAGGTGCCATCAAGTCTGTACCAACTCATAGCGACCTTATGCACAGCAGAATGAAACACTGCCCGATCCTGGGCCAACCTCACTACTGTTGCCACACTTGAGTCCATCGATGCTGCCACTTGGCCATTGCATCTCGTTGGGGGTCTTCCTCCCTTTCTCTGATCCTCCACCTTACCAAACATGATATCCTTCTCCAGTTACTGGTCCCTCCTGACAATATGTCTAAAGTATGAGAGACAAAGTTTGACCATCTTGGCCACCAGGGAGCACTCTAGCTGCACTTCTTACAAAACGGATTTATTGGTTCTTTTGGCAGCCCATGGCACTTTCAGTATTCTCCTCCAACACCATAACTCAAAAGCCTCATTTCTTCTATGGTCTTCCTTATTCACTGTCCAGCTTTTGCATGCATATGAGGTTATTGAAAATACCATGGCTTGGGTCAGGCGTACCTTAGTCCTCAAGCTGACATCTTTGCTCTTCAACACTTTAAAAGGTCTTGTGCAGCAGATTTGACTAATGCAATAAGTCATCTGATCTCTTGACTGCTGCTTCCGTGAACGTTGATAATTGATCCAAGAAGAATGTAGTCCTTTATAACTTCAATCTTTTCTCCATTGATAAGAATGTTGTTTATTGGTCTAGTGGTGAGGATTTTTGTTTTCTTTACATTGAGTTGTAGTCCATACCGAAGGCTGTGCTCTTTGATCTTCCTCAGTAAATGTTTTAAGTCCTCTTTACTTTCAATAAGCAAGGTTGTATCATCTGCATATCGCAGGGTATTAATGAGTCTTCCTCCAATCCTGATGCCACATTTTCTTCATATAACCCAGCTTCACAGATTATTTGCTCAGCATACAGGTTGAATAAGTATGGTGAAAGAATACAACCTTGTCACACACCTTTTAAATTATAAACCATTCAGTGTGTTCTGTTCGAACAACTGCTTCTTGGTCCAGGTACAGATTCCTCATGAGCACAATTAAGTGGTTATGGGGAGGGTAATATACAAGAAGAGAGAGGGTGACAGAAGAATGACAAGTGAAGGCACAGGGAGGTTTGCAAGGGCTAAGAGGGATAGAGGTAAGCAGTGTTATATACACAACCCTACAGGTAGATAAATGGACAGATATACAAAGGCAGAGTGGGTATGGGAGGAGGCGTGAGAGTACACTACAAATATATAAGGATTTGAAAGAGGATGTTTGAACATGGGTGTTTATCTTTGCTACAAGCACAACTATGAATGTGATAGAGTGTTGTAGTTGTTGTTAAGTGTCATCGAGTCATTTCCAACTCATAGCAACCTTGTATGGGGTTTCTGAGGAACAGCTGGTAAGTTCAAAACACTGAACTTGAGTCTAGTACTAATCCTACAAAACACTGAACTTGAGTCTAGTACTTATCCTACAGCGCCACACCAGGACTCGTGGTGGGTCATACAGCGGGCAAAATGATGCACACTTCTTAGATATTATCAAACTTTGGAAGCCCATGACTTGCTGGGCCTTGGGGCTCAGGCCATAGTCTCAGAGGACACCATGGACAACTGGCAGAACATACTCCACAAAGACAATGTTCTACATCCTATTTTTGTGAGTAGTGTCTGGGATCTTAGAAGTTCATGAATGGCCAATCTAAGGTGCAACTACTGGTCCCTCCATTTGCAAAAGAAGGAAGAGTGATGGAAACTGAAGATGCTTGGCATCAACTAGCCCATTTGCTCCATGACTCTGAGAGCAGAAGAACTGAAGGTGTCCAGCTTCCCCTTCCACCCACTCTGAAGCGGATCACATTAGAAGGGCTCAGATAGAATATGGGAAAATGAGGTATAAAACTCAAAATAATAAAAAATAAATAAATACCGGGTATACCGGTCAGAAAGAGACCAGAGGAATCCGTGAGTCTGGCCCTCATCTGCCCTTCAGATCTGAAAAGGAACTCACTCCCGCAGGCCAATTTTCAGCCAAGCAGTAGATGGGTATATTGGGAGGCCAACAATATTAGTAAGGTATGCTCCCCAGGTGGTCAATCATTCAAAATCAGGGGTAACATTTCCCTAAGGACAAAGTTGAGATGGGTGTGAAGGTGGGTGGAATGAAAATAGGAATCCCACCTAGGAAGTGAGGTACTATCATTGCATGGAGAGGATTACAATCATTGGGATGAAACAAAGTGTACATTTGTTGAATATGAAACTGATTATCTTGTCTGTAAACCTTCAGTCAATTCAAACTGAAAGGGTTTTTAAAAGAATATCTTCCCTAGTCTATCAGTTGGAAAAAAACAAAACAAAACAGTAATGACAAAGAAGTGGATTTTTACTTTTGTTTAGAAAAGGTAAAAATATTATATTTAAATTTATGAGGAAAGAACCAGCAAAATATGTTTTTTTAAAATAATAAAAACATATACACCCACACATCAAATAAAAATGTAAAAATTATGACAATTAGATTTGCCAGCAAAAGGACACAGTATTTAATGTGGAATTTTCTGTGAGAATGATCTGATATCTGGCACCAAAGGTAATCTAAAGGATGGCTTGGAATAAAATCACTTTTTGCTTAAACACATGGCTACCCAGCTTCCTATTATTTCAGAAGCAAAAAAGACTAAAGACAAAATATGTGTGTAGCCAAGAAGTTTTCCGTCTAAACTAGGTTGGTACATATAATGTTTAAAACTGTTTATTTAAAATAGCACCTGCTCACACTAATCCACAAATATCATTTAGATTTATTCTAATGAGGTTTTCTTTGTGATCCAGTTGTTACTAACTGCCTTCAAGTTGGTTTCAACTGATAGTGACCCTGTATGGGGTTTCTGAGGAGTGGTTGGTGGGTTTGAACCACTGACCGACCTTGCAGTTAAGATAATGCTTATCTTACAACACCACACCAGCACTCCAGTAACATAATCAATTTTGAAACTCTACAATGGACATGAGCAAAGCGTACCCTCTGTTTCAGGATGCAAATTTGATAAATAACAATTCGACCTGCTTTGTTACGTATGCTACTCAGATTTACCATGTATTTGTCCCTGAAATCTTACAAAGATAGGTAAACGTAAGTCTCCTGCTGTTAAAGTCTTTTCAATTTCTCCTTGGAGGAATCTTGAAGTTTTTGTACTATAAATACGGATACTTTTTTTTTTTTTTTTAATTTAAAACTAATTGGAAAGTTGCAAGACTAAAACTGAGTCCCCGGTGCAATCTTTACCCTCATTCCCTAATTGTTAGTATTTTACTATGTATCTTTTATCATTCTCTCTTTCTATTTATCTGTCTTTATTATTTTCTGAATGATTTGAGGGTAAATTGCAGACACAATCTCTCATTGCCCCTAAGTAATTAAGTTTGTATTTCCTAAAAATAAGCTCACACTTCTACCATATAAAAATATTGGCACAATTCTACAACCTAATCCATAGATTTTATTCACAGGGTATAGATAATCCTAAAGAGGTCCTTTATAGAGCCACGATCCAATCTGGATCACATACTCCATTTCACCATCCTATCTCTTCAGTAAGGATTATTGTATTTTTAGAAAGTGCTTCTAGTTAGCTTGTAGAATGTTCTTAAATTTGGCTTTTCCTGATATTTGCTCATAATTATATTCAGATTTTGTGTGTTTGGTAGTATCGTAGGCTGGTCTCTCTAAAGAAGTGAAAGTGTTGTTGTTGTTAGGACCATCAAGTCAGTACTGACTCAGTGATCCTGTGCACAACAGAATGAAACACTGCATGGACCTGGGCCAACCTCACAATCGGTGCTGTGTTTGAGCCTGCTGCTGCTGCTGCTGCTACTGTACCAAACCATCTTGTGGGGGGTCTTTTTCTCTGGCCCTCCACTTTACCAAACATGATATCCTTCTCTAGGGACTGGTCCCTCCTAATAATGTGTCTCTAATACAGGGTCGCTATGGGTCGGAACCGACTCGACGGCACTTAACAACAACAACAACAATATGAGAGATGAAATCTGGCCATCCTGGCCTGCAAGGAGCATTCTGGCTGTACTTCTTCCAGCACAGATCTGTTTGTTCTTTTGGCAGTCCATAAGACTTTCAATATTATCCAACAACACCATAGATCAAATCATCAATTCTTCAACAGTCTTCCTTATTCACTGTCCAACAATATGAGGTTATTGAAAATACCATAGATGGGATCAGGCACACCTTAGTCCTCAAAGTGAGATCTTTGCTCTTCAACACTTTAAAGAGGTCCTGAGCAGCAGATTTGCCTAATGCAAGACATCATTTTATTTCTTGACTGTTGCTTCCATGGGTGTTGATGGTTGATCAGAGCAAAATGAAGTCTGTGACGTCTTCATTTTTTTTCTCCATTTATATGGATGTTGCTTATTTGTCCAGTGGTGAGGAATTTTGTTTTCTTTACATTGAGATGTTACACATACTGAAGGCTGTTGTCTCTGATCTTCATCCGTAAGTATTTAAGTCCTCTTTGTGAAACTAGTGAAGCTTATATGTGTATATTTAAAGAGAGGTTTATATCAAGGAAATGGCTGTCTTAATTGTAAAGGTTGGCAAGTCCCAAGTCTATTTGTAAGATGTCAGGCTGGAGGTTTCTGACTTATGTAGTGAAAAGGCTACTGAACTAAGATCAGCAGATCAGACGGCAAGCAGGCAGGTTCGGCAGGTAAATCAGGCTGCTCATGACTCCTAGGACTTGAACATAGCAGGCCACTGGTCCAAGTCCAAAAAACCAGAATTCAGAACACATGTCAGATGCAAGATCCAGACCCAGCAGAGGGCAAGAAATATATTTGAAGCCATAATCCCAAGGAAGTTTCCCTTCAATTGACTGGCTGTTCATAGTAGACCTCATGATAGAGTTGATTACAAGATCTCATCAGGGGAGATAACTACATCTCAACTGCCATCCTCTGACAGCAAAGCTCACATCAATCCTTAACTGTCACATTCCACCCCTTGTCAATTTGGTACCTGTATACAGCTCCTTAAATCATACATAATCTCTAAGTAAAGACACTTATAAAGTCATACTTGCACCTGCCATCACTTGTCTGTCAGTCTGTTGTCTACTATGGTCGTTTGTGCATTGCTCTGATGCCAGAAGCTATTCCACCAGTGTTTTAAATACCAGCAGGTTCACCTGCAATGGACAGGTTTCAGCTGAGCTTTCAGACTAGGAGTATGGAGAGGTGACCTACTTCTGAGCATTTAGTCACTGAAAACCTTATGAATAGCAGTGGAACAATGTTAGATACAGTGTCAGGGAAGAAACACATTATAGACAGCAGCAGAACATTGTCAGATATAGTGCCGGAAGATGAGCTACTCAAGCTGGAAGGCACTCAAAACACGATTGGGCAAGAACTACCTCCTCGGTGTAAAGTTGACCGTGAGGACATGAATGGAGTAAAGGTTTTGAGACATTCATTTGCTGATGGGACACAGCCAAAAATGAGGAGAAATAGGGTTGTGACTGACTTGATGACACGTAGCAACAACAACTTGTGCCTAACATAATACAACTAACACATATAACTGAAAATGCACTAACTCCATTTACATATTATGTTTTATAAGTGAACACTATAAAAATAGCGCATACTCACATACATGAAAAAAAATACTCATAACAATTACAGTACTCATTTCTGTAATTGGTCACATGGTTATGCTGGGATTTCAAACTACCTTCTTCCAACACCCGTTCTGTATACCCTTTGCCCTCAGCAAGTACCTCAGCTGGTCATGCCTGTTTTCCTGGTGGGGTAATCCAAACCTTCATTCCAAATGTGCCTGGGCTATTTGGTTGCTGTAGTTTACCATTGACAGTACTGGTGTGGCACTGTAGGATAAGCACTGGTTTACAGGGTCGATTTGTGAACCACAAAGTGTTGGTCCAAACCCACCAACCTCTCCTTGGAAACCCTATACAGAGACGCTCTGAGTCAGAACTGACTCCGAGCACTTGACAACAGTTTACCATTGACTTTAATCACAGGCATGATAGTACTATGAGCTGTCCTAAGGAATCTCTTGGATTCCACACATATTCTTCTTTACCTCCATTATGTGTTGTCGATCCAATTTCTCCCTGGCAATCAGGATCAATCATAGCACCCAATACCGTAATTTCTTTCTTTGTCTGTTGATCCAGAGGCACAAGGAGCCCAAAGTGGCCAGGGGCATTCTTAACTTCTAGTTCAATGGAATCATGCCTCCATTTGGAGCTAAAACATTCATATTCATATTCAGTCAACTGGCTGCTCATTGCAGACCTGAACATAGAGGTGATTGCATGATATTAGATCTCAGCGTGGGGATGACTACTTCTCAACTGCCAAACACTGAGCATCCTGGCCCAGTGTTGTCAACACAAAACCTTAACAATCACAGGTATGGAGAGCACAAACGTGGCACTGGGCCTCAATGCACCATTGGTTCTCAATGCACCATTACCAGGTGCCCATTTCCCCCATTCCTAGTGACGGTAACCTGTATCCAGGGCTTCCAACCAGACCAAATGGTTCCATCATGGTCAATGCAGCAAAATGAGAACAGACCCAAATTTGTAAAATATGGGTGTACTGGATCAATAACTAGAATGGAAAACTTGTGGGTTGAAGTCCTGGAATGGGAGACTTGGAAGAGACATAGTGGGCTCTTTCAGGAGCCTAATGAGGGAGACTGAATTATTACCAGGACCGTGGAAAGTGGCACACATCTTGGAATGGGGCAGTACTGTTTCTGACTCTGTCAGGCAAGAGATTTAGTTGTTAGGCAACACCCATATGGCCCTGGAATGAGATTACATTTCTAGCTGAGCATTGACCTGTAATTTTTTTTCCATTCTGGGTCTGTTCGCCATGACTGAACCAGACAGAACTGGTTTGAAGCCCTGCTTTTATCACTTGCATAAGATGGTATCTCCCAGGTTTTTCCACTGTAAAGTTAATAGCTTGTGGGTAGATACTTTGATCCTTTCCCTCGGTACCGACGATTCTTGCCTGAACATTACTATGACGAATGCCAAATGATGACTTAAAAATGCCACCCTTCCTTCATTCATGCATTCTATTTTTACTAGTTGATTTCTAAATGGATTCACGGGCTATTTTTTAATTTAGTGGGTTTTATAATTTGTTAATAGCTTTTTTCATGCTGATGTTTAGATTTGACCATTGAAAGCCCTTTTAAGAAGCCTTGTATATTATTTTAAAATGTTCCTATTCCTCCACCAAAAATATTTTTATCGTTCTTTAACACTCTCTCACTTACAGGCTCAATTTACATTTTCACTGCTAATTCACTGGAATTAGCCGTTTTTCAAGAAGCCATGTTTCCTTTTAATGGACAATGGTTCTTAGAAATTAGGTTCTAGGTACTATTTAAGCTTGTTGCTACTGGGCAGTCATAGATTTTAGGCCCTTTAAAGTGGACAGAACTAGAAAACATATACATCTATTCACATAGAAAACTGCTCTTTTTTTCCTGCTAATATGAGGATGAGTCAAAAATTATCTGCACTCTGGTTATATTAAAATACCTGTCCATGTCCATGGCTGATGACAACATTGAGCGTGCACATAAAATGATTCAATCGAATAGACTAGAGACAGTTGATTTTGTGGCAAATCATTTGTAAATCAGCCATGACTCTGCCTTTGAAATAATGCATGACCAACTTAGTTTCCAAAATGTTTGTGTGAGATGGGTACTGAAGCAACTCACGGAAGAGCATAAACAGAAGTGTTTGGACATTACAAGCAAGATTTGGACCAATACTGGAGGGAAGGTAAAAGTGTCTCTAAAAAAACCATTTCTGGTGATGAGACCTGGATTCCTCACTACGAGCCTGAAAGTAAACAGCAGAGTATGGAATGGAAACATCTCAATCACCAACCAAGAAAAAGTGTAAAAGTCAACCATCAGCTGGAAAATAGATGCTTACAGTTTTCTGGGATTCTTAAGGACCAGTATTGGGACACTGTCCGGTAAAACGTTCAACAATCAACAGTGCTTGTTACAGTGAGATGCTCACTGAAGAGCTGAAGCAGAAACTTCAGATTAAAGCAGAGGACTGCTAGCCAAGGGAGTTGTGATCTTGCGTCTGCACACTTCTACCCACACTGTTGGCACTCTGCAAATGTCAACTTCATTTTGAGGTGTTAAAGCATCTTCCCTATAATCCTGATCTTGGTCCATCGGACTTTTCCCTGTTTGGTCCCCTGAAAGCAGCTCTTCGTGGATGAAGATTCACCTCAGATGAAGAAGTGAAGGCAGTGGTGCACTCATTGCTTGCAGCTGAACCTAAAATATTTTTAATAAGGGAATATTAAAGTTGTTGACAGATGGACAATGTATATTGAAAAGCAAGGAAATCATGTCAAACAATGACATATTTATTTGCCTTCTCTAAAAGTTAATTAAAATAAATTCTACAGAAAGAGTTTGGATAAAGACTTTTGACTCACCTTCGTATCATCCCTGGTGTCCTGGCATTTATTGCATCTCCCCAATGGGGTCCTGTATTTCATGCAGGAAACCCGAATTAGCCACCTGGCCAGTGTGTGGTAAGTATAGCCATCCCTCATCTGTTAGTGGAGCGTTGCATGTTGCTATGATATGGAACGGGATTCAACAGAACTTCCTTGCTAAAAGAGAGTAGGAAGAAAGCCCTGGAGATCTACTTCCAAAAATCAGGCAATGAAAACCCTCTGAATCACAACAGTCTGACCCCATTGTGCTTGGGTTCACTATGAGTTGGAAGCCTACTTGAGGACAGCTAAGAAAAACACGTAGCTATGAGATACATTCTTGGATGTAGGACTGCTGGATCCTATTTCATCTGGAGATTTGTGATTGTTAGTTTTTCATAGTTCCCTGCTTTTGTTTTAGTATGAAAAATATTCTCTCAAGTGTATCAGAGATGCTGAGCTTTTGTTAAGGTGGTGGAAATATTCTGGAACCATTAACAGTCATGGATGAACAACATGATGAACATAATTAATGTCATTGTACTGTACGTGTGGAGATTGTTGAAATGAGAAATATTTTGTTACCTATATGCTTACCACACATGTACACATCCAAGAACACTCATGAGTTTTTGAACAAATTACCTGCTCTATTAACCCCTTTCACTGGGACCATGGATTCTGCTTGTTCAGTTCCTTTCTCAGCCTTTAAACTGGTGAATCGTTTCACACATAGAGTGGTTTCTCACTGTCGGGTCATGTGATGGATTATGTCCTCCCACGATATGTGTTAACTTGGCTAGGCCATGATTCCCAGCATTATAGAATTCTCCCCCACTTTGTGATCTGATGTAATTAACCTGAGGGTTGTAAATCTTAACCTCTCTGATGTCAGTGAGGCAGCGTGCTATCGACAGGGTTATTTGCTTCTTAAGCTGATCACTTTGAGATATAAAAGAGATTCAACAAGTGAGCAAATATCAGAGTGTCCTAATGACCACCAAGATAGAAGAGCTGGGAGCAGAGTCTGTCCCTGCGCTGAGAACCTCCTAGACACAGGGGAAGATTGATGCCAAGACACATGGTGGTCCCCGGGGGACACCAGGATTTCAGATGCTAAAGGGAGACAAGGGCCTTCCCCAAGAGCCGACAGAGAGAAAGCCTTCCCTTAGGCCTGGAATCCTGAATTCGGACTTCGAGCTTCCTAAACTCGGAGAGAATAAATTTATTTGCTAAAGTCATCTATTTTTAGTATTTCTTTTATAGCAGCACTAGATAACTAAGACAGGTCACTTTTATGTATGAAGATTGAATTTTTTATTCTTTAGTCATCTGAAATAGTCTTCAGAAGAAGAGAGATAGACAAAAAGTGAAAATACCATCATGAAATTAAAATGTTTACACATTGTTTTCTAATCTTTTTTTAAATTCCAAATTATATCTAGTTTTCCATTTCTCTAAATGCTCTCCGAATACACAATTCTCAATAGGTTCACATTATTCTTGTTATCCAACTTGTTTATGTTAAATGCTGTTGAGTGACCCTGTGTAGGATTTCCAAGGAGTGACTGCTGGGTTTGAACCGCCAACCTTATGGTTCAACCTGACCTTACACTCCAGCGCATTATCCTGCAGCACCACACCAGTACTATGTGCTGCACCAGGTAAAGCATGAGTTTTTACATCATTTTCCTAATAATAAATACTTGGTTTTGTTTCTAATTTTATAATGTATACAGCTAAATATAAAATTTCCCAAACATTTATGATTCATCCCTTTAAAATATTTCTGGAACTCATGTTGTTGGGACAAACAGCAAGAACACCTTAAACATCTGAGACATGATGTCAAATTGTCTCTCCATTATTGACTGTGTCAATATACAACTCTCACCACCCAAGACAGTAACTTGGGAGTTTCTCTGAGCTTGTGAAAGTAGAATTCTATCAAAGGTTTGGATAACTCTGTGTTACCCAGTTGAAACTGAGTTGCTTAAACTCCAAGGGCTGAAGTAGCCTATATAAGGTCAATTGAAGGCCAATGAAAGGTAATATATACCCTTTCCCACATATTCAAAGATTTCTGTCTTCCTTGATCTAGAAATCCATTGCATTTCAGTTGCCTTGAGTATAAGTTTTGAAAGTATGTGTTACAATAATCAGTCAGTCACAATCAGGCCCGCCATTTTAGGCTGTACCTTCCGGGTTCTTCCCTCTCTCTTCCCTTCAACTCCATTTTATAACCTTAGGTTTCTGTTCCCCTGCCAAACTAATCTGCAAGGCGCATAGTTTAAAAGGCAACATGGCTTTTGATAGGCTAGAGCTAAATCACCCCAGCAATGATCTCCTGATTTGAACCTATATAAGACCATTCCCTTCCTGTTGAACTTCACTTCTGCCTTCGTTCGCGGGCAGAAGTCACCTTGCTCTTCCTCACCCCTCATAAAAGTCTCTAGATGGTTCGTCTGGTGTGCGATGTGGTTGATGAACGACACCAGGTTTTTGGTTTTTTTTCCTTTCAGTATGTCTTTAGGGTAGTGGGAGAGAATGAAAAAGTTGGAGTGGATGTCATCATGGTGACATACCAAATTGGAATTTTCTATACTGAGCACTTATAAGAGCTAGAACACAGTAAAGAAGTGGGAATTTCTGGACGTTTGCTAGCTAGCTTCGTAATATTGCATAAGATCAAGCTCTACCTGAGCAACCAAAGTGGTGTTGTTGGGTGCTGTTGACTCCATTTTGATCCAGATCAACCCCATGCGACAGAGTAGAACTGTCCTGTAGGGTTTTCTAGACTGTAATCTATACAGGGGAGTCCTGGTGTGGCACTGTGGGTTAATGTACTGGACTGAAAAGTTGGTTTGAACTGCAAGGTCAGTGGCTCCAGGTCACCAGTCGCTCCTGAAAAACTCTATTCGGGTCGCTTTGGCTTGGAACCAACTCAACAGCACTTACCACCAACCAACAACTACAATCTTTACAGGAACAGGTCTTTACAACAACCTTTGTAACATGACCAGGTCTTTCTCACACAGTGCCCTTGAGTAGGTTCGAACCTCCAACTTTTCTTCTAGCTTCACAGTTGCACCACCAGAGTTCCTTAAACCAAGCATTAGAATTAAACAAAAGCTTAATTCACTAGGGGGGTGGGGGGTGGGGCAGAGAATCACACATGAAGTGTAATAATCACTTGAGATGATAAATTAAATTTACTTATTCACCTTTTCTACCCATTTCCTTTTTACAATAACAATTAGGTTGAGAATGATAGGTGTTATTATCCATTCTCTCCATTTTTAGAGGAAAAACCAAGTCTTAGAATAAGGAACCAGCTAGGAGGTGGTAGCGACGTGGTTACTAATCAGGTTGCCAATCTCACTGTCAGCAGTTTGAAACTACCAGCGGCTCCATGGGAGAGAGATGAGGTGTTCTGCACCCGTAAAGATTTACAGCCTCTGAAACCCTGTGCAGGGTTGCTGTGAGTTGGAACTGACTCCACGACACAAAACAACAACAACAACAGGAGGAGGCGGTAGAGAACCAAGCTAGGTAGATGTAAGCATCAGTGCTTTAGAGAAGACTCATTGTCTCTAAAAACCATTCTTGTAAATGGATTTAATAGAAGACTTATAACAGCCTGACTAACCATTTGACTTATGAGTCAGATTTTCTGGTGTCTTGTTATTGTTGTATATCATCAAGTCAGTTTCAACTCATATTGATCCTGTATAGGATTTCCAAGACTATAAATCTTTATGGGAGCAGAAAGCCTCATCTTTCTCCCACCAAGCAACTGGTGGGTTTGAACCACCAGCCCTGCGGCTGACATCTCAATGAATACCTTACTACACCACCAGGGCTCCTGGTGTCTAGACCCCACTGTTATAGTAGGGGCCCAAATATCTATTGGTTGAATGAAAAATTGCATTAACTTCACTGAAGCAGAATGTTAGGAAGGTGGTAGAGAGATTGACAGGAAAGAGAAATACTGTGTCCTGGAAGTTTGCTGGTCCTCTGGATAAATGTTTGCAAGAGGTAAATAGTGACGACAAAAAGAGGAAAGGCTTGGGATGGGCGGAAGGAGAAATCTAGTAATCACAGATGCCGTTAGAGTTTGCCTGTCTACATATAGATGTCTTGAATGGTGATGCTTTCATACTTGTAAAACAAAAAAAAACTTGACAACTATTTAAGCTGTATTTGAAAGCATAAAGCACTTATTTAGAAATGGTATTATAAAGGCAGCTGGAATAATATGATGGCTAATTTTATGTGTCAACTTGGCTAGGTTTTGCTTCCCAGTTGTTTGGTCAAATACAAGTCCATTTGCTGTAATGCAATTAGATCAGTTGGATTTGGATAAAGCAGATTACTTTCCATATCATGATGTAGTATAAAGTATTCGGTCAATCAGTGTTGTCGCTGTGGTTAAGTGCCGCCGACTCATTCTGATGCACAGGGGCCCTGCATAGAGTTTCTCAGGAGCAACTGTGGGGTTTCAACTGCCGACCTTGTGGTTTGTAGTCCAGTGCTGATCCTACAACACCACACCGGAAGTCCTCAATCAGTGCCCATGGATATATAAAACCTAATCACAGAGAGGCGCACACACAGGCAGAGAGAAAGACAGAACATGAGGATCATCTAGAAGAAAGAAAAGAAACACCAAGGGTTACCCGCAGAACTAGGAGTGAGGTGTTGACCTGCCCAATCCACTCTGCATTGAACTTTGAGCCTGCAGGACTGTGGGGGAGAAATTAAGTTCTATCCTTTAAAGCTACCCACTTCTCATTGTGGTAAACGGGAATTCCAGAACACTTAATTGTACTCATGTGGAACCTGTACATAGACCAAGATGCAGTTGTTCCAATGAAACAAGTGGGTGTTGCATGGTTTAAAATCAAGAAAGGTTTGTGTGAGAGTTATATCCTTTCACCAGATTCCTTCAGTCTGTACGCCGAGCAAATACGCCAAGAAGCTAGACTATATGAAGCTGAATGCAGCATCAGAATTGTGGGAGGGCTCTTTAACAACCTGTGATGTGCAGGTGGCAAAACCTTGCTTGCTGAAAGTTAAAAGAACTTCAAGCACTTACTGATGAAGATCAAGCCTTCAGTATGAATTACAACTCAGTGTAATGAAAACAAAAATCCTCATAGCTGGACCAATAAATAACATCATGATCAGTGGAGAAAAGATTGGAGTTAACAAGGATTTGAGTTTACTTGGATCCACAAGCAATGCTCAAGGAAGCAGCAGTCAAGAACTCAAAAGCTATGTAGCGCTGGGCAAATGGGCTGCAAAAGACTCTTTAAAGGGTTAAAGAGGATTGAGATGCCCCTGACTGAAGCCATAGTATTTTCAATCAACCTAAGCTATGGCACAGAGTCCTGGTGTGGCGCTGTGGGTTAATGTGCCAGACTGCAAAGCCATTTGAACTGCAAGGTCAGTGGTTCAAACTCACCACCTACTCCTCAGAAACCCTATACAGGGTCACTATGGGTTGGAACCTACTCCACGGCACTAACAACAACAACAAAAGTGATGGCACAAGGCGCTCTGGTAGCGTAGTGGTTACGAATCGGGCTGCGAACCTCAAGGTCAGTAGTTCAAAGCTACCAGCCTTTCCGTGGGAGAAAGATGAGGCTTTCTGCTCCCGTAAAGATTTACAGCCTCGGAAACCTTGTACAGGGTCGTTATGAGTCCGAACCAACTCCACGGCAGTTCTGTTGGGCATAGTCGACTCGATGGCACATAACAACAACAACA
This sequence comes from Chrysochloris asiatica, assembly GCF_000296735.1. Taxonomy (NCBI): domain Eukaryota; kingdom Metazoa; phylum Chordata; class Mammalia; order Afrosoricida; family Chrysochloridae; genus Chrysochloris; species Chrysochloris asiatica. Next base: position 19,008,899 of record NW_006408547.1, on the reverse strand, counting down.
CGGTATCAGCTGTTGTTTCTGCTCTTAATTGCCAGTCCTCTTCAGTTAGGGCATGACTGAATTTATTTTTTCTTCACAAATTGATGTGGATGAACTGCTCCTGCAGGCTTCACCATCAACATACTCTCATCCCTTCTTAAGATGAATTATCCATTTATAAAATGCTGATTTCTTTGGGGGCAATGTCTCCATAAAGTTTTCATAACACACCAATTGGTCACCATTCTTCCACTAAAGCTCCACTATAAATCTAACATCTGTTCTTGCTTCAATTTTAACAGAATTCACGTTGCTATCATAGGGCTCTTTGCAAATTGATGTTTTATCCTTCTTAAGTGCCTCAAACCAGATCCTGTTCAGACATGTCGCGATGAGTTGAAAACAACTTTATGGCAGGGGATTTGGTTTTAACCTTACATTAATCAGAACTAATGAGAGAGGATTAAGAAACCGAGGAAGTGGCTTAGTAGAATAGTCTAGCTTTAAAACCAGATCAAAAAGCATTTGCTTGAGAAAATGAATAAACCATTGCTTGGCACCACTGTCCGGTTGTAGTACTTTGAGGGCGTGTGTGTTGCTGTGAAAGTGGCAGGCATGCCACTAGGATTTTAGATACCAGCAGGGTCATCCATAGTGGACAGCTTTCAGTGAAGCTTCCAGACAAAGACAAAATAGGACAAAGGAGAGGGAGTCTAGTTCTGAAGGGTTAGCAACTAAAGAGCCTTATGAACAGTAGGAGAACATTGTCAGGTACAGTACCGGAAGATGAGGCCCTCAGGTTGGAAGGGACTCAAAGTATGACTGGGGAAGAGCTGCCTCCTCAAAGCAGAGATGGCCTTAATGATGTGAATGGAGCAACGCTCATGGGATCTTCATTTGCTGATAGGGAACAACTCAAAATGAAAAGAAGTAGCTGCAACATCCATTAGTAATCAGAACATGGAATGTGTCCACTATGAATTTAAGAACATGGGAAGTCGTTAAAAATGATATGGAATGCATAAAAATTGATATCCTACGCATTAGTGAGTTGATATGGACAGTATTCGCCATTTTGAATCTGACAACCACACAATATGTTTTGTCAGGATCAACAAATTGAAGCAGAATGATATCACATTCATTGTCAAAAAGAGCATTTCAAGATCTCTCTTGAAATATAATGTAGTCCATGATAAGATAATATGATAAGCCTACAAGGAAGACTAGTTAATACCACTATTTTTCAAATTTCATCACCAACCACTGAAATCAATGATGATGAAATTGAATTCTACAAATTTCTTCAGTCTGAATTGGAGCAAACATTCAAGCCAGATGCATTGATAGTTATTGGTGATTGAAATGGATAGGTTAGAAATGGAGGAAAGAATAGTTGAAAAATACAGCTTTGGTAATAAAAATTATGCTGGAGATGGTATGGTATAATAGAATTTTTCAAGACCAATGACTTATTTGGGGTCCTGCTATGGCACTGTAGGATAAGCACTGGACTTCTAATCACAAAGTTGATGGTTCAAACCACTAGCAGCTTCTCCAAAACCCTATACTGGGTTCTTAAGAGTCAGAATGACTACATAGCGCTTAACAGCAACAACAGCAACAGTCTATGTGGACCAGAGCAGATGAAATATGCTAGAATCAAACTGATTATATCTGTGGGAAGAGACACTGGAGACGCTCAGTACCAGTACCAGGCCTGAGGCGGACTGTGGAACCAATATCATCAATTGCTCATATGCAAGTTTAGGTTGAAGCTGAAGAAAATTAAAACAAGTCTATAAGAGCCAAAATGTGACCCCGAGTATATCTCACTTGAACTTAGAGACCACCTCAAGAACAGATTTGGTGCAGTTGACACAAATGAACAAAGACCAGAGGAGTTGTGGATGATATCAAGAACATCATACATAAGGAAAGCAATAGGTCATTAAAAAAACAAAAAAGAAAGAAAAGACCAAAATGGATGTCAGAAAAGATTCTGAAACTCATTCTTGAATGTAGAGAAGCTTAAGTGAGTAGAAGAAATAAAAATTAAAACATCTGAAGAGGAATTTCAAAGGGCAACATGAGATGATTAAAAAAAAAAAGCAAAGTATTATAATGAAATACACAAAGACTTGGAGTTAGAAAACCAAAAGGGAAGACTATGTTCAGCATTTTGTCAAACAGAAAAAAGTGACAAAAGCCTCGGGTTTCAATATTGAAGGATTCTATGGGCAAAACACTGAAGAACACTGAAAGCATCAAAAGGTGATGGAGAGAATACATAAAGTCACTGTGCCCAAAAGAAGTGGTTGATGTTCATCCAGTTTCAAGAGTTGACACATGATCAAGAACCAGTGGTATTGAAGGAAGAAATCCACACTGCACTGAAGGCAGTGTAGAAAAACAAAACAAAACAAAATCCAGAAATTGAAAGAATACCAGCTGAAATGTTGTATTGCAGTGTTGGATGTGCTCACTCATCTATGTCACAAAATTTAGAAGACAGCTACTTGGCCAAGGGATTGGAAGAGATCCATACTTGTACTCATCCTAAAGAAAGGTGTTCCAACAGAATGTGGAAATCATCAACCATTAATGTCACATACAAGTAAAATTTTGCTGAACATAATTTAAAAATGGTTGAAGCAATGTATGAAAAAGGAGCTGCCAGAAATTCAACCTGGATTCAGACGAGGATGTGGAAAAAGGGTTATCATTGCTGATGTCAGATGGATCTTGGCTAAAGCAAACAATACCAGAAATATGTTTACTTGTGCTTTATTCACTATTAAGGGCTTTTGACTGTGTGTTGAATGAACTCTGGAGAACATTGCAAAGAATGGGAATTCCAGAACAGTTCATTGTACTCACGAGGAGCCTGTATATAGATCAAGAGGCAGCTGTTTCAACAAAGGGATGTTTCCTGGTTTAAAATCAGGAACGGTGTGTGTCAGGGTTGTATCCTTTCACCATACTTATTCACTATGTGTGCTGAGCACATAATCCAAGGCATTGAATTATATAAGGAATATCATGGTGTCAGGATTGCAAAAAGACTCATTAACAACCTGTGATATGCAGATGACATAACCTTGCTTGTTGGAAGCAAGGGGGCTTAAAATACTTTTTGATGAAGATCAAAGAATACAGAGTTCAGTATGGATTGCACCTTAATGTAAAGAAAACAAAAATCCTCATATCTGGACCAATAAATAACACTATTAAAAAAACAGAAAAAAAGGCTGAACTTGTCAAATAATTTGTTTTGCTTGGATCCACAAAGTTTATGGAAGTGACAGTCAAGAAATCAAAGGAACTCAACTATCATGACCCAGCTTTCAGCCAAGCAGTAGATAGGTATATACGGGGACAACACAAGTAAGGCATGCTCACCATGGAATGATCGATCATTCACGATCAAAGGGCATTTGGTTGCTTAAGTTATTATATATTCCTGAGTGTTTTTGGATACAACCTCCCCCAACCAAAAAAGAAAACCAAGAACAACAGAGGAAATGGAAGCAAACATTGTTGAATGACGATGCCCAGAGTAGATTGTAATCATTGCAATAAAACGATGAGTGTAAAGCCGATGTTCTCCCATGTAAACTATCACTCAGTTCACAAAAAGAACTTAAAAAAAAAAAGAAAGAACTCATTTTAAAAAAGTTGATTAAAATATATTGTACATTGAATAATGATGCATGGAGGGGATTATAGTCATTGCAATTTAAAAAAATACAATAGGATGAATGTAAAGCTGATGTTCTTCTATGTAAACTATCACTAAATTCTCAATAAAATATATATGTATATTCTACAGCCAGAGTGCAGATTAAAAAAATCAAATCAAAGGGAAATATTTTCCTAAGGACAAAGTTGAGAAGGTGGGATGAATAGAACCAGGACTCACAGGGAGGAAGCAGGTGACTCGTTGTTTCATGGAGGGGACTGCAATCGTTAAGATGAAAGAAAGTGTGGGATTTGTTGAATGTAAAAATGATGATTTTGTCTGTAAATCTTCATTCAGTTCACAATAAAAAGTAAGAAAAGAAAATCAAAGGGCATATTGCATTAGGCAAATCTTCTGCAAAAGACCTCTTAGAGTGCTAAAAAGCAAAGGGGTCGCATTAATGGCTAAGGTGTGCCAGACCCAAACGATGGCATTTCAGTGGCTCATATGCATCTGAAAGTTGGACAGTGAATAAGGAAGACTTGATAAGAATTGGTTCATTTGAATGATGGCGTTGGCAAAGACTATTGAAAGTACCATGGACTGCCAGAATAACAAACAGATTTGTCTTGGAAGGAGTATAGCCAGAATGCTCCTTGAAAATAAGGATGGGGAGACTTCATCTCTTGTAGTTTAGACAAGTGGTCAGGAGGAAGCAGTCCCTGGAGAAGGACATCATGCTCAGTAAAGTGGAGGGTCAGTGACAAATAGAAGACACAGTGACAGCAACACTGAACTAAAACTTTGGTAACAATTGTGAAGATGATGCAGAACCAGACAGTGTTTCGTCCTATTGTGCATAGAGGGTCCATGAGTCGGAATTGACTTGATGACACCTTAGAATTGCAGACAACAATTGTTCTCCAAACTCTTCATTGTTCACTACATCAGCAAGTAATGTTTGAGCAGGAATCCCTAATATACACATATTTATTTACTATATTTTTACATGTAACCCACCCATGTAAAGAATGTGCACATATACACAATTTGCACAGGGCATACAGAAAGCTAACATGATCTGGTTGTGGGATTCACAGCAAACATAACGTGTGCATTATTTGTGTAAACACATGGTAGAAATTATGTATGTAAACGATGCTAATTTACCATGTCCATTAAGTTGTTGTTGTTAAGGACCATCAAGTTGATTCCTACTCATAGCGATGTTCTACAGGGTTTCCAAGGGGCAGTCTGGAACCGCCAACCTTGTGGGTCACAGTGCAGTGCTTATCCTATAGTACCATACCAGGGACCATTTATAAAACCTAAAAAACAGAAATAAAAAATGAGATAAGAAACACCAGTTGTAAGTAGAAGCTCTAATATTTTCTTTCTGCATCTCAATGTATCATTTTGGGTGGCGGCTGAGAGTCACACCATTTTGGAGTCTTCTGAAATACTATGTCAATTAATGGAAAATATATAAGTAGCCTGCATTTCAATTCAGATCATAAGAAAACGCAGGTTGAGAAAAGAGGATGGATTAAAAAAGAGAGAGGAAGCAAAATGTAGGAGGGCAAGAGGATATGCTTATAGCTGGAGACAGTTTTAACTAGGCATTTTGATTGTATTTTCGCTTGGTTTGTATTAAAATTTATCACTTACATTTTCTAAGTAGAAAACATGGCAAATTCAATTTGCATTTTAAAACATCTTTAAATTTTAATTTAACTCTCATAAAAAGAGTGCTGTATTACTGTGGATTAATTTGCTGGACTGCAAAGTGAGTTTGAACTGCAAAGTCAGTGGTTCAAGCTTACATCTGCTCCTCAGACACCCTATATAGGGTCGCTATGGGTCAGAACCCACTTGATAGCACTTCACAACAACAACACTAGTAGGGGAGCATTTAAAACTCTATAGAATAGTAAGTAACAAAGGGAGGAAGCAAGGAAGTGAGGGAGAGAAAAGAGCTTTAAGACCAGGAAGCATTTAAAATGTACAAATGATCTGGAAAGAAACAGAACAAGAGGTACATTTATCTGATTATGTAACTGTACCTTAGGAGAGCCGAGGAACGGAGTCGTAGGAAATGCTCAAGAAAAATAGAGTCCTTGGAGCCTAAGGAAATTTGAACATGCATGAGCACTAAAAAACTTTGGCAATTAGAGGAGGATAACCTGAAATCTTTGAATTATGTATTGGGTTGGTGAAGAAAATTGAAAGTACCACGGACTGCCAGAAGAATAGATCAATCTGCTTTGGAAGAAGTGCAGCCAAATGCTCCTGAGAAGCCAAGATGGGGACACTTCGTCTCTCATACTTTGGACCAGTCCCTAAAGAAGGATATCATAATTGATAAAACCGAGGGACAGCGAAAAAGAGGAAGACCCTTGATGAGATTCACTGGCACAATGGAGGTAGCAATGGGTTCAGTGTAAGAACAATGGTGAGGACGGCGTAGGACCGGGCAGTGTTCCAGTCTGTTGGCCCTAGCGTTTGTTATGAGTTGGAACTGACTCAATGTCACCTGGCAACAACTGAGACACTGCATGGGATGATAAGGCCAGATGTGCTTCCATGCTTCTTTGGTCCCACACCCCTTGTCTGATGAAAACTACTCTATATTCCAGGCACAACACAGTAATGACTGAACCATTCCTGGCTGATTCCTACGCACAGTGGATCACTCTCTCGTTTGTGCTATCCCTGAGCCCAACGCACAACTCTCCCACTACTTATTTTAGAGCTTATTACAATACCTGACCAACATTAGCCTTATCTTTGTAACCCCAGGGTTTAGCACAATACCCATGATCTACATTCAGTGAAAGCTTATTGAAGAGAAAAATGCTGAATTATTAAGGAATAAAGCAATAAGACAATCCAATGATCGTGGCAACTGTCATTACCAATGATGAAATGTGAAATATCATTGGAAAATAGCAGGAGAAGTGACAGTATTTTTATTCTGAGATTTCTTTTTTTCTAAACCTATGCAATCTGATTAATGTAATTGTGCAATTCACTTACAACATACCCTTATCTAATATCCTACTGGATTGAATCCATGTGATTCAAATTAAAGTGCAATTGGGCAGTTATCCAGGTCCTTTGATTAAAACAGATAGCCTGAGTGGATAACCAATTTCCCAAGGAATTCTCTAATCCACATCGTGGTGTCAAGTTACACTCTTAAGAGTTTTCAGAAGGAAAATTGCTCTGACTGTACTTAGAACTTCAAACCAATTACTTGAACTTGAAATGATTATTTTGGTTATTCATTCAATCCTTCATATAATATTTCCTGAGCATACACTGATGTATGTGCCAAGTCCTAGGACAAAAAGATGAGTTTCTGGGTCTCTGGAAACTCACCATTTAATAGACTGGAGGGGTTAATTGAAAGCTCCCACTTTCTGCAACATGGCAGCTCAGAGCTTAGATATCCTGAACACTCCTTGAGATTGAAATAGTTAAAATTAAAAATCTTTTTTAAGATGCATTACTGAGATGGTATGAAATTTTTAAAGCTCTACAGACCCCAAATGGTGAAAGAAGTCCTTGTTAGAAGCCAAAATATCTCTCACCTTAGGTCAAACCCTGAGAGACCTCAGACTTGTACCCAGAGGGCTTTGTGTGGCCCAAGGGGAAGAGTGGGGGTGGGGAGGAGATGGAGACTGGGGCAGAATTGCGCAGCCTTTCTTAAAGCCTGTCCCACACAGACTAAGGAGCTGAAGAAGGGGTTTCTGGCCCCAATCCTGCTCTGGTTGGGAAGTCTAACAGTAGTTCATTGTCAATAAAGCCACCACTTTGCTTCAATTGACAGATAAATAAGAAATAAATTTCTCATGAGAAAAAGGGCAGCAAAGAAACTGTAGTTCTTAATTTTGGTATTGTGTGGAAGGGAGAGTTTATGGTCTGAATTTACACTAACAATTGTATGGATTCTTGGTGTGGCGCTGTAGGATAAGCACTGGACTGCAAACCACAAGGTTGACAGTACAAACCCACCAACTGTTCTTTGGAATCCCTGTACAGGGTCGTTGTAAGTCAGAATTGACTTGCTAACACTTAAAACAACAATTGCATGGTTGGGAAAATCTTGTGATAGTTAAGATTTGTATCGACTTGGCGGAGTCAAGAGTAAAGATGTAGTCACTACCATGGTCATCTGGTAGTGTAGAAGGAGCTCTGGTAACGTAGTGGTTACGATGCGGGCTGCTAATCTCAGTCAGCAGTTCGAAACTACCAGCTGTTCCACAGGAAAAAGATGAGGCTTTGTGCTCCCATAAAGATTTACAGCCATGGAAACCTTATGCAGGGTTGTTGTGAATAGGAACTGACTCCATGGCACAAAACACCACCATCATGATGACATGAAATATAATATACAGTCAACCCTACGGTAGAATCTGATGAGCTCAGCAGCTATCTGATGTAATTATCTAGTTATTTCTACAACGTTAATGAGGTCAAGTGCAATCTACAGGATTAGGTCCTATCTTGAGCCAACTGCTCTCGCTCTCTCTTTTTTTGACTTTTCATTGTGAATTAAATGAAGGTTTATAGAGCAGATCATCAGTTTTACATTCAGCAAATCATAGACTTGGCTTGATTATAATGATTGCAGTCCCCTCCATGGGTCCCCTTCACTTTGACTATCGCATTCCTCCCTGGGTCTCCCGCTTCCTTCATCTTTCCTCTGCTAACCTCTCTCTCGAATATTGCCTGCCCTGTCATCCCTGTTAACATGTGTCTACCCTGTGTACTGTTATTAAGTGCTGTGAAGTAGGTTCCAACTCACAGTGATCCTGTCTAGGGTTTCCTAGGAGCAACTAGTGGGGTTGAACCCCCGACCTTGTGGTTCAAACGGACCTTGCAGTCCTGTGCATTATCCTGTAACACCACTGTAGACCATGAATCATTTTACCTCCCCCTTCTCTCCCCCTGTAACCATCATAGAGTCTTTCTTTTATCAAGAAAATCTTGTCTTAGCAGTCCAGCCTGGAACAGCTAGAGGAACAGAAGATATTTCTTGAAAGAAAGATCAGCAGGAAAATTCCAAAATAAAAATGCCAGTCTGATTGACTACTACAAGAACAAGCAAGTTGTTTACTGGGGAGCCATCGAGGCAAGCAATCAGATCCTTTCAGGACAAACCCCTCTCCAAGCCTGAAACTCAAAGGGAACACATGAGCAGGCATGTAAGCTTGCTAGCAACCATGTGGTCACCTGGTGAATGCAAGAGAGAGAGGAAAAGACAGCAATGAAGATATGGGCTGAGTTCGACCACGTTCCATAGACTCCTGTTGATCTAGAGATGAGAGGGAGAAGAGAAAGGGCTTGTTGGTCCAAAGTGTAGTGAGATCTGGGGACACTTGAGATCATGGACAAAGACATAG
>NW_006408547.1:18997972-18999105 GCF_000296735.1 Chrysochloris asiatica | reverse complement strand
CCGTGGGACCATTGAGGGAGAGGAGCATGAGTGGAATGTGGGATCCTATCCAGAGAAGCAGTGACACCAGAGATGGAGGCAGAGATGAGGACACGGAAAAACAGAGCAGCTGAGGACTCTAGACTCATGGAAAGAGAAAGGCTGGGTGCTGACAGCCAGCTGCTACTGGTCAGGAGGCAGGCTTGCAGAATGTGCTCTTTGGTTGTTTAAATGATTATATATTCCTGAGTGGTTTTGTGTACATCCCTCCTCTCCTCCCCACCCCCCAAATTATACATAGGGAATAGAAGCAAATACTGTTGAGTAATGATGCATGGAGGAGATTGTAATCATTGCAATGAAACGATGAGTGTAAAACTGGTGTTCCCCCATTGTGAACCATCACTCAAATCAAAATAAAAACTTAAAAAAAAAAAAGAGAGAAAATCTTGTCTTACCTTTTTACCACATTGGCCCCATGCAGTGTCTTCCTTTTGTGACTGACTAATTTCACTAAGCATAATGTCCTACAGCTTCATTTATGTTTTGAGGTGTTTCACAAATTAATCATTATTCTTCAATATTGCATAGTATTTTCTATTGTGTGTATGTACCAAAGGTTGTTTAACCTTTCTTCTGTGGATGGGCATTTAGACTGTATCTTTTTAATGTGTCTCTTGTAGACTAGACAGCATAGTGAAGGATCCTGTTTCTTATCCATTCTACTTGCTCTGTCTCTTGACTGGTGCATTGATTGCATTGACATTCAGCGTATTTATTGATAGGTTTGGGTAGATTCTGTCATTTTGTTGTGTTTTTGTGGTGCTTCTGGTTACTTTGTTTTACATAATTTTCTATGCTGAATTCCTATTGTTTGTGGTGTTTCTTTTCATTTGCTTCATTTCTGTTGTGTTAACGTTTCCGAAATCTTTCTGGTTTTCCTCTTTTATTTTATTTTATTTATTTATTTAAGGTTTTTTTTTATTGTGGATTGAGTGAATGTTTACAGGGCACATCATCAGTTTCACATTCAATAATTCATATAACTTGTTTCATTATATTGATTATAATCCCCTCCATATACCATCAGTTAAAGTATTTCTCTCTATCCACTTTAGCTTTTTAAAAAACACACAAACAAAAAAACCCATTCA
>NW_006408547.1:18990441-18993290 GCF_000296735.1 Chrysochloris asiatica | reverse complement strand
GGGAACAAATCTCTACAGCAAGGGTCATTCCCACCCCCTCCTTACAAAGAGTAGACAGGGATGGGCAAGTTGTACATTGGCTACCCAAAATAGGGTGTAGGTGGGGGTACAAAGGCAAAAAGTGACTGGCTTACAAGCTTTCAAGTGGGAACTTAGATCCAAAGGGCCTGGAGGAAGGTAGAATCTCTACTGAGTACTATTCAATCTGTCTAGGTGGGGCTGATGAAAGGAAATGCAGATAGGTCTCTTGGGATACAATATGAATAATTGTTATCAGGACTGATTGTAAGGATTGGAAATGTAAAGATAGACGTTTTTTAGTAAGGAGGGGAGTGATTAACTTTGTAGTCTAGGAGCGGAGGTCCCTGGGACCATCAAGGGAGAAGAGCGGAGAGCGGGACCCTACCCAGAGAAGAAGTGATGCCTGAAATGGAGGCAGAGACGATGACATGGAGAGATGGAGCGACTGGGAACTTTAGACCCAGAGAGGGAGAGGGGTTGTGTGCTGACAACCAGGGGTGGGGGCAGCTTGCAGGGTATATATCCTTTGGTTGGTTGATGATGCATGGAGGGGATTGTAACCATGGCAATGAAACAATATACAATAGGATGAATGTAGAACTAATGTTCTCCCATGTAAGGTATCACATAATTCACAATAAAACCTTCAAAAAACATAACAAAAACAAAAACAAAAAAAGCTAGTAGGATTGTAAAGAAATAAACCTGCTGTTTTTTCCTGCTACTAGAATCCCTGAAGTCCTGATGTTTTATTGCGTCTCTCTGATGAGGTGCTGGAATCCTAGAGTGGTGCTGTAGGATAAGCACCTAATTGCTAATTTCAAGGTTGGTGGTTCACACCCACCAGACACTCTTTGGAAACTCCACACAGGGTTGCTATGAGTCAGAGCCAACTCTATGGCACTTAACAACAACAACAATAGAATAATCCCCGAGTCTGGTAATTCTCTCTTCTTTTACTTGAGTGGTAGTATATTGGAAATTGCTTTGAAGTAATCAAGAGCTCTACATTTGTGTTGAATGTCATTTTCCATGTGTATACTATAATTTTTTAAATTTCAGATACCATTATAGTAACGACTCAGAACATAAGATTTTTATGTACGTGAAGTAGTATGTTGTTGTTGTTGTTTGGTGCCGTGAAGCAGGTTCGAACTCACAGCCACCTTATGCACTGACTGGTCCTGTACCAGATTCACAATCACTGTTATATTTGAGCCCAAAGCTGCTGCCACTGTGCTATCACATCTCGTTGGGGGTCTTCCGCTTTTTCCCTAACTCGCCACTTTATGAAGCCAGCGTGAGGTGGGGGCTGGCTGTGCTCCTTTGGTGCCTGGAGTCAGGTGAGCTCAGTTCCAGACCACCTGACCAGCTTTTAACCAGTCACCCTGCTCTCAGCTTCTCTAACAGACACAAAGACCAGCTCCATCAAACTATTTCCGGATTGAGAGGCCTGAACATAGACAACACTGAAGCCAACAGGAACTCCCTCTAGGCCAGGAACTCTGTGGTCACATCCCTCCCACAACTACCTTGTGAGCTCAAGAATTGCAGGAACCCACCAGAGATTTCTCCCCTACATGTCCAACCACTTCACTGTTTGTTTTTATAAATACAACAACCCCACAATGCTCTGGAGAAAATAGACAGTTTTAGCTCACATGAAGAAACAAGAGAGAATGCCTCAAACAAATGATCATGATGCAAAGACCAAAAACATTTCTGAGGAAGAAAAGGTAACGGAACTGATAGAAAAAGAATGAATGAAAAAGAAGGATAGTTAGGTACCTTATAAGGACCGACAAAAAGACCAAGGAAGGCAAAGAGAACACAGTAAAAGCTTTAGAAGAATTCAGGAAAGCACTGCAAGAACAAACAGACCAAATAAATGCCAATTTTTAAACAATACAAAACCTGCAATTAGATATCCAGAAAATTAATACTAAGATCTCAGAAATGGACAATCCATTGAAAGGGCAAAGGAGTAGATGTGAAGCAATGAAACCCAAACTAGTGGGTTTGAAGAGAAATCTCTCAACACTAGTGTGCTAGAAGAACAATCAGAAAAAAGAATGAAGATATCTAAAGAAAGCCTAAGAGTTATGTGGGACACCATGAAGAGGAATAACTTACAGGTGATCAGATTTCCAAAACAGGAAGAAAAAAGCACAGAGAAAATTGTCCAAGAGTTGTTAGAAGAAAACTTCCCTACCATTTTGAAAGATGAGAAGATAAGCATACAAGAAGCTGAATGAATCCCAAACAGGATAGATCCCAAAAGAAAGTAAGCCAGACATAGCATAATCAAACTTTCTAAAATCAAAGACAAGGAAAGAATCCTGAGAGCTGCTTGGGAAAAACAAAAAGCTACCTACAAAGGAGAATCACTAAGACTAAGCTCTGATTTCTCAGCAGAAACCATACAGGCGAGAAGATAATGGGATGACATATTCAAAACTCTGAAAGAAAAGAAAATGCCAACTAGAATCATATACAGAAAAAGCTTACTCTCGAATATGATGGCAAAATTAGGGCATTTCCTGATAAACATAAATTAAATGAATTTGTAATGACCAGATCAACTATACAAAAAAAAAAGCTAAGGGGTGTTCTTCGGACTGAGAGCCAACAACAGCAGACTTCAACATGAGATTACGCTACATGACACCACCACCCAGAACTCAATCTAGATATGTTGTTGTTGTTAGGTGACATCAAGTCGATACTGACTCATAGCGACCCTATGCACAACACAATGAAACATTGCCCAGTCCTGGGCCAACCTCACTATCATTGCCACACTTGAGCCCATTGATGCTGCCATATTG
>NW_006408547.1:18986877-18989672 GCF_000296735.1 Chrysochloris asiatica | reverse complement strand
TACAGGGTAACCTCAAGGAAAAATTATATACCTGTACATCAAAACAAAAAAGAGGAAAATCAGAAAGATTTAGTAAACATTAGCACAACAGAAATGAAAATGAAAAGAAATCCAAAAAGCAAAGTGAACTCGGCATAGAAAAATATGTGGAACAAAGAATCCAACAGCACCACAAAAAATCACACAGATAAATGACAACCATCAAGTCATATCTATTGAGTATTACATTGAATGCAAATGGATTAATGTACTAGTCAAGAGACGTAAGAACAGAATGAATAAGAAAACAGCATGCTTCAATGTGCTGTCTACAAGAGACATATCAAAAAGATGGAGACAGCCTAAATGCTTATCCATAGAAGAATGGTTAAACAGATTTTGGTATATACACACAATGAAATACTACAAAACAATGAAAAATAATGACGAATCTGTGAAACCCATACAACATGGATGAATCTGGAGGACATTATGCGGAATGAAATTAGTCAATCACAAAAGGACAAATATTATATGCGACCAATTTTGTAAGAATTTAAGAAAAAGATTTTCTTGATAAAAGAAATGCAATCTAAGATGGTTACAGGGGAGGGAAGTGGAGAGGAAAAGGATTCCTGGGCTAGAGGGTGTAGACACATGTTAACATGGGAAGTCAATATACAACAAGAGGAAAGATGAAGGTAGTAGGAGACAGGGAGGATGCAATAGTTAAGAGAGGTAAATGCTGCCAACTGTGGATGCATGGAGGGGATTGCAACCATGTCATAAAACGAAGTATATGATTTACTGAGTGTTAAATCTGATGATGATCTGCTCTGTAAACCTTCACTCAATTTACAATAGAAAGTTTAAAAAAAATTCATAGAATCCTTTATTCAACACACATCAAAATAGGAAACTGTTGTTTCTTAGCATAGCCTTTGTCTACATCTATATACTTTTGAAAGCAATGTTTCCATTTTTCTAACCATAGAGATTCTAGAGGATGGATAAGCACTGGGCTGAGAACCACAAGGTTGGAAATTCTAGCTCCTTGGAAAGAAAAATGAAGCTCTCTGCTCCCGCAAAGATGTACAGCTTCAAAAACACTATACAGGGTCGCTGTGAGTCGGAACCAACTTGACAGCACTTAACAACAATATCAACCCTTCCTCAGAGAACCCTGTACTTACAGCACTTCAGAATGGCAGCTTTCGCATCTTTGAAGGACTCAAATCATGTTCCTTTCAAATGCTCTTTGAGCTTGGGGAGCAAAAAGAAGTTTGAGAGGGGAGTGATTAAACTTACAGCCTAGGAATGGAGGTCCCTGGGACCATCAAAGGAGAAGAGCAGAGAACGGAACCCTACCCAGAGAAGCAGTGATGCCAGGGATGGAGGTAGAGACGATGACATGGGGACATGGAGCGGTTGGGGGCTTTGGTCCTGGAGAGAGAGAGGGGCAGTATGCGGACGACAAGGTGGCAGGCGTGCAGGGTATACCCTTTGGTTGATCGATGCTGCATGGAAGGGATTGTAACCATGGCAAGGAAATGAAATATGACAGGATCATTGTGAAGCTGATATCCTCCCATGTAAACTATCACATAACTGGCAATAAAAAATTAAAAAAAAAAAAAAAAAAAGAAGTCTGAAGGGGCAAGATCAGGACTGTAGAGTAGACGGGATAAGATTTCCCAATGAAATTCTCCTCGGACCACTCTTGCAACCGTTGTGGTTACCAGCCCACCACTTATCCTATAGTCCCACACCAGGATTACTCCTTTGCGGTCCCCCCAAAACAGCTGCCATAACCTTATGAGCTGATCCTATGCCTTAAATTTAACTGGCCCGGCAGATCCCTTTGGAAACCACTGTTGTAATTGGAACTTGTTTCTGAAGGCACCCTCATGAGATTAACACAAGTATATTACTGAAAGAACTTGTCTTCAATTATCCACTGATCACAGAGACATGTTTAAACATGTTTTGTTTGGAATCAGCCCATGCATGTATGAACTGGAACTCTAGCGGGAATACTTTTGGACTCATCATGTTATATAGATCCCAGACCCTGGCATGAATAAAAAAGGAAGGACTATTCTAGAAAAGGGCACTTAGAGATAATAGTTATCCATATGCAGAAAAAAAAGGGAATATCTACATACTACTACTATAAAGAGCTCTGGTAGCCTGGTGTTTATGAGTTGGGCTGCTAACCTCAGAGTCAGCAGTTCAAAACTACCAGCAGTTTTGTGAGAGAAAGATGAGGCTTTGCGCTCCTGTAAAGGTGTACAGCCTCAGAAACCCTATGCACGGTCACTATGAGTCAGAACCAACTGCATGGTACACCACCACCATCTAATACTATACACAAAAACAATTCCAGGTTATTAAAAATTGTTAGAGCTCAAAATAATACAACATTTTGGAGAAAAACAGGAGAGTATTTTTTTCAGCATTGTTAAGGATTTCTCATGTTCGACAGCTGCATTTCCATTAATGGACAGATACAGGTTAGGGAGTGGAGTAGGGCAGGAAGAAATAAGAATTCCAGAAAACTAAGAGTATACAGATCCACATAGCACAGTATTTGGTCACAAGATTCCGTGGTGCTCCTTGTCTGCACAGGCAATACAAATCTCTGTTTCTCTGTCACCCTAGTGGTGGTGCTGTGTGCTGCAAAGTTAGTTCTGACTCATAGCTAACCGAGATGTAAATGATAAATTTGGATGAATCTTCTGGAACACAGAGCAAAAATAAGAGAAAATGTGAACGAAAACTTAAAAGACAAGACAGTTAAAGAACTCAAAAAGGAA
>NW_006408547.1:18978140-18986126 GCF_000296735.1 Chrysochloris asiatica | reverse complement strand
TATGTATATATATATATATATACACACACAATTTCTACTGACTCAATCCAAGTCATAACGACACTATAGAGTTTTCCAGGTTGTAAACATTTACTGGACCCTCCTGGGGTGGTACTGTGTGTTATGCGCTGGACTACAAGGTCCATTTGAACTGCAAGGTTAGCAGTTCAAGCTCACCAGCTGCTCCTTGGAAACCCTATACAGGTACATTATGGGCTGGAACCGACTCGAGGGCACTTTACAACAATACCAAACCTTTACTGGAGCAGGAAGCCTTTCTACATTGAAGCGGCTGGTGGATTCACACTGCTCACATTGCAGCCCAATGTGTAACTCACTATGCTATAAAGGCACACACACACAATTATAGAAGTACAAGGAGAAACTGAAAAACTCACAAGCATAGTAAATGATGCATATACACTTTTCTCAAAAATTGACAGATTAACCATGTCAGTGAAGATTTAGAAAGCTGAGTCGTAATCGACTCCACAGCACATAACCACCACCATCACCAAGTAGTAGGTAGATTAGCCCTGTATGTGACCAACAGGATAATCTAAACAATTTCTGAAAAGCACATAAATCATTTTCTGTGACCACAGCATCATAAAATCAGCGACAAACATTGAAAAGATAGCTAGGGGAGGGCGTTTTATATATTTATCTACATGTAAAATTTGGAACAGGCTTCTAACTGTTCAATCACAGAAGAAATAAAATTGAGATATATAAGTAATCAGAAAAGAAAAACATACACAGTACAAATGAAAATATGCGGGATGTTAACAAAGCAGTATTTAGATGCAATTTTATAAAATTAGTCATTTTTTGGGGAAAAAATAAAGTTTTAAAATACATAAAGCATGCTTTAAACTCAAGAAGCTGTGAAAACCAACAAAATAAATTCAAAGAGAGAAACTTTAATTTATATGAGAGCAAATAAAAATTAAACTAATAACCAGATTTGATCAATAAAGCCAGATACTGTTTTTTAAATATTTGACAAGCCAATTTAATAAATAAGAGAAGCTACAATAAATTACATTAGAAAAGGTAAAGAGGAACATAATCAGTCATCAAAGACAAAAAATAAACAAGTTAAGGAAAACAAACACTAAAAGATGGCTGCTCCGGAAACCAACAAATATCTGGGCTTGTGGCTGGAGTGATCACTTTAGGTCTGAGGGCTACTGATCTTCATGAGGTAGCTCCCAGAGTTCTGGGAGCAAAACACACGGATGGGCTTGTGAGCCAGGAAATTCCTAAGGTGTGATGCGTCACTCAGTGACTTGTGATGTCACTGGTGCTCTGGAGAGCCGAGCCTGTAGCTAGGAGGGGGCGCGGATGCCCACCCCAAGTCCTGAGCAGAGCCACTCTGTACCTTAGAGTCAGCCTCACAGGTGTGACGAGTGAAAAAAGAGACTCAAGGGTCACAACTATCTTCTTCTTGGCAGTGAAACGACCTCTGGAATCCTGCAAACCATTGCCAGTAAATCAATCTCTGGATTACTATAGGCGATGGAAACTGATCTCATTTCTCAGGGCAGGAATGGCCCGAACAAGTTCATTACATTTTTTGCCCCCAAGACTGTCCAAGTGATTGTCCAGGCTCGACTTGGCAAGGAGATTTGTACTTGTTCATCCCGCTCATCCTCTTGCCCCAGTAGGTTCAGATTGGTTCAGTTTTGAAATCAAGGATATCCCAGGACAGCTGCCTGACGTCAGGAGGTATATGTGTGTGAGGATCTCACTCAAGACTTCTGAAGGAGCTTCCATGGAGCTGGAAATACGATGTCCTGAAATGAATGAAAGGTGTATCAAGAGATCAAAACTTCCTGTACAGTATACAATGGACTGTCTCTGCTGCTGAAGTCTCTCCAGCTATAACCAGGATAACAGCAGCCTACAGACTGTACAGAAAACAAGAACATGAATAATGTCATATTGTACAGAATCTATTTGGGGGAATTTCAGCTGAATGGCTTAGGAGAAGGCATCCAAACAGTTTGTGTTGGGACAGTGGACACCCCTGTGGGCACCATCATTCTTTCCTATCTTTACAGAATTAACTTGGCATTCATGTCTACCAGGCAATTTCAGAGGATCCCACCTAACTTGACTGCTTTGTGGATCGTCCCTGTACCAGCAGTGAGGGATGGGCCTCCCGCCAAGATGTCTTAGAGATCATCTTTGTGGGGAAAGTGGGAGCTTTTGTCTAGAAACCAATCAACCAAGTCACTCTGACCAATGTAGACATCCCCTTTGCTCTGTTTGCTCCCAAGAATTTAGAGCTGGAAGATGTGGATTCCATGGTGAACCCGCCTAATTTCCCAGAGGGGAGATCTCCTCTCCAAGTCAGCCTACACTCACACAGCTCCAGCCGGGGCCTCAGTGACAACATCCATGATAACTTTGTGATGTTTGACTTCAAATCGGCTTTTTCTAAAGATCACAATCTTCCAATGGACTTGGGGACCTTCTGCTGAGAACCCCCCTCTGCTAAGCAGCCACTCCATAGACATTGGGGCACAGTCCATGGCTGAAAACTTGGACTCATTACCAGAGAAGCTGGCCGTGCACACCAAGAATGGCTGAGAATGTGATGCCTTTGTAGAAATCCTGCGGCCAAAGTTGGTTCCTTGAGTCTCAGCAACGTCTTTTCTGTGCTTCCTCCTCAGCTGCTCCCATTCATCATTGTACCCCAGCTGGGGGGTGGGGTGCAGAAGTCCTACACCTGCACCTCCTGGAGACGCCATGGCTGCAACCAAGCACACTAATAACCCCTCTGGCCCTGGAAATGGAAAAACCCTTTGTCAAGAAGGCCCTAGCAAGGCATCCGCTTACACCATCCAGCTGCAACCGCTTCACCAAGGGCAGCATCCCATCGCCTATCACCAGCTTCCTGCTCACCTGCCATCACCATCACCCACCTGACATTCCAGCTGGTGGCCCAGAGACTGGTGTGGAGGCAGAAAGAGGAAGGAGACAGTTCAGGGAGGAAGGAAAGAGAGGGTCTTTTAGTGTCTCTTTGTTGATCCCTTTAGTTCCTGGTATCTCCTTCCTCTCTCTTCCCGGCTCCCCTGTACATTTTCTGAGTTTCTGCTTGTGGCAACGTGACAGGCCTGCCTACTCCAGATCCAAGCAACCCTGGTGGCTACCTGGGCCCAGCTCCTTGGCTACATGGGCAGATTTTATCACTGGGCACCACAGCAAAGGCTCTTCCCCTTCCCCCTCTCCCTACACCCCCATTGCTGCTCCTTGGTTGTGCTGTTGTTATGTGCTGTCGAGTCAGTTTTGATTCATAGCGACCCTGTATAAATGGTTTCTGAGGAGCAGCTGGTGGGTTTGAACTGCTGATCTTTCGGTTAGCAGTCCAGCGCTTATCCTACAGCACCACACCAGGACACCTTGGTGATAGAATACAGTAAATATTTATTCTTTTCAAAAAATAAACAAGTAATATCATCAACAGTATGCCAAAATATTTGAAGAACTAGATGAAACAGATGGTTTTCTACATAAATAGAATACAGAAAATATAAAATAATGAACTGAGTTAAGAAGTTGAGATCCTGAGTAGAACAAATTGGAAAGGTAGCCAAAGTTTTACTGCTGAAATGATTTGCCTAGCAATGTCAGATTACCCAATAGGCAAGGTAAGCGTGGACTTACTTGTATTTACTTACTAACCTGTAGTGGAACTTTTCACATTATTTCCTCATGTCAAAGATTCTCTTAATAGGTATGACTGGCATCTCTCTGCCAACCTAAGAGCACTTCCCTACAGAATCGAAGCCTCTTTTCAAATTTACAATCCGTGACAGAAACGGAGTACTCAATAAGCAAGGTAAGCACTGGCTTACTTGTTTTTACTTAGTAAACTGTAGTTGAAGTTTCACTTGTTTTGATGTGGTTAAACACATCAGAAACTGTTTACTACAGATCAGTAGGTAAGTAAGCACAAGTATGTCCATGCTTACCTGGCTTATTAGGTGATCTGCCCCTGTGGCATAGTTAATTCTACCAAATGTTTACGGAACAAATAAATCCTACTACATAAGTATTTCCAGATGATAAAAAAAATGAGTAAACTTGCTGAACTCATTCCATAAGGTCATTATAATCTTGACACCAATAGTGAGAACAGCTAAATACATAAATTTTTAAAAGCTCAATTTCACAAACATAAAAATATTATCAAACCAAATACAGTCTGTTAAAAGACTAACCCATCATGAACAAGAAGGGTTTATTCCAACAATGCAAAGATTTTTTTTTTCATAATTAGAAATTCTATTAAGTTCAATTAAAGATTAAGGAGCTCTGGTAACGTAGTGGTTATGTGTCAGGCTGCTAACCTCAAGGTCAGCAGTTCAAAACTACCAGTAGTTCCGCGGGAGAAAGATGAGACTTTCTGCTCCCATAAAGATGTATAGCCTTGGAAACCCTATACAGTGTCGCTATGAGTCGGAACCAAGTCTTCAGCACACAACCACCACCACCAGCCAGTGTCTTGTAATGCCTACAAAATGATTAGGTAGGTGCTGTAGGATTAGCACTGGACTGCGGACCACAGGGTTGGCAGTTCAAACACACCACTGCTCGTTGGAAACTCTGTACAGGTCTTTATGAGTTGGAACCGACTCCACAGCACACCACCACACCACCACCACCATTACATGTAGTGGTTCCCACTCCCACCCTGCATTAATAAGTATTTGACAACATTTAACACTAATTTCTGGATATACTCTGAAAATACCAGAAATCATAGGGGCTATCTACCTATACCTGACAAACAGTATTTGGCAGAAGTTTCTGGAAACATTAGAAAGATAGTGACATGCTCAAAGCATTTCCATTGGAATCAGAACTAGACTCTAGTTGTTGCCCATTGACTAAGAGAGACGAGGAAAAGAAAATAAAGTTGATAAATGATGAAAAGAAGCAGGATTGCCTGCTACCAGCCAGGGAAATGTCCTAGGCCCTGGGCACTCCACAGTGGTGATCCTTTACCTAGAAAAACTAAGCAAGTCAGCTGACAAAGTTCTAGAATGAGTGAGGGATTTCAACAAAGTGGTCAGATCTGAGATACAGAACTTAACTGCTTTCATACAGGCAAATATACCTTATTATTAACTATTGCTCAGCATTTCACATTTACAACAATAGTAAGAAATCTACTATTCTGCTATTTGCTCTGGTAACATAGTGGTTACCAATCGGGCTGCGAACCTCAAGTTCAGCAGTTCGAAACTACCAGCTGTTCCGCAGGAGAAAGATGAGGCTTTCTGCTCCCGTAAAGATTTACCACCTCGGAAACCCTGTACAGGGTCGCTGTGAGTCAGAACCGACTCCATGGCACATAACAACAACAACTATGTGCACATTAATGATGTGCATCTGGGAGTAATGAACGCCACGGTGAAGGCAAGAGTAGCACTGGCTATGATGGGTAAAGTTGGATGCCAACTTGGATGGACAATGACTCTCTGTGGTTTAGCAGTTATGTAATTATGAAATTTTTCAGTTAATGTAATGATGTTTGTTGTTATTGTTATGTGCCGTTGAGTTGGTTTTGACTCATAGCAACCCTACATCGGGTTTCTGAGGGACGGCTGGTGAGTTTAAACCACCAACCTTGTGGTTCAAACCAACCTTGTGGTCAAGTGCTTATCCTACAGTGCCACACCAGGACTCCAGGGTAATGATGCAACCATCCTCTGTTTTGTGATCTGAGATGGCGGTCATCCGTCATTTTCACCTTTTTTCCCCGTAAAGATCTGGTCTTTGGAACCTAACAAACTTGATAAGTGAGGGGTAAAAAACCAATAGAAGAATAAAGTGATTGGAAAAAATTGATCCATTTATGGTCCATGTTGCTAAGTGCCGTGGAGTCAGTTCTCACCCATAGTGACCCTGTATAGGGTTTCTGAGGAGCAGATAATGGTTTGAATCATTGACCTTGCAGATAGCAGTCCAGGTAGCAATTAAAATACTAATAAGAAATATGAATACAATTATAAAACTTTATGAAATATATTATGAGCAAATAGAAATACACCTAGTATTTCCTGCACTAGAAGATTAATATTGCAAATATACAAATTTTCTTCAAGATAATCTATTAATAGTCAATGTTGTTGTTGTTAAGTGCCGTCGAGTTAATTCCAACCCATAGTGTTTCCAAGGAGTAGCTGCTGAGCTTGAACTGCTGACCTTGCAGTTCAAACGGCTTTACAGTCTGGCGCATTAATAGTCAATGGTAAGGATTAATTTGTTCAATTAAGTATATATGAAATAACCAAAAAACATTTAACAAAAACTGAATCTTTTTTTGCAAGAAAGAAAAATGTAGAAACTGAGATATTTATATATGAAAATTTAGTGTATTGAAATTTGTTGATATTTATTGAAAATTTAATTATTTATTGAAAATATAATAGAGTTGATATTTCATATGTGTGAAAAAATAATTGGGCCCTGGTATGACGCTATAGGATAAGTACTGGACTGCTAACCAAAAAGTTGGTAGTTCAAACCTACCAGGTGCTCCTGGAAACCCTATATAGAATCGCTACGAGTTGGAACCTACTTGCTGGCACATAACAACAACATTCAGTATAGGATTAGGGCTACTGACTTTCCATTTGGTAAAACATTTACTATAAATGTTCAGATCCATGATCTCATTGGAACTTCTCATTAGCACTCAGAGGGATCAGTGAGAGTCCCCATAGTGCTGATGACAAGTGAAGACTCAGGAGTCACTAGGGCTGGTATCACTCCGTGTGGTAACTCACGGTGGTACCTATCCTCTTACTTCCCCCCGGAGTCCTGGTGTGGCACTGTGGGATAAAGCACTGGACCGCAAGGTTGGTTTGAACCACACGGTTGGCGGTTCAAGCTCACCAGCTGATTCTTGGATCACGTTTCTTGGAAACATGATCGCTGTGAGTTGGAACTGACTCATCAACAAAACACCTCCCCCCATGCATCTGCTTCCATACCAGACTATACAGAATGTTTGTTGTTGTTGTTAAGTGCAGTAGAGTCAGTTCCGACCCATAGCGACCTGTATAGTGTTTCCGAGGAACCGCTGGTGAGCTTGAACCGCCGACCTTGCAGTTCAAACGGCTTTGCAGTCTGGCGCATTAACCCATAGCACCACACCAGGCTTAGTAATGGTTATTATCAATTTTCATCCTAGAATGTGATATAGTTGTAACTTGCTTAAATGTACCATTTCTTAGATTATATGGATGTGCTGATGTTGTCGTTAGGTGCCGTGGAGTTGGCTCTGACTCATAGCGACCTTTTGCACAAAAGGAGGAAACAATGCCAGGTTCTGCGCCAACCTCACAATTGCTGCCTCGCTTAACTGTTTTGCAAAATCTTTCTATATTGACTTCCAACATTATTAGTAACTGAATAGAAGTATTTTTTTTTTATTTCTCTCCTTTTCCTTCAATTACTATCTTGTTCTCCTAAAAGTTACTAATATAAATTCACAAATACTTATCACAATATTGTAGCGAAAACACTAAAAGTGACTATAATGGTTAGGGTTTCATGTCAACTTGTCTAGGCTAGGATTTCCAGAGGTTTAGCAGCTGGGATGTGCTTATTCCCATGGTGATGAAACCTAATACAGGCAAGTTAACGCCATAATGAGCGACTTTGAGCAGCCAATCAACTGAAGGGATGCTTCCTTGGGGGGTGTGGCCTGCTCCCAATATAACGGACGGGCGGGTGGGCCACACAGTCTCTCTTCCCCTGGAGACCTGGGACTACACAGTTGTAAGCTCTCTCCTTGATACTAAACTTCTCTCTTTATCTATATACATATATGTGTTTCAAGGACCTCTGGTAGTGTAGTAGTTATGAATGGGGCTGGCAATCTCAAGGATTCAGTTCAAAACTACCAGCCATTTTGCAGGAGAAAGATGAGGCTTTCTGCTCCCATAAAGATTTACAGCCTCA
>NW_006408547.1:18971534-18977730 GCF_000296735.1 Chrysochloris asiatica | reverse complement strand
TGGCCAATCCATCTCGTTGGGGGTTAGAAGGATCCAAAAGTAATTTAGCATAGAGTTTCAGCCTTGTGGGTATATTGATACATGGAAAGTGGGCATAACAATAATTATGTTCTGTGAGGACAGAACCGGACTGGGCAGTGTTTCGTTCTGTTATTTATAGGATCTCTGTGACTCAGAAATGACTCAACAGCACTTGTTGTTAAGTGCTGTTGACTTGATTCCGACCCATAGCAACCCTGTATAGGGTTTCCAAGGAGCAGCTGGTGAGCTTGAACCGCCAACCTTGCAGTTCAAACAGCTTTGCAGTCTGACGCATTAGCCCACAGCGCCACAGCAGATACTGCCTGTCAAACCCCATGGGACAGTTCTACTCCATCCTTACAAGGTCACGGTTGGTCGGAATCAGCTCGCTGACTGTGGAGTCTGTTTTTTTGTATCAGAGATACATGCGTAATGAGACTAATAAAAGATACTCACTTTTGGAGGGTTTGCAACATAGAAAAAGTAAAAATGATTTAAGTGCTGAGTGTTCAAATAGGTTATGATGTATTAGTAGTTAATAAGAATATGTTAATTAATCTATATAGTGACATGGAAAGTGTTATGTATGAAAAAAATATTAGTTGAAGATCAATACACAGAGTATGATTCCATTTATGTAAGAATCTACAAACAAAACTGAATCTTTGCATAGGTGTTTTTCAAATTATCTCTTATTATATAATAATTCACACAAAATTTTATGGCTTAAAACAATAGAATTTCTTTTGTTCACAAATTTACAATTTGGGCAGGGTTTGGTAAAAAGAATCTCTGCTCCACTTGGGACAAGCTGGATAGCATAGAGGCGTGCACACTCACATGTCTGGTGATTACTGCTGGTTACTAGTGTCACAAATGGTTAAGTGACCAACTGTTAGCAGAAAGGTTGTCAGTTAGAACACCTGGAGAGGTCTGGGAACCTGCTTCCAAAAGGCCACGGCCTTGAAAACCCTGTTTCTTCTCTGCACATATGGGATCGTCGTAAGTCAGAATCTACTCGAAAGTAACTACCAAGAAATTAGGACCTCAGTTGTGTGCTAGAGTTTCTATAGGTAGCCCTTGCACTTGACTATCTGGTGTCTTCAGAGCAAGGCTGTTCTTAGGGTGAGCATCCACATAAAGAAGGGGACCCGGTCAGAAGCTCGATTGCGTTTTCTAACCTAACCTTAGTTTCGTTTCCACTGCATCTTCTTTGCTAAGGCAGTCGTAAAGACTTACCCACATCCAAAAGACAAAAACATGGATTATGTGCATATACTTTCACAAAAAAGACCTATACAGATAGGTGCCCTCCAACTATCGATAGCTGTTGTCTTTGGGAGGGTAGCAGGATTGAGAAGTGGAAATGGTGATTGATTTGGTTAATGAACACACTCAACTTTAACTTCAGAACAAAGGATTTATTGATTCACATAACTGGTAACTCCAGCGTTGATGTGATATCAGGGGCTCAAAGGAGGCCCTCAGGGCTTTATATCTCTCTCGGTCTTCTAGACAGACTTTCTCCAAGCGGTGGGACAGAAGCCTGGGTCCAAATCTTAACAGGTAAGCACCTCCAGTAGAAAATGTAATGTTGCTAGTCCAGCAGAAGGTTCAAGGAAAGATTTGTGGTAATTGTATGAGGTACTTACTTATCCTTATATTCGTCACTGTAGTCAGCAGGGTGGACACCGACTGACCTTGTGAAGGTCACATGTTCACCTCTTCAAAAGCCCTCTCACTCTGATTTCCTTTGCTTTGACACATGGGAAGTTCACTTTTTAGTTGTTTGCTTTTGAGTATGTGTTTAACATCCCCCTCCCCAGCTCCATTCCATTCAGTAGTTTTATGTATTTAGGGGCTAGCTCTATCGTACTGACCAGAAATCCTTCATGGATTCTTTAGACTGATCATGTTGTCGTTATTGATCATTGTAGATTCAGACTCAGCAACCTAACAGGACAGAACTGCCCCATAGGGTTCCCAAGGCTGTAATCTTTATGGAGACAGATGTTCACATCTCACTACCACATCAGTGTGTTTGAACTACTAACCTTTTAGTTACCAGTGGAGGGCTCCTTAGACTGATCAGTCTCCTCTTATCAATTTGATTTTATTTCCCAGATTTTTATTTCTAAGGTTAATCTTCTGCCTGTTCTATACTTAAATATTAACCCTCCACCCTCTACTGTAAAAAGAGTTGAAATTCCCCCAGTCCTGACTGTTATTGTTGTTGGTCTTAAGTGCCGTTGAGTTGGTTCTGACCCACAGCAACCCTGTGTAGGGTTTCCGAGGACTGACTGGTAAACTTGAACTGCCGACTTTGTGGCTCAAACCGACTTTGCAGTCCAGCACATTAACCCACAGTGCCACAAGTAGTAAAACCCTATAGGGTTTGTTGTTCTTGTTAGGTGCCATCAAGTTGGTACCGACTCATAGCGACCTTACACACAGCAGAACGAAACACTGCCTGATCCTGGGCCAACCTCACTACTGTTGCCACGCTTGAGTCCATCGATGTTGCCACTTGGCCAATCCATCTCGTTAGGGGTCTTCCTCTTTTTCTCTGACCCTCCATCTTATCAAACATGATATCCTTCTCCAGCAACTGGTCCCTCCTGACAATATGTCCAAAGTATGAGAGACGAAGCTTAGCCATCCTGGCCTCCAAGGAGCACTCTGGGTGCACTTCTTCCAAAACAGATTTATTGGTTCTTTTGGCAGCCCGTGGCACTTTCAATATTCTCCTCCAACACCATAACTCAAAGGCATCAATTCTTCTACGGTCTTCCTTTCCAGAAGTCCCTTTCCAGAATGGGACTGCTACATTTTTCTCCCGTGTCAAACTGACCTTGTGATCAAATGTTGATCCTACAGTACCACACCAGGACTCCACCAGTGCAGACTGTTGTTGTTGTTGTTAAGTGTTGTCCAGTCAGTTCCGACCCATAGCGACCCTGTGTAGGGTTTCCAAGGAACAGCTGGTGAGCTTGAACCATCAACCTTGCAGTTCAAATGACTTTGCAGTCTGACGTATTAGCCCACAGCAGGACTCCAGTGGAAGACAATTTCCTTGGTGATCACGCAATCTTACTGATGCATATATTCCAGTGTCATGGTTTTACTGGTGAAGCCAAAAATTGTCATAAGATTTATACTATAAAGCAATAATGTAGCAATATAAAAGGAAAGAAATGAGCAAGGCTTTGTATGTATTTTGCGTCCTCAAGACATTAACCAAGGTATTTACATGTAGTAACCCTGGCTATCTTAGTTCTTAGGTCTATTTACTTTAACTCTCTTTTATCTTTTTTTTCCTATGGCTTTTTAAAATTTAGGTCACAAACTTAGTATGAGGAATTGTAACTTTACCCACATTACACTGATGTGCTGTCAGAGCTTAATTAAAGATAAGTGTGCTCATTCTACATTGAAATTTCCAGATCTCTTTTGAGAGTCGCATATAGTCAGCCCCACAGACTGTTTCGTAATTGTGCTCACGTGGTCCGGGATTCTTTTTCTACTGATCAATCTACTTTTCACTTCTGTGAATAGGGCTTTTAACTACTCACTTCTTCAATTGTAAACATT
Organism: Chrysochloris asiatica; assembly: GCF_000296735.1. Taxonomy (NCBI): domain Eukaryota; kingdom Metazoa; phylum Chordata; class Mammalia; order Afrosoricida; family Chrysochloridae; genus Chrysochloris; species Chrysochloris asiatica. Next base: position 18,974,118 of record NW_006408547.1, on the reverse strand, counting down.
TGATCTGGCTCTTACTAAAGAAATCACCTTTCTTGATTGAGTCTAAAAATAAGGCTTCAGAATTTCCAACATGAAACGCGCCATTTGCAACATTTTATATTAAATGACAAACCATGCAAAAGGCAGAGAAGTTCATTCTTGTGTATTATTACCTTCAACTAAGTGATTCTTTATTGGAGATCTGTGCGCCAGGAAAGCATTTGACTTACAGTCAGCTTCTAATTTTTCATAATAATCAAGATGAACAATGAAGAGAATCAGAACTATTTTATAAGGCACGTGTACTCACCATGATATAATCTCTTCACCCCTCCTAATTTTTACTTATCTTAAAATACAAAAGTTACTTTCTTTTCTTGGACCACATCCCAACTAATTGAGACGCAATCTAATTATAACGTGGCAACAAGATAACTATCCATTTTAAACATGGCATCAGGGCAAAAGGATTTTTTAATAGAAAGGTTTACTCTAAATATAGAGCCTGAATACCCCAAACAGACTTCCAGTAGCTTAGTGTCTAGCATGCCACCTGCCCTCTTGGCCATAGTTGGCAGTTGCCAGGTGGATCTATCTTGACCTGGGCCAAATTCTTTCTTCCAGCAATTTGAATTTTGAACTGAGAGACAGAGGCTGGGACTCAGTTCTACAGACAGAAACCTTGGCTGGTGTGGTCCGTAGATGCATCTGTAGTTCTTGGAGTCTATGCCATTTTGTATCTTTTTAACTTTCTGAAGGTATAGTTGTAGACAATCATTGTTACTTGCAGTCAATACATCCAGCAATACAATGTTATTCAATAAGTATCAAGTAATTCCGCATGTAAAAGAAAAATCTGTAAGACAGCCAATCAATTCTGAACATCTTTGTAGTTAATAAATCCTATGAACAATTATTTACAGTTTCTAAAATAAAAAGCTTGCAAGAAAAGTTCATTGGGTGATCAATTGCTCAAATAATATCTATATAATATTGAGGCATATTAAGTAGAGGGCCAGTGAAAATGAGGAACCCTTCACTGTGATGATAGTACAGGATGGGGGAATGTTTTCAGTTACACATGATGTTGCTGTCACTCAAAGACAACAACGAATAACAACATGTGACCTATACATTTATCCTACAAAGATTTTTGTCACACAAAGCAATTTTAAATTGTTTCGTATTTTTAGACCCAATTTAGAAATTAATAAAGAAGATGTATCTTTCTTAAAAATGTCAGTCTTAAATCCACTATTTTTTACTCAACAAACATTTATTGAAGGCCTATGGTTTACCAGCTGTTCCGCAGGAGAAAGATGAGGCTTTCTGCTCCTGTAAAGATTTATAGCCTCGGAAACCCTGTACAGGGTCGCTATGAGTCGGAACTGCCGACTCCATGGCACATAACAACAACAACAACAACATGGTTTACCATGGAGTCCTAGTGCGGTATTGTAGGATAAACACTGGACTGCTACCCACAGATTGATGGTTCAAACCCACCAGCCACCCCTTGGAAATCCTATACAGGGTCACTATGAGTAGGAAACAACGTGACAACACTTAACAACAGTGGTTTACCATAAGGAGCCTTGGTAGCATAGTGGGTTACGAATTGGGCTGCTAACCACAAGGTTAGCAGTTTGAATCTACCAACTGCTCAGCAAGAGAAAGGTGAGGCTTTCTGCTCCTATGAAGATTTACAGCCTTGGAAACTCTATACAGGATCACTAGGAGGTAAAACTGACTCTACAACACCCAACCACCACGTATTACCATGAAAATAACTCTTCTAATTAATGCCCACGTACTTGACGCACACTTGATGTGGTAATGGCAGAGAAAAAGACACTGGCTTGGAATAACAATACTTGAATCTGGCCTAGTAGTTCCATCGCTAACTTTCTGAGGGTCCACGAGTAAGTTATTTAATCAATCTGAGCCTCATTCCTCACCTACACATTGAAGGATTGAACTAGATTTTCTGCTTACTCTCAAGTCCAATCAAAAGGTAGATCAATAAGTTTAATAGGCTTTCATGTTGCCGGAAAATAAAAAAGCACATTTCTCTACTTTCTTATTTTCTACAGAGAAACAGTATCATTTATAGGAATCGGCTGCAGACAACTTACTCTGAATGCAGGACAAAATAAGAAGATTCACTTTATTTTTAACGTAAACCTTTCCATTTAAAAAATCCTTCTTGCCCTGTTTAAATTGGATAGTGATCTTGCCACCATGGGAACCAGACTGTGCTGGGTTTGACCGTTTCTCACCAGCTATAAGGATGTCAGCTTGAGGACTAAGGTGCGCCTGACCCAAGCCATGATATTTTCAATAACCTTGTACGGATGCGAAAGCTGGACAGTGAATAAGGAAGATCGTAGAAGAAAAATTGATGCTTTTGAACTGTGGTGTTGGAGGAGAATACTCAAAGTGCCATGGACTGCCAAAAGAACCAATAGATCTGTTTTGGATGAAGTGCAGCCAGAATGCTCCTTGGAGGCTCTTATACTTTGGACATATTGTCAGGAGGGAACAGTCGCTGGAGAAGGATGTCATGCTGGGTAAGGTGGAGGGTCAGAGAAAAAGAGGAAGACCC
>NW_006408547.1:18967316-18971213 GCF_000296735.1 Chrysochloris asiatica | reverse complement strand
TGCAAGGTCGGGGATTCAACCTCACCAGTCGCTCCTTGGATAGCCTATAGCCTATAGCCTATAGAGGGGTCGCTAGCTATGAGTCAGAACCAACTCGATGGCACCTACCAACTACGTTACCAAGCATAATGCCATTTTCCAGGGACTAGTCCCTCCTGATAATATATCCAAAGTATGAGAAATGAAGTCTGGCCATCTTAACTTCCAAGGAGCACTCTGGCTGTGCTTTCTCCAACACAGATTGGTTTGTTCTTTTGGTAGTCTCCAACACTGTGACTCAGATACTTTAGGTTACAGGAGGGAGTATTGCTGGTATGGTGGCTCAGCACAGGGTTGTTAACTGAAAGGAGCCCATCTTGGGAGACTGATGCTTACAGCCTTGGCAAACCTGTGGTGGTTTCCACTCTGTCCTGTAAAGTCACTGTGAATAGGAAATCTGACTTGACGGGCAATGGCCTCTTCGAATCTGCTGATTTCAAATCTCCCACTACTTCTAGAATAGCATGCTGTCTCTCGTTCTTCAGTAAATTCTAAGGGCATAGCAATCCTATAGGACAGGGTTGTGGTTGTTGTTGCTAAGTGCTGTTGAGTCGCTTCTGACCCATGGCGACCCTGTATAGGGTTTCCGAGGCGCAACTGGTGAGCTTGAACTGTTGACCTAGTGGTTCAAACCGACTTTGCAGTCCTGCGCATTAACCCACAGCGCCACGCCACGAGCAGGATTACCCTGTAGGGTTTTCAAGGCTGTAATCCTTTCCAGAAGCGGACTGTCACTTCATGTGGACCACCTGACGGATTTGAACTACTGACCGTTTGGTTCACAGCTGAGCTCTTAACCCGTGTACCACCAGAGCTCTAGCATAGCATGCTGCCCCTAGTAGATTACTTAAAGTCTTGTGAGTAAACTACAATCCTGAAATTTATTATAAGGCAAAATAAGAAACTCCCCCCCTTTTACCTACATGAAAATACGTTGCATATACTTAGGGAAATGGTAGTTGTAGCTATTGTTTTTTGTTGTTAAGTGCCGCCGTCGAATCGGTTCCGACCCATAGTGACCCTGTATAGGTTTTCCGAGGAGCAGCTGGTGAACTTGAACTACCGACCTTGCAGTTGAAGTTTTGCAGTCTGCCGCATTATTAGCCCACAGCGCCACACCAGGAGTCCTTGTAGATCCCATTAAAGAGCCCTGGTGGTACCCGGGTTAAGCACTCAACTGCATACAGCAGGTGAAAGATGTGGCAGTTTACATCCATAAAAACTTACAGCCTTGGACACTCTATGGGGCCATTCTTTGTCCAATCGGGCCAATATGAGTTCCTCTTCTATCTCTTATTAAAAGAGCCTTGGTGTTGTTGTTGTTGTTAAGTGCCGTCGAGTGGGTTCCTACTCATAGCAACCCTGTATAGGGTTTCGGACACCTTGCAGTTCAAACAGACTTTGCAGTCCAGTGCATTAACCCACAAAGCCACACTTGGTGGTGGTGTCATTAAGTGCCGTTGAGTTGGTTGCGACCCATAGCGACCCTGTATAGAGTTTCCAAGGAGCGGGTGGTGAGGTTGAAGAGCTGACAATTCTGGTTTAAGTGGACTTTGCAGTCCAGCGCATTAACACACAGTACTACACCAGGTGGTGTTAAGTGCCATCGAGTTGGTTCCAACCCATAGCGACCCTGTATAGGGTTTTGGAGGAGCAGCTGATGTAGTATGTTACAAATTGGGCGGATAACTGCAAGGTCATCAGTTTGAATCCATGCGCTGCATTCTTATAGAAGTATGGATATTACCCTATCACAGACTGCATTGTACTTTGCAATTGATCTAGAAATGTTTTCTGACCATGAATGCGGCTCTTGGATTTTACTTGGATCCACAGTCAACAGTCATGGAATCAGGAGTCGAGAAATAAAATGGCATACTGTATAAAGCAAATCTCCTGCAAAAGACCTCTTTAAAATCTACCTTGAGGACTAAGGTACACCTGACCCAAGCCATGGTATTGTTAATATCTTCACATGCATACAAGAGATAAACATATAAGGAAGACTGTGGATGAACCAATGCATTTGAGTCATGGTGTCAATGAAGAATATTTAATAAACCATGGACTTCCAGAATGAACAAATATGTCTTAAAAGCAGCAGCAAGACTGCTCCTTAAAACAAAGCTAGAGAGACTTCACCTCACATATTTTTGACATGTTACCAGTCCCTGGAAAAGGACAACAGGTGTGATAAAGTAGAGGGTCAGTGAAAAAGAGGACGCCTTTAAACAAGATGGATTAACACAGTAACTGCAACAACAGGTCAAACACAGCAATGATTGTGAGGATGGTACCCAACTGGGCGGTGTTTCGTTGTGTTGTACACAGGACTGAGCAGTGTTTCGTTCAGTTGTACACAGGACTGGGCAGTGTTTCCTTCTGTTGTACACAGGACTGGGCAGTGTTTCGTTCAGTTGTACATAGAACTGAGCGGTGTTTCGCTGTGTTGTACATAGGACTGGGCAGTGTTTCGTTGTGCTGTACATAGAACTTAGAACTGGGCGGTGTTTCGCTGTGCTGTACACAGGACTGGGCGGTGTTTCCTTTTGTTGTACACAGGACTGGGCGGTGTTTCCTTCTGTTGTACACAGGACTGGGCGGTGTTTCGCTGTGTTGTACATAGAACTGGGCGGTGTTTCGCTGTGTTGTACATAGGATTGCCGCGTCAGAACCAACTGAACAATCATAGACCAAATTACAACTGCTCAGGTATCACTTGCCCTCAAATTACATCTTTTACATTATATTCAAAATGTAATTTTGAATTCACAAAAATTTCCTCTACCATCACTTAATACCTTTGTCTTATCTCACTGGCCTGCTATGTGGCTTCTGGCAAATTCCTTAACACTGTCTTACCTGTACAATAGGTACTTGCCAATTGGAGTCATCATAAATATTAAATGAGATTACGTACTTAAAGTATTTATAACAATGGCTACTAATATTAAGCACTAGATAAATGTTAACCAGATACGGTGGTAGTGTTGGTTCTGCACTATGGAGTCAGTTCTGACTCATAGCAACCCTGCACAGAGTTTCTGAGGCTGTAAATCTTCACAGAAGCAGAAAGCCTCATCTTGCTTCCATGAAACAGCTGGTAGTTTCGAACTGCTAACCTTGAGGTTTGCAGCCCAACCCATAACTCACTACCAGAGTTCCTTTAAATAGATATAGTACTTTAAATTTTAAAGTCATATTTTTTAATCACCTCATATGCTTGTGAAAGTTGGAAAATGAATGAGGAAGACCTTAAAGAACCAAGGCATTTGAATTAGGGTGTTGGCGAAGAATACTGACAGTGCCTTGGACAGAAAATCTGTGTGGGAACAAGTACAGCCAGAATGCTCCTTTGAAGCAATGACTTTGGATATGTTGTCAGGAGAGACCAGTTCCTGGAGGACACCCTTCATGCTTCGTCAGTGAAAAAGAGGAAGACCCCCAATGGCAGCAACAGTGGACTCACATACAACAGTTATGAGGATGTTGTTTCATTTGGCTGTGCATAGGGTCACTGTGAGTCAGCACCAACTCAGTACTAACTGAACAACAGAAATACTACTCATCAATCCTCTACCTCATCCTTACCTATAACTCACTCTGAACTTTCTCTTCTCCATGTTATCAGAAATACTGCCTTAGTCTTTTCTAAATCCTGTTCAGTTTTTAAGTCCCCATTGACTGTTCCCTCCCAGGAATGGACGCATCTCCTGAGCTATCACAACTCTCTCCACATGGCTCTCCTACGAGAGAGCACACTCATCAGATCACATCATGGCTACATGCTCATGAGTCTGTCTCTACAGCACAGTTGTGGGCTTCTAACGGGGTCCTGGTGTGGCGCTGTGGGTTAAT
>NW_006408547.1:18932167-18966591 GCF_000296735.1 Chrysochloris asiatica | reverse complement strand
AAAAAAAAAATCAAACAATGTATTGCTTTAGGCAAATCTTGCTGCCCAAGACCTCTTGAAAAGTGTTCAAGAAAAGGTGTCAGTACGGAGAGTAAGGTGTACCCAAGCCATGGTATTTTCAATAACCTTATATTTATTGGACAGTAAATAAGGAAGAATTGATGCATTTGAATTATGGTTTTGGTGAATAATCTTAAAAGTATCATGGATTGCCAGACCAAACAATTCTTGTGTTAGAACTACTCCCAGAATGCTCCTTAGAAGCCAGGACGAGGAGACATTGTCTCTCACACTTCACACCTTATCAGGTTATGAAAAGTCCTTGGAGAAACACATTATGCTTGGTAAAGTGGAGGGTCCCTGAAAAAGACGAAGACCCCCGGTGAGCTCAATTGACATAGTTGCAACAAGGAGCTAAAAGCTAATTGTGAAGAAGGTTCTTTCGTTGTGTATATTAGGGTTACTATGTGTTGGAAGTCACCTGATAGCGCCTAACAACATGAACTTGAGATACAGAAAGGTATTTCAAGTAAAATGACCTACTCTTAAATGTTTCAGCGCCGCTGAAATTGTTTTGACTCATACCAAGTCTATGGGGTTTCTGAGGAGCAGCTGGTGGGTCCGAACTGCTGAGCTTGTGGTTAGCAATGCAGTGCTTACTCTAAAACGCCACAGCAGGACTCTTTCTAAAATATTTACAATTACAAAATAGTTTTTATTTCACTGTGCTTTTTACTTCAACATTTACAACCACTTATCGTCTTATACAACTTATCGTCATCATTAGAGGTTGTTGAATCAAACCCACTCTGCATGGGGTTTTCGAGGCTGTTTTATTAAAAATCTTCACTGGGGCAGAAAACTTCATCTTTATCCTGAGGAGCAGCTGGCAGGCTCCAACCACGAACTTTGTGGTTCTCAATCCAGTGCTTATCGTGTGGACCACCAGGCTCCATCTTTGATGGAAGCAGACAGCTGGCTTTTTTTCTCCTGTGGAGCACTTTGGGAGTTCAAACCGTGACCTTTCAATGAACAAACACTTTACCACTATACCACTGAGGCGGTCACACACAAAACCACCACTGGACAATGTCCAAATCAGTGGAATCTAAGTCTGTGTTGACAAGTCCCTACCATGGCTCTATGTATTCCTTACCAGCAGTACCTGAGTATAAAACCTCCCAAGGAGCTCTGGTAGCATAGTGGTTACGATTGGGCTGCTAACCTCACGGTCAGCAGTTCAAAAAGTAACAGCTGTTCTGCCGGCAAAAGATGAGGCTTTCTGCTCCTATAGTCACAGCCTCGGAAACCCTGTACAGGGTCACTATGAGTCAGAACCGACTCCATGGTACATAACAACAACAAGAATACTTGTTGTTAAGTGCCAACTATGTGCCAACACATAGTGACCCTGTATAGGGTTTCCAAGGAGCCACTGGTGGGTTTGAACCACTGACCTTGTGGTTAGCAATCCAGTGTTCCTAACAGCACACCAGGACTCCTATGCTCAATAAATGCTTGTAAAAGGAATGAATTAAATTTCCTCATAGCCAATAAAATACATCGTATTTCTTTCTAATAAAACATTTTACATCCTTTATCAGAATCTTTACGGCTTGTTCATTAGTTAACAAATATGTCTGAACAACAAAATTGTTTTTCACTAATATTATTTTTAAAAATAGAATTCAAACCCACTTTTAGCCAAGTCACCTACGGGCGTTACTTTGAATTTATTTAAGACGGATCTAAATCCTAAATCTTAACAGTTATAAGTACTTATCTGTGATTTTCTTTTTAAGCTGTTCACTGTCTGTAATGAATAGGGTTTAAAAACAAATTTTAAAAAATTGCCTCTGTATTATTTTTTTCATGAAAAAATGGCTACTTGTTTGTCCTTATTAGAATTTTCATTAAAGTTAGGGGGGGAGATCCAGAATTTGATTAACTTTTTAACAGTCCTTTATTGTTGTTGTTAGGTGCCATCGAGTAGGTACTGACTCATAGCAACCCTATGCACAGCAGAATGAAACACTGCCCGATCCTGGACCAACCTCATTATGATTTGAAGCCACAGTCATTGGCACACTTGAGCCCATTGACGCTGCCACTTGCCAATCCATCTCTCTGGGGGTCCTCCTCTTTTACTTTGACCCTCCACCCTTTATTACTCTCGTTTATTTCTCAGAACCACCTTATATGAAATAGGTATTTTAACAGTAAAGAACTATGGATTATATGAAGTTCAATCCCTGAGGGTCAGAGAATTCAACACAGCAGTTTGGACTGTCTCTTTCCACTATACAGCTGTCTACGCTCAATCACCAGTCGTTCCTCAGAAACCCTATACAGGGTCACTATGAGCCAGAACCGACTCAACAGCACTTAATAACAACAACGTGAAGAGATTTAATATTAGCAACAGAGTTCACTGGGTCTTACTTTACTACCCTAACTGAATTTTCATTATTAGTTCTACTAAAAGCAGAAATGAGAAAATCAGCAAAAACCCAGAATTTTATGAGTCTTTATTTTTATTGCTATTGGATATTTATCAAGTAGTTTTACTTATTATTACATAGTAAACTTACGTTTTTTCCTTGTTCATTCTTTGTCTAGGTAAATCTTACCAAATAAAAACACTCAGTCAAGATTCTTAAATGTTCTGGAGTTTTGTTGTAAAGTGTGTACCTATTTATAGGTCTTGCTATGCAACAAGTGCAAATTCCAAGGTATGATTTACAACTCTTTTAACTTTCTACCAACTAGCGCTCTATGATGGAAATTCACTGTAAACAAAGTTATCAGAGAATTCATACCTGGCACAAATAAAGTTCTTAATAATTACTTGCCAAATAAAAGTGACTGATAAAAAGATAATTTACTATTTTACCTATAACAAAAAAACTGCCATATAGATCCTTAGATTCTAAAGCGAGGGTACTCAGTTTTCCTTTGTGGCAGCTTCATATATTATGTTTAAAAAAACAACAATCAAAAACTACAGATAAAGATGAACTTTATCAAGTCCAGTTAAAGTGAACCATGCATTTCTTATCAATGAAAACTGCATTGACCCTTGCAATGCCTGCAGCTTAAAAAAAGGACATATTAATCTATCATGCTAAATGCTAGTTTAAATTAGGGTCAACAAACATTTCCTGTGAAGGGCCAGAACATGGTTTAGGCTTTTTGGGTTATATGGTCTGTCATAAGAATCATTCAATTCTGCTGTTGTACAAAAGCAGCCACAGACGATATACATAAGCAAATAACCATGGTTGTGTTCCAATAAAACTTTCTTTATGAACACAAAAATCTGACTTGCCCAGTATTTTCATGTGTGTCACAAAGTTCTGTTTTTGAAACCATTAAAAATTGTTCAGATTAATCTTAGCTCACAGGTTGTACAGAAACAGGTAGTAAGTCAGTTTAGATCATTCGTGGGTTGTAATTTTCCAAAAAGATTTTCTTTTTGACATTTATTTACTGGTAATTAATAGCTTTACTATGAAGGACAATGATAAAGAATTTGCTTGAAGCTTTGTCCAAACTGCTGATGTATTAAGTTTTAAGACAAAATTTTATGTCAAAGTAAGTATACTGCTAGAGGAATGAACTGGCCAAGTTTCATTTATTTCTGAACATCACACATCTATACAGCTCTCATACATACAGAGGAATGCACCTTGGTTTCACAATAGCAATTGGCTGCATTTCTCATTATAATACAAGTGCAAGTTTACTTGGAAATGTACATTTATACAACTTATATAAATTAAAGACTGCTACACTATGACTTGTGATAGCAAAAGCATGATTTGAAGTCCCATGACTAGACCACTTCCATTTGGTTTAATATAAAATGTACTCAATCATTTAAAAATGGCCAACTGGGGAACAGGCCAGTATATAAAATATCGGTCATGTAAAATTTAATTATTTACCTTTTTAAAAAATAATCTTCTAACTTTAACCCTTTGTTATTGAATTGTTAGATGGATAGACATTATGGTAGCAAGAAACAGATTTGCTCTATGGGCTGTATTTTTAACAACCTGGCTAATTAAAAAAATTTTTTTTTCACAAAGTAGTAACATTTTATGTTAAACAAAACATTTGATAAACAGAATCTTTTTCTTCCGTATTTTAATGTGTTAGATTGTTTCCAAGTCACAAAAAAGATTTAAAAAAAAACAAACTAAACAACAAAAACCAACAGTCTGAGACTCAAGTGTTTAACTCAAACTTATATTTGTAACTTCTAAAATGTTGCTCCGCAGACCACTTTCTTGTTACAGAGGTGTAGTACCAATGAAAACCAAGGGAAAAAAATCACTGCCATCCCTATAAAACGAATGGTTCCTTTTCTAACATTCTTTAAAAATATACATTTTACAATTCTCACACCTCAACAAAGGTGTCAATGTAATAAATACACTGGTTTCTTCTGTTTTCCTCCCTAATGAATGAATGTCCACAAACTACCTGTTATAAGCTCTCTCTTTTTTGGATTTCTCCAATGCTTTGTCCATGGTCTTCTCATTTTCTCCACGACATTTGGGACAGTACCATTTGCCCTTTGGTTTATGATGAAGTCCAACACAGGAGAAATGAAACCACTCGATGGGACACTCGTCGTTGTCACAGCCGATCATCTCCCCATAAGAAACCTGATTGCACAGACAGTACGTGGGTTCGTTAGGGTCAATGGGAAGGTCTGCGGGGGACGCTTCCCTCTCTGCTTTGGCCTTGGAGCGCTTCTTTTTCTTCGAGGTTTTTGCTTTCTTCTCCTTGGGTGTCCCCGAGGTGATGTCGTCATGATCATGATTATTGGATGCGTTCTCGCGATTCTCATTGTTACGCTGCCGTCGGGATCTCTTGTTATTGGGCTTTTCTGCCTGAGTGATTGTCTCATTCTTGGATTTCTCTTGGCTGGTTTTGCCACTGTTGCCAGTGGTGTCGTTGACCTCTTGATGAGCCTCAAAGAGTTCCACATGACTGTCTACTTGTCTGGTCCGGTTCTCAACCAGCTCTACCATTTGACTTACAATCTGAATCTTTTCGTCACCCAGTTCCTGGCTCTGAATCAGGGCTCTCTGAATGCAATGCAGAACCCGCCTCTTCTGTGTACCGTCCGTCTCGTGCTTAAATCTCTCATAATATTCATCCAATTCCTTCAGGATTTCTGCAAAGGAAAAAAAATGTTACGCATTACACCCATATGACAAACACTACTGAGGAAATCCGCAATGATGAAATCAACCTCTCATTAAACTCTATTCTATAAAAAGGTAATTGCAAAGGGCGGAAATTATCAAGTCTTTTAGCAGACTTATTTTTTTCCTGTTGAGAGGGGAAAAAAAATCTCTGAAATAAAATACAGGTGCCAATAAAGTTCCCATTTAGCAAAGGGCCCCCAGGTACTTGTGGACGACAAATTCTTCTGTGACAAGTAATTAAAATAACTTTCAAATTAGGTAAAATGCTTAGTCCCAAACTTACGATCCATCGTGTACATTCAAATACTCTAACACTTTTGTTGTGAAGTGCAGCTGAGCCAAGTTCCAACTCATAAGAACCCTCATAAAGGGTTTCCAAGGAGCAGCTGTTGGGTTTGAACTGCTGACCCTGTTATTAACAGTCCAGTGCTTAACCTACAGTATCATACCAGCACTCTAAAAATCTTAGGGCCTAATAAAGAGAGAAGACATATAAATTTACATCATGGCTTCTTAGTGATAGCAGTGAGTCAGTTTACCAATAACTTTAGTTTCATTTAGAATTTTATCTGTCTTACAAGACGGCTCTGTACAGTAAGCACTGGACTCCAAACCAGAAGGCAGGCGATTCGAGGCCAGCAGCTGGTCTGAGGAAGATGAAGTTTTTGCTTCTGCAAAGATGTAGAGTCTTGGAAACTGTACACAGGGTCACTGTGAGTTCGAACTGGTTTCAAGGTGTTTAACAAGAGTACTACAGAAAACAAAGCCCGGGTGATGCTGTGGGGTAAGCACTGGACTGGTCATCACAAGGTTGGCAGCTTAAACCCACCAGTTACTCCCCACACAGGGTCACTGTGAGTCGGAACGGACTCAATGACACACCGTATATAATAAACCAAACCATCTAAACTTGCCTTACGATCAAGGCAGCAGATTCTACTTCATAGCTGTTGCATTTAATGCTTTAAAACAGTAACATCTTTTCATCTATAAATGTCAAAAGATTTTAAACCTTTAGATAACAGATTAGACTCGTGTGTGCACTCTTTCTCTTGGCTCTGTTGTGAGCTGAGAAGTTTACAGACACAAAGACTCTCACAGAAAATGTGCACTGCCATTAGATACAAAGGAGAAAGAACAGGGCAAGCAGATGCATTTACCTTGGGACAACGGTGAGAAGGGGTGAGGAGGAGGATGGAATGGAGACAGAAGCCACAGGGAGGAAGCCGGTTAACTGTAGTTGCAAGGAAGGGCTCACAATCACTGTGATGAAACAAACTGTACGGTGTGTGGAATGTAAACTGGATGAACCTGTCTCTAAACCTTCACTCAATTCATCATTCAAAGCTTTTTAAAAAGAAATGGACGAGGGTAGGGTATAACAGAATAACCCCAAACACAGGTATTCAAATGGACGATCTGTAGTGTACACCTACCCACCTTCAATCCCTAACTTTACTGCCTTACAAAAACAAACATTGAAACCATGGACAGCATGTGTGATTCTAAACTCTAATTAAGCAATTTCTGAAAAGATAAATCATCTAGTTGAAATTTTACTTTCCACAAATATTATTTATTGCTAAAAAGCCTACTTAAATACATAAAAATTTCCAGAGGCTCCACCCCCCCTACCCCCCCACCCTGTTAGTAACCATTAAATGAAATAGCATCATATTTTTCTCTGGAAATCCTTGGGTAGTGTTTTAAGATAAGACAACCATACTCTTCAATTAGGAAAGCATGTGGGTACAGGAGGTGGGGGTGGGGTGGGAAAATAAAATAAAATGTAAAAATCACTTTTTTCCAAGTAGTTCTAAGTAGGGACAAGAAGTAACCAGGCACACACACTGAAGTATCTAAACAGTCAAGTACCATGTTCTAGACCCTTTTTCTGTTTCTATATTCTCGAGGTGAAATCAACTCTTTAGAAACTTCCTGTAGGAATTATGTAGGCTGCCAGACGGGCCCCAGGAATGACGACAGCCAAATGAGGTAATTAATTCTGCAACTGAATAGCTGTGCTCCACTTATCCAGGTTACATTTTACAGATGTTTAAGTATGAATGTGTACCATTTATTTTTAAACAAATTACAAGTTACAAATGGTTGAGTTTGGTTTTCTCAGCAATAAAATTTCTAAAGAAAACAATGGCATTTCATAGCAAGAGAGACATCTGATTCTAGTATCTTGCTAATTTAAATTTTACTATACAGCCTGTTACATCCCAAATAAACTTACATTAAATTAACATGAAGCCTCACTTTGGGGGAGGAAGCAAATTATCTCATCACAAAATTACCAAAAAGTAGTTCTGTACCTACACAATGGCAATATATTTTAGATGTTGCCAGCCAATGATTCTAACAAACCACTTAAATACAGATAGCTACAAACGAAATAGGAAAGGCCTGTCTAAAGCTAATCTTCCAGTGACATGCTGCTTTAGTTCATCAACCAACTCAACTTCAAATTGTTGACCCTTTTCTACAAATGACCCATACCCAACAATGATCCCATGGAAAGAACCTATTCAGTATTATCCTAAAGATTAAATGGGGTCGTAGCTGAAAAGAATTTAATCTGTCCACTTAATACAAATGTTAGTTCAATTTCACAAAGGGTTACGCTGAATTTCTTTATTAAGCAGAATTCCCTCGGGGTGAGTGGATGTTTTCACTATAGTATTTGGAAAATAACCCAAGCCCCCTCAAATAGTTTACTAACGGCAAACTACCGATAATCCATTCTCGGGTTAATTGACAACTAGTGTGGTGCTGAACTGCAAGGTCGGGGATTCAACCTCACCAGTCGCTCCTTGGATAGCCTATAGCCTATAGCCTATAGAGGGGTCGCTAGCTATGAGTCAGAACCAACTATATAACACCTAACACCAACATGCTAAGTAAGTAAGCCATGAGTCTTACTGGCACAACGGGTTAAGAGCTAGGCTGATAAAGGTCAGTGGCTAGAACTCAGCCTCAAGAGCTTCTCCAACCAGTAAAAACGGGTTGGTTGGTTGGTTAGTGCTGTGGAGTCGGTTCCGATTCATAGTGACCCTGTACAGGGTTTCCGAGGCTATAAATCTTTACCAGAGCAGAAAGCCTCCTCTTTCTCTCGCAGAACAGCTGGTAGTTTTGAACTACTGACATTGAGGTTAGCAGCCCATTAGTAACCATTATGCTAGGAGACTAGAAAACCCCAGGAGACAAGTCTACCCTGTCATATGGTGTCATTTTCAGTGAGAATGCACACACAACAATAGGTACTCAACAAGACTGCTGACCCAGTTTGACTGCTGCTGTTGTTGTTAAGTGCTATGGAGCCGGTTCCGACCCATAGCGACGTTTTCGAGGAGCTGCTGGTGAGCTTGAACCGCCGCCCTTGGGGTACAAACGACTTTGTAGTCCAGCGCATTAACCCACAGCGCCACACCAGGACACAGTTTGACTAGCAACAGTAAAATGGGACTTCAAAAAAAGTTCCTGGAAATTATGAATGAAAAGATAATGAAACTTTTCCACCAGCTTTTTGAAGCCCCTTTATAGTAAAATCTTTTACAACTAAAATAACTATCTCTATACTTACAGTCCCGACCAAGTGAGTTATCTTGATGAACACCTATCACTGCTCTCGGAAATTCTGAACTTTACAGTTTATTCTTCATTGCATTGATTTAGATATATGGGTGAGTAAGGGGTGGTGAGGGGATTGAGATTTTCTCCATCGACATGAAGTTAATAGTTCTGGCTCAGAGGCAGCAAGATTAACTCAAGTCTTCATGTTAATGAAAGGAATAGTCAAAGTAGCTTTATGGGATATACTGTCAAAAAGACCACACTTTCTTTGATTTTTGACATTTTGAAAATTCCTTTAAGTACCATATAACACGCCTAGGAAAAGACTAATTCGAGACATACTCTTATGTGCATAAAGATAAAAACAATTAAAAAAAATAATAAAGTCACCCCTTCCCAACACACAAAAGCTTTTTAAATCATAAAACTACCCCAGATCTTCAAAAATCATACCCCACGCAGGAGATTCCATTGCGACTCCAGGGAGCCCCATGTTACTACTCCCTTTTTAGACTGAGGTACACAAAACCCTCGGGAGAGGAGGCCTCTCCCAGATTTCGCTCATTGCAACGTAGAGGCAGATGCGGGTTACGCTACAAGAGCCTCGAAGGACCCCAGAGCCACCTAAATCCGGAGGCGGGCAGAGATGCGAGCCAGCCGCGGGGCCACTCACGTTTCCCTGAAGCAGAGGGCGCTGGAGCCCACAAGCCGCGCGGCCGCCAGGAGGAGCCCGACTCGGAACGCCGAGCCCCGAGCCAGGACAGAAGCAAGGGGGAAACAACTTGTTGGCACGTCCCTGCGGGCAATGACACCTACACGGCGCCGGCCGCCCACTCTGGAAGAGTAGCCCGAACCACACCATCAGGCGCTCCCGGAGCGCAGCTGGCAGGTCCCCGCGAAGCCAGCCTGCTAAGGTCAGCCGCATTGTTCCGCCACCGGAAGTGACTAGGACTCTTCACTCTGAGCAAGGATCAAGGCGGCACAGGCCCGGAGCTACCCAGCCAATGGGGGGCGGGGTGATGCGCCCCGCCCCGGGAGCTGCGGCCTATGGGAACCGCCAGACAAGAGGGCGGAGGCTTAGGTACCGGCCCCGGAGCAGACAAGGTCCCAATCATAGTCCAGAACCCAGGAGCACAGCCCTCTCCAAGAATGCTAAGTGCCAATCCGAGGCTGGAGGCTGGCCGACCAGAAAACATTCAAATCAACTCGACCTCCGTTCTCCCCGCTTCCTCCTCTCAGCCCTCTCCGCCCCTCTGCCAAAGAGAAAAAAGCAAGCAGCGGAAACTGAGACCCGTGATAGTCACAGCACACGGCCCACCCTCCTTCAGCTCCGAGGCCAATCGCTCTGCAGTGATGCGTAAGGACATTCCATGGAGAACGTCAGGACCAATCACAAGGAAGCCGAGGCGGGGACTTTCCGCAATATGCTAATGAGTCCTTTATAAAAAACCGCTGCGAAACCGCCTCTCCGGCAGAGCGCGCAGGGGCGCCTAGCATGTAAGGGGACTTTCAGTATCTTAGTGTTAGCTGTTTCTACGTTCCCACCCACCCCTCCCGCCCCTCTTTTTCCTTTTCCCTGCTACGCAGTCCAGTAAACATTAGTAAACTCAGAGCGATGACCAACATTCAAAATAGAACCCCTAATGTTTTGCCTGACCTCGGAGAAAAGTTTCCCCAACAGCTCACAATTCCCAGCGGACATTAGCCCTCAATCTCCTCTCTGACACTCTCTTAGCTGGAGGTCTGCTGAGAACAACCCACAGGTTCTATCACCTGCCATATTCTTTCCTTCATTTCAACAATCTTTCTCTCCACCCCCCCCCCCACCCCCCGCTTCTCCCGGAGCACAACACAGAACGGCGATTTCCTCGTCTTCACTCCACCCCCTTCCCTCCCCCACTGCAAACACACACTGAATAAAGCCCTCATCCTCAGCAAACTACAGCCAGCAGCGTTTATCCTCTCCGCACATTCGCTCTTAGTGTCCAGCAATGAAGAAGGGTCAGCGAGTGCTGGGGGCGCGGGGGGAGGGAAGAGAACGGAGACTACACCGAGCAGAGTATCTACCTCCCTACACTTTATGTAACAGTTGGATTTAAAGACCGCGGGTGGGTCAATGGCTTTGGAGGATGAAGGGGAGAGGGTTAGCGGAGAGGCATTTCTCCGGACCGACGTAGTCCGGGTTTGGATGAAACAACCTTGCTAGCATCCACCTCTCCTCTAAAAGCTTCTACTGTCAGCCACGATCTTTGCTGCTCCTACAGCCATAAGGAACACTGTCCATTCCTTAATGCTGTGCTGTAATCAGTGTCCACCCTGCACTTGCCCCTTGGCCACCCCCTTTCTAAAAGCCTCGGATTAAACCCCCTGCTTTCCCCTCCCCCCGCCCTCTGCAACACACCACCACCTCACCTCATCACTTCACTACAAAGAGCTGCTTCAGTAGCATAGCTTTAAATTAAGACCTTTCCTTCCTCCTCCTTTCTTGTCCCGTCTTTTACAAAGAAGGACCTTAGTAAATAAAAGAAGCTGAAGACCTTTTGTTCCACCCCATGACAAGAGCTACCGCCGCAGATCCCCCCGTGCTCCTTTCTCCAGTTCAATAACATTACTTGCTCTCTGCCTCCGCCAGCTCCCAATGAAAATAAAACTACCCTTCCTGATGAGTGAGGAGGGTAAGAGAGCAGAAAGGAGACACGAGCTTTACACATTTACACACACACACACACACACACACACACACACTCACACCACAAATCAGATAGGAATGAAAGGCAGGGGAGCTAACCAACCGCCCCATCCATCAGCTCGGGCCCTTACCTTGATATTTCGCGTCTATTTCCCTCATCAACGAGACGTTTCTCTGCAGATCGAAAGGCAAAGACTCGATGGAGTCCAAATAATCCTCCACATAGTTCACCAGGTGAATTTGCTCCCCGTTTGCAGGACTCAACATGGTTCACCCGAAAGGTCCCCGGCGACTCTGCACGCTTTCCGCTTCCTCACCCCCCTCCAAAAAAAAAAAACAGCACTGCAAAATGCAAAGCTTTTTCTCTCTCACTCCCCGGGTCCCCCTCCCCCCCCCACCGACTCCGGCTCTCGAGCCCCCAGGAAAGCTACATCTGTCGCGACTGGGCTCCGCTCGCCCCTTCCTTCAGCGAAGCCGAGAGCGAAGGAACCGCCTTCCCCCGACCGCCTGTTCCGCGGTGGAGATCGCCGGTCGCTCCGGTAACTCGCGCCGAGGGGCTGTACGAACCAGCGGAGAGTCGGCAGGGTAGGAAGAGAAGCCGGGAGGCGGGGAGGAATTAAAACGACCGCACAGGTCCCCCCTCCCAGGCGGCGGGGAGGGGGGAGGAGGGGAGCGGAGCGGGGGGAGCGGAGCGTACGAAGCGCGCACACACACCCAGAGGGGAGGAGAAAGGGAGCCCGAGTAGCAGCCGCAGCCGAGTTGCCTTCTTTGGGGCCGTGCCTGTGTCTGCCTCTTTCCTGCAGCTAGTGCCGGCCCGGTTCCGAGTCGGTGAGGAGAAAGAGGAAGGAGAGGAGAAGGGGCGCGAGCTCGCTGCTGCTCTATGCGCGGTACTTATCCAACGTGGAAAACCCAAATACCAGTTTCAAACACTTGGGAAACATTCAGCCCCGCCACGCACTACGCATGCGTCCAGATCTCCCTCCCTCTCTGCCCCCTCCCATCTCCGCTCCCCTCCTCACTCCTCCCCTCCCCCTCGCGGGACTCCAGCGGTGACTCCGCCTTCACTCCCCGCATTCACACCCCTCACCATCCTAAGGGTGCGCGAAGGCGATGGGGTCGCAGACGATGCTGGACCCTAAGCAGTGACCGTATCGGGAATGTGATGTCGGTTGCCATTTTCACTATGGGGCTGAGGGGTCGTACGGAGGACAGCGCCTAAGACGCCTGGAGCAAGGAGGGTGGACGGGGTGAGGCGCAAACTTTGCTAAGAGTTTCGCACTTCAAGGCAAAGCCTGTTAGCCAACGCTGAACACCAGCCGGGAGACCCCAGAGTGGCGGCCTCTTCCACTGCAGACCCATATAAAACCGAACGGGTGACAGTACCCGCCGCCTCCAAAACTATTGGATTTACAAACCGCTACTTCTGCCTACACAACCCCCTCATAATCCCCTTCCCCGCCCTCGCAATGGTGTATAAGTAAAGCAGGAAACAGAACTGGCAACTGCAAATGCCAATCCACTTGCCGCCTTACCTACATTGTCCAATCAGAACGAAGAGAAGGCGGGATGAACAGTGATAATTCCTCTCTAGCTCTTACTACTAGAAAACCACGTCCTAGGGAAGGCAGAGGTTTGGGGATTGCGAGAGGGAGAGGGCGGGTCGAAAGAAGAGCGGAAGTGGTGGCGCATGCGCATTTCTACACCAAGAATTAAATCAAAGGGGGAGGCCGCTGGCCCGCGCGGGAGTATACCTACCATTCCGTGGTTGGACCACCACTCCCAGCAGCCTCGACAGCTCCTGCGCCTGCGCCGTTTAGTCACCGCCCTCCCTTTGTGTCTTCTCCCGGCGTTCACTTTCGAACGGATTGGAGACAAAGGGGCCTGAAAGTGAAGCTGTTCCCCAGTGTCCAGAATTCCCGCAGAGAGCGGGCAAGTCGAAGGAGATTCCTTCCCCTATTCTCCATGGATTATCCACTTTCTTCCAAGCACCTGTCCTCTTTCCCCTTCTATGGCATGAAATCCGTTTCACCCAGTTGAAAAGACCACCAGATACAAGGCAGGTAGCCATCCAGTCCATTAGAGTCCTGGGGCCCTTTGGCTTTCTGAGTTCTCGTCTTACCCTCTCTCGGTCCCTCTCCCCTCCCCCCATATCTGCTCTCCCCACTCCAAACTCCCAGATTTAGGGCTTTCTGAAAAGCTCCAGCGCAGAGCAAACCCGTTGCCTAGACAACAGGGCCTGGAGCGCGCGTCGGGCCCCGCCTTTTCCGGTTGCAGAAACCCGCCCACCTGGCGCCGGCTCCTCCCGCTGCGGCCAGGAACTCCTGCCTTTGTTTCTTTTCCTCTCCAACCGCTGCAGTTTGGGATTGAGTTTGGGCTCGCCCCCCGGAGCTGCGATTGCGGAAGGAGGCCCCGCGGGGCTGTACCTATTCTCACCTCCGGGCCTTGCTCTGCATGGTCTCTCCAGGACCTACACTTACAGCCTCTTTCCCCGGTTTGAGTCTAGTTTTAACCCTTCTCTTTTGATATTTGTCTCCTTTATTGTCTAAAGTGGAAAGAAATGTCTTGCCAGTTCTTTAACCTTTCTCACCAGATTTTGTTTTTAGTAGAGCCCGTCAAAGATACTGTATAAATTCTATGCATTTTTCTATAAATTTACATTTAAATCCCTGCCCTTGTAATGCCTCTATGTCAACTCAATGTCAGAGTGGGTCTCCATTTTTCTTATCCGTCTTAAAATTTATACTTAGTCGATTTCAGCTTGAATCTTTCAGTATATCTTGTTGCAATACAGGATACACTAGTTTTTAAACAAATCAATAGCAATGCCACTTAAATGGGACACATTCAAGTGTTAAGATTTGAAATATTTGACTAAACAATGTTGTGACATCTAAGATCTTTTTTTAAGTACTGTATGTAATTCAATCAAATGCCAAGCTAATCCCAAATTTATAAAATAGGTTATACACTGCAGTGGTGATCGCTCTGGTGTTTTGTGATATGGTTGTCTATACAGCAAATGAATTGTTCACCGTGGAATGCTGCTTGCAGTGATAAATAAGGACTATTTATTTGCACTTTGAAATAATGGGTTTGATCTTAACTCTTAAACGCACTCATCTTATCCCCACAAGAAGACAAAGTTTACTTCGCTTGATATTTGGGAAAATGGTTGTTATTTTCTTTATAGATTCACACTTCTAGGTCCTGGTGTGGCTCTGAGGATTAAAGCCCTGGACTGCAAGGGATTCAAGCTCACCAGCTGACCCTTGGAAACCCAATACAGGGTCACTACTACTTGGAACTGACAGGACAACACTTTAACAACAACCGTAAGCGGTTCACACTCACCAGCCCTTCTCGGAAACCCTATATATGAGTCAGAACCAACTTGATGGCACTAAACAACAATACTCTGCACACAAAAAAACTATACTATTACATGAAATATAGACATAAGAAGACTGTAGAGAAGGGTATGGTGGTGGTGGTGGTGTGCGGTGGAGTCAGTTCTAACTCATAGCCACCCTGTATTCAGTTTCCGAGGCTGTAAATCATACCAGGAGCAGAAAGTATCATCTTTATCCTGCAGAGTAGCTGGTAGTTTTGAACTGCAGACCTTGAGGTTAGCAGCCTGACTCATAACCACTACACTACCAGAGATCCTTATAGAAGGGTATGGTGGTGGTGGTGGTTACATGCCGTGGAGTCAGAACCGATTCATAGTAACCCTGTACAGGGTTTCTGAGGCTGTAAATCTTTACGGGAGCAGAATGCCTCAGCTTTCTCCTGCAGAAGAGCTGGTAGTTTCAAACTACTGACCTTAAGGTTCACAGCCTGATTCGTAACCACTACGCTACCAGAGCTCCTTAATAGAAGGGTATTATTGGTTGTTGTTAAGTGCCGCTGAGTTGGTTCCGACCCATAGCTACCCTGTACAGGGTTTCCGAGGGTGTAAATCTTTACGGGAGTAGAAAGCCTCATCTTTCTCCCGCGGAGCGGCTGGTAGTTTTGAACTGCTGGCCTTAAGGTTCGCAGCCCGATTCGTAACCACTAGGCTACCAGAGCTCCTTAACAGAAGGGTATAAGGTAGAGTAAAAATTATGGCCTTTTCTCAAAGAGCATACAAGTAATTTAAAAGTACAATGACAAGAGACATTCTTTTAGTCTTTGCATTTATTGGCTTTAGACTAGTGTTTATCTCAACACAAGAATAAAGATTAGAATAATTTATCCTCCCAAAGATAATCAAGGTGGAGTTTGACCTAGGTTATCTTTAAAAAAGAAAAAAAAAGCAGTATGCTATCTGAATAATCATTTTGTTCCTTAAATGTTGTTCATGGTCTTCACAGACCCATAAATAAAAAGACATCTTATTCATTCAACTACAAGTATTTCATGGGTTAGGAGTCGGGTTGTTAATAGCAAAGTCAGCAGTTCAAACCCAGCAGCTGCTCCTCCATCTCTGAGCAAAGGTGAGGCTGGCTACCTGTTTCCATAAAGATTTACAGTATTATAAGCCCTATATTGGGTAAGTGGAGTTCTGGTGTGACACTGTGGGCTAATGCACTGGACTTCAAGATCAGTTTGAATATAAGGTTGGCGGTTCAAACTGACCAGCTGCTCTTGGGAAACCCTATACAGGGTCGCTATGAGTCAGAACCGACTTGACGGTGCTTAACAACAACAGCAATATAGGGTAACTATGAGTCAGAATCAACTCGAAGGCAGTGTTTTTTTTTATCCTGTGCCAACTACTATTCTGTTGACTTGGGATACAGTGGTGAATAAGGAGCATACATTCTAGAAAACTTTTAACCCACTCTTCAGGTTACAAAATCAAAGCATATTCTGTTGTTTGGCTTTGTTGTTGTTTGTTGTTGTTGTTACGTGCCGTTGAGTTGATTCCGACTCATAGTGACCCTGTATAGGGTTTCCGAGGAGCAGCTGGTGTTGTTAAGTGCCGTCAATTCGTTTCTGACTCTTATCAACCCAGTATAAGAACAGCTAGTGGGTTTGAACTGCCAACATTATGGTTCATATTTCATCATATGTATAAACAAAATACAAATAGTTATGCCACCGTTTGTTGAATAAGATTAGAAGACCAATAGAAAAAACCTGATTAACTGTGATCATACATTTTGAAGATATGAGGGGCTTCAAAAAGTACATGGGAAAATGGAATTAAAAGATAATAGGTTTTTTTCCATGCATTTTTGATGCCCCTTGTACATTAGAGAATCTTCATTGTTTTAGTTTTGCTCTTTGAAATGTGTTGCAAAACAAGATGTTTAAACTTCTAAAACTGTATTAGTTTAACTTGAGATAGTCTCAAACCTATAGGAGTAAAATACACGAGATGCATGTTGTTGGGAGGCATTGACTTGGTTCCGGTGCATAGTGGCCCTGTTCACAACAGAATGAAATTCTGCTCAGTCCTGTACCATCTCCACAACTGTTGTTATGTTTGAGCTCCTTGCTGCTACCATTGTGTCTGTCCATCTCATTGGGGGGGTCTTCCTCTTTTTCACTGACCCTCCATTTTTCCTTCTCCAGGAACTAATCCTTCCAGACAACGTGTCCAAAGTACAAGAGACCAAGCCTTGCCATCCGCACTTCTAAGGAGCATTCTAGCTGTACTTCTTCCAAGACAGATTTGTTTATTTTTCTGGGAACCGTGATAACTTTCAATATTTTTCTCCACCATAATTCAGATGCATCAATTCTTCTCTGGTCTTCATTATTCAACGTGCACCTGTCATATGCATATGTTCGTTGTTGTATGTTGTCATCGTAGTGACCCTGTTTCAGTTTCTGAGACTATAAATCTTCATGAGAGCAAAAACCCTCATCTTTCTCCAGAGCAGCTACTAGGAGGCCTGAACCACCGACCTTGTGGTTAGCAGTCCAGTTCTAATACTACAGTGCCGCTAGCACTCTTGCGTGCATCTGAGGTCACTGAAAGTACTATGGCTTAGGTCAGGCTCTCAAAGCAATTTCTTTGCTCTCTAACAGTTTAAAGAGGTCTTTTGCAGCAAATTTGTTTCATGCAAATGTCTTTTGATTTCTTGACTGCTGTTTCATTGAGCTCTGATGATGGATCCAAGCAAAATGAAACCTTTGACAAATTCAATCTTTTCTCTGATTATCATGATGTTATTCAGTCCAGTTTGAATATATAATACATAAATAACTGACAACACATTCATCTCAAAGTTTAAATATTCTAAACAATATGCGGCCATTTCTACATTGAATTTACATATTTTTACTTTAAAAAGGAAATATAATACTTAGAATTACATTTTCGATGTTGTGGCGCTGTTGGTTAATGAGCCAGACTGCAAAGCCGTTTGAACAAGGTCGACAGTTCAAGCTCACCAGCTATTCCTTGGAAACCCTATACAGGGTTGCTAAGGGTTGGAACCTACTCGACAGCACTTCACAACAACAACAACAACAACAACAACAACAGTAGTTAAGAAGTAACAAATGGCATTAGTAACATTTTACAACCATTGATTTTCCTTCACTGAGTCCCTGGGTGATACAGATGGATAAGAGCTCAGCTATAAACGGAAAAGCTGTCTGTTCAAACCCACCTAGAGGTGTCTCTGGAGACAGACCTGGAGATGTGTTTCTCAATGGTTACAGCCTTGAAAGCCCTGCAGAAAAGTTCTACTTTGCTCAAAAGTAGATTCTCTGAGTGGAAAATGGACCTCACAGTAACAAACAACAACATATTTCCATACATTTCCTTAGTTAATCGTAGGTTGGGGGTTGGTAGTGGTGGTTGTGTTCCACCAAGTCAGTTCCGACTCCTCCCAGCGACCCTGTACAGGGTTTCCGAGGCTGTAAATCTCTACGGGAGCAGAAAGCCTCTTCTTTCTCCTGCAGGGCAGCTGGTAGATTCAAACTGCTGATCTTGCACTTAGCAGTCTAGCTCATAATCCACCATGTGACCAGGGATCCTTAGGTTGGGAATTGTTGAGTGCCATGAAGTCGATTCCAACCCATAGCAACCCTGTATAGGGTTTCCAAGGAGTTGCTGGTGAGTTTGAACCACCAACCTTGCAGTTCACATGGCTTTGTAGTCTGGAGCATTAGCCCACAGCACCACACCAGGTTGGGGATTTGCTGTTGTTGTTAAGGGCCATCGAGTTGGTTCTGACCCACAGCGACCCTGTATAGAATTTCCGAGGAGCAGCTGGTGAGCTTGAACCACCAACCTTGCAGTTCAAATGACTTTACAGTCTGGCACATGAACCCACAGCGCCACACTAATTAGATCTCTTCAAATTAGCAAAATACTCTTTTTGTTCAAATGTACTAATAAATCTTCTCAGTCACTTTTATTGTTATATATTTTTTTTTGTTTATTTTGTTGTTTCTCTAAAGAACCTAGCCCAAGACAATATTTATTTATTCTACTAGAAATGTTTTGAAGCTTTGGTATTTTTTTCCACTCTCCCCTCTCCTGTCACCTTTACTCCAACTGTAAAATGAATTCATTTTAACCATCAGTAAATGTGTTATATCTATAGTTTATTTTGGATATTCTAAAAGGCCCTTAAGGAAGTGTAGAATTTCTGCCTGTTAAAGGCTGAACACATTACATGATTAGTTTACTGAAGACAAATGATATCATTGTTAATTTAAACGTCATGATTTTCTACGGCCAATTCGAATATGCCAACTACCCAGATTTATGTGCAGGACTTGGTCTTGTCACAAAACTTCTATTTTTATTCAGTTTTCAAAACATCTATTCTGGCTTTTTCCTTGCATTTCTCATGTTCTTACAGATTGCAGTCAAGTTTTTGTTCATTCTCATTTATCAGCACATCCAGTAGCTGGATCAGAGCTTTCACCATTAGGCATTTGACTGACCAAATTCCCTCCCCCCTGTACAATAGGTGGATTCTGTGAGAGACGAATCCAACAACATCCAAAAAGCCTTTTTCTGAATTTATTGTTGGATGTAGTAAGGGAGTTCAAAAGGAGTATATATAATCTAAAGTACTGGGTGAGAGAGAAAAAACATAAACATAGTACTACTACAAACAAGAGCCATTACAAAATAGCATCCAGATCAGTAAATACTACACAGACAGAGAGGAAGTAAAAATACTGGAATAGAATTTATAGTCCTCAGGGAGCTCATGTGGTTAGCATTAATGTAGGGGTCTCCTAAATTTGAACATAAGATTTTTCAGTATCTTACCATTTACTTTAGACTAGAGTTTACATCAGAGTTCTGGTGTGGCACTATAGGATAAGCACTGGACTCCTAACCACAAGGTTGGTGGTTCACACCCACCAGCTACTCTTGGAAAACCCTATACAGGGTCACTATTAGTGTGAATCAACTTGATGGCACTTAAAAACAACATAGTTTACATCTGGAGCCCTGGTGTGGTACTGTAGGATAAGCACTGGACTGCTAAGGGCTAGGTCTGCAGTTCAAACCCATCAGCTATTTCTCAGAAACCCTATGCAGGGTCCCTGTGAGTTGTAACTGACTCCATAGTGCTTAATAATAAAACAGTACGGTGCTGTGGGTTAATGTGCTGAACTGCAAGGTCGGCGGTTCAAGGTCACCAGGCGCTCCTTGAAAACCCTATACCTGGTCGCTGTGAGTCGGAAACGACTCGAAGGCACTTAACAGCAAGAACTACTTAATAATTAAAATAATAGTTTATTCCAGACTTAAATTTGAATCAATTGTAAAGTTGGGCTCCAGCGATCTTGAAAATATTTCTTTGGGAGTGAGTGGGGTAAGTAGTAGAAGAATAAGGAGAACTTGTGGCGCAATGGTTAAGTGCTTGGCAGCCGACCTAAAGGTTGGCAGTTGGAGCCCACTAGTTTCTCCTCAGGGCATGATGGGACAGTCTGCGTCCTTACAGATTGTAGCGTTGGAAACCCAACAGGACAGTGGGACGGGCAGTTCTACTCTCTCTAGAGGATCGCTCTGAGCCAGAATGGACGCTACATCACTGGGAAATCGGGTTTTGGACTCTGGAAATATATTTGTCTTTACTTTAGCATTTCCCTTTAACCAGGGCACCCGAAATACTAAAAATTGAAACTGAGGACGTTTTAAAGACTGCAAAACCAAGAGAGATTTAAAACAAAAAACACTCGTTTGCAGGTCACCAATTTATAAATAACTACAAGTACCTATTCAAAAGACCCATTTAAACCACAGTTCAGAATTTTGTTGTTCTCAAGAGATGTGCTAGTAGAACTTTTAACCTTTAAATAAAAAGTGTCAATTTCCTGCTACATATGTATCATGAATGTGCAGCTTTGTTATCTTTGGCCTTTCATTCCGAGATCTTGGAAAGGGTAATGTGTGTGTGTGTGTTGGGATTGCAAATATACTTCACTCAATTTCACGGACCTCCGAGGTGAGGCGGCTGGTGCCCAATACTGTAAAATCTTTTCTAGACTGGGGCAATACGAACAACGCCACCCTCGCGATGTCCTCTCGGTTCCCCATCCAGCCAGAGAGGAGGGATTGATTTGGTTTGCACTGCGTCCAACAGATGCCTAGCTACGACCTGCGCCTATTACGAGAAAGCCTAATTAGCTTTGAAGGGACGCGCAGCTCCCGCCGCGAATCTCGCCTCTTCCTGCAGCCTCCGGGAGGAGGGTATCCGTGACGTTAGTCCCACAGTCCTGGCCGAAGTGCTCAGGCTCACGTGCAGTCTTCCGCTGCGGCCCGCCCTTTACCTCCCGCGTCGGATCACTACAGGACTGCGAGAGCAGGAGTAGCTCACACGCAGGATGCCCAGCGCCTAGATTGATCGCGGTTTCCTGAGGCTTCTTCCGGGAGTAGGCGGGGTCGGGGCGTGGCTCGGGGGGTTGTGGTCTCTGGGGCGGGGCCATCGCAGGGCGGGCGGTGCGTCTGCGCCTCGGGGTGGTGCTTGTAGCCTTGGCGGCCACTAGCTCCCAAGGTCTGGTCTCTGCAGCTCTCACAGGCCTGCGGATCATGCTGCGGACGCACGGGGCCCGCCTGCCGCCCACCGATCGCTGGCTGCCATTCGGCCGCCACTGTCTTCAGCTCTTCCCCGCTGCGCTGAGCCGCAGATCGGGAGAGCCGGGGCAGGCCCTAGGCCGACCTGTGTCGGTGGGACGAGGGCAAGATTGGCTGCAACCTACGGGCCATGACACGGGCGTCAAGGTCTACAACAGTTTAACCAGACGGAAAGACCCTTTAATAGTGGCCAACGCGGATGCCGTGTCCTGGTAGCGTTTTGACACCTTTGTGGGGTTTGGGACAATTCTTGGGTGGACTCACAGGTGTGGTGGTGGAGCCAGAGAGGGGAAAGAACTGTAAATGTAACAGTTTTGGGTGGTGTAGACTTTCTGTTGGTGAAAGAGGCTAATTTCTTAGATGACTAGCATTCATTCATAAAATGCAGTGTATCCGTTTAAGGCATTGAGTTTCAAGTGAACGTATGGGTTTTCTGTACAACTTCAGTGATTCATGAAAACAATGGAACCCAAGTTACGCATTTGCCAAAAGTTTTTAAATGCCATCGAGTCGGCTCCCAAAGTAAACACTTTAAAAAAAAAAAAAAGATGATTCTATGGTCAACGAAACTGGGAATGTAGCGTTCTCTCTTGCAGGTGTCTTACATGATGGATTTTATCTTTATTCCCAGGTACAGCTGTGGGCCCACTGTATATGATCATGCTCACCTTGGCCATGCGAGGTGAGTTTTCTGGATTTGAATTTTCACCCTTCATCTCTGAAGTGGCAATTTAAAATGTTGAATAATGACGTCAGGTATCACGGCAGTCTGTTTTGTTTTTTATACCAATTCTAAATATTGGTGCTTGTTTCATAAATGAGGAAATTCAGGGCGACAATGAAAAACAGTAAGA
The DNA here is from genome assembly GCF_000296735.1 of Chrysochloris asiatica. NCBI lineage: Eukaryota > Metazoa > Chordata > Mammalia > Afrosoricida > Chrysochloridae > Chrysochloris > Chrysochloris asiatica. Next base: position 18,944,205 of record NW_006408547.1, on the reverse strand, counting down.
AATAACTTCTTTGGGGATTAGATGTTTCTTGGTTGGATTAGTGAGATGTAAAAACCTTTCAAAGGAGCTCTGGTAGCGTAGTGGTTACAAATCGGGCTACGAGCCTCTTGGGGTCAGCAGTTCGAAACAACCAGCTGTTCCGCGGAGAAAGATGAGACTTTCTGCTCCGGTAAAGATTTACAGCCTCAGAAACCCTGTACAGGGTCACTATGAGTCGGAGCCGACTCCACAGCACATAACAACAACAACAAAGGCCTTTCCAGAAGCTCTGGAGTGTATCTGGTCAGGAATCATTTCTGGCTGCAGTATTTATTAGCTGAACAACCTTGGACAAACTATTTTTGGGGAGCAGGACTTACTTTGGTGAGTTCATACATAATAGAACACTTGTCATTGCAGCCATTTTTGTGTCTGTGACATTACTTACCTTCACCATGTTGTGGAGCCGCCCACTGCCGTGCGCTGTTTCCAATTTTTTTTCTCACGCTTAACAAGAACACAATAGTGCCATGATTCTCCGTTCTCCCCCACAGCCTCCCTTGATAACCATGAATAAACTTCCGTCTCTATACATTTGTCTATTCTGGTTATTTCAGATAGGCAGGCATGATCCATTTATGTGAAATAATACTGCTCTGCGTTTTTGAGATTTTTGAGATGGGAATGATAATAGTATCTAGTTTTTGACTCTTTAATCAATCTTTTTGAGATAATTTCATAAGATTTGCTTGTAAGATCATTTCAGTACAGTGCTGCGCTTAACCCAGTACCTAATGAGTTTCTTGGGTTTTTAAAAAAATGTTTTATTATGAATTATGTGATAGTTTACATGGGAGAACATTAGTTTTATATCCATCCTATCCTATGTAGTTTCATTGCCATGGTTATAGTCCCCTCCATGCATCATCAACCAACCAAAGGGTATACACTACAAGCCTGCCCGGCGGTCATCAGCACACAGCCCCTCTCCCTCTCTGGGTCTAGAGTCCCCTGCTGTACCATCTCTCCACGTCATCTTCTCTGCCTCCATCTCAGGCATCCAGTGACTTGTTTTAAAATATCAATAATTATTAGCAGCTTTTATCATTGGAGAATAAGTAACTGAACCAAGACCACACAAGAAATCTTAGAACCTGTATTTAACCAGTCAGCTACCTAATATTTGTTATTTTGGCCTCTTATCCGTAAGCTAAGGAGCTCTTGTAGTGTAGTGGTTATGAGTCAGGCTGCCAACCTCAAGGTCAGCAGTTCGAAACTACCAGTGGTTCCGTGGAGAAAGATGAGGCATTCTGTTCCCGTAAAGACTGACAGCCTCAGAAACTCTGTACAGGGTCACTATGAATCAGAACCGACTCCATGGTACTTAACAAAACATACTGCCTTCTACATTTGTCAAGATGACTACAAATGTATTAATTGCTTGAAAACTGACTCCTTAATATTTGGCGAGTTATTTTCTGCATTGTTGTTATTCAACCTACACTAAAAGTTACTTTTCATTTATTTATTCAGTATAGTTTACTAGAAATTATTTTTACCACCCAGCAAGAGCTAAGCATTTTTTTTTTGTTATGACAATGTAAATATAAGAGTCTTTTTTTTTTTTTCCTTCACTTGGATTAATTTGCTGTTAATTTCTGAAAACGTATTTTTAGCCTCTTTATTGAAGCATAAAATACAGAAATAATACAGATCTTACATCTACAGCTGAATGAATATTTGCAGCACTCAGGTCAAGAAACAGAATGTTACCAATACCCCAGAATCCTTAGGGTTCCCTTTCATTGCTCCCATTACCTACCCACCATTCAATTGTAACCACTATTGAGTAAGTATGTTGACTTGGTTGATGATTATGTCTCAGTAAGATAGAATGTATTTATCAAGAAGAGTCATTTGATTAAAGACGTCCCTGGGACATAGAAGACATAAATGCTACAAAATTTCTGAATAAAAGGGAGACAATGGTGGCAGGGATGGGCAGGCCTTGCAGAAGCTCCCTGGCTCAGTTGCTTGTGTGAACTTTGAGTGCTGGTAATAATAATATCAGTTAGAACAATATGAATTAAAATCAGCCCAAGACTGAGCTCTTTGAGATGTGTCAGACAGCCTCCATTTTCTGATCTGTTTACCAATTCTAACACCAGCTGTACCTCCCATAGCACTCCTTTCTGCGTTTGAGAGTCTGTTGCAATGACCACGCAGAACTCACGGATCATACTTACAGTTAAATAGTTTATTAAAGAAGCAACAGGGTATAATTCAGGAAGCAAACAGGCAAAGTCTGTCTTTCCCTCCTTCAGGACTAGACAGTTGTCTCGGTTCATCTTGGCAGTGCAGGTCTCCTCTTGGCCCTGCCATCTGCCACCACCAACCCTGCTGTAGGGTGGTTCTACCATGGATTCCTTTTGGGCCTTTCATGGTCTTTAAAGTTACAACTCTTGATCTGAGTTACAGCTCCCTTAAGAGGTTTCTTGCCTCCGCTCTCTTTGCTTCTTTTTCCTTCTGTTTTTTTTTTTTTTTTTTTTTTTTTCTGCTCCTTGCTTCCTGAAAAACTTCTGTGGGGTTGACTGCTTACATGTGTAACTCCTTGTCAATTTCTAAGTGTAGCCCCTCCCAGCTGGGCTCAAACTGGCCAGGCTTCTCTCAGTAGGCCACAGACACTTCATTTGCATTGTAGGTTATAGTCACCTCATTTGCATAGTCTATTGACCAATCCCTGCGTGGTACATATCAATCACAAGGCAGGCTGCAGTCCAGTACCAACCAAAAAGTATCAAAACCAATTACCCTAGACAAAAGTAACAGATCCTCTAGGGTAGAAAGTTAGGACAAAGGTAACTCCGACTTCCAGGGTTTAGGGTGTGGGTGGGGATGGGAGCAGAATCTCAAGCTACTTTTACCAAACAACCCAGGTTGCCTCATTTTCTACTGAGCAAGCAACCTGGTGGGTTTAAGCTCCCAACTTTTGAGTTAGCTGAATGCTTAAGTAGTGCATTACCAGGGTTCCTAAGGCCAAAGACCATAGAAAGGAATCTTTTCACCACGGTTAGGACCTGGTGTGGTGCTGTAGGATACTTAGGTTGGTTTGAACCACAAGGTCGGCGGTTCAAATCCACCAGCTGCTCCTCAGAAACCCTGTACAGGGTTATTATGAGTTGGAACCTACTCTATATGGCACTAAATAAGAACCGTAAGATAAAGTTCAGAATTCTTGCTATCTACGTGGTCCTGACGCAAAGTCGGTATGAGTAGGAATCAGACGGCAGTGGGTTTTATGTGTTCCTGAGTCATCTTTTAACCATTCAAGGGTTATTTCTGACCTCTTTCCTTCCATGTAGCCTCACTGGCCTTAAATAAACAGACCTACGTATTTCACATACAGCACATACTATATGCATCAGGCACTATTCTAAACACCTTAGGAATGTCAACCAACTAGCCCCTCTTAACAATACCAGATGTGGGTACTATTATTGTCTCCAGATGGCAAATGGGAAAGCCTCACTTCAGAGGGGTTTATGGAACTTGCCCAGGATCCCATGGCTAGTGAGTGATGAATGAGGCCATCGGGCCATGTTCTTGCCCACTGTGCAGCGCTGCTTTGACAAAAGCTCAGTTCTGTCCTACACAGGGCTTCTTCACACACCGAATCTCCCCTTAACCTTTCCTTGCTGTCAGCTTGGATAACACTTAGGTCTTAGCAAGACTAATTTGCCCTGCCCCACCTCCCCTCCTTTTTCGCTCTCAATTCGCTACCTTTTCACAACCCTTTTTAAGGTGTTTATAGTTCTGTTTCCAGAGGACGGATTATTAGCACAGTGCTTAGTACAAACCTCAAACACAGCTGTTGAGTAGGTTCGAACTTATAGCAACCCTATAGCTTAAACTTGAAGGGTGGGTATTGTGTGCCTATGAGATTCCAACTCATAGCAACTCTGAGGACAGAGCGGAAGTGCCCCATCGGGGTTTCTAGGGTGTAATCTATATGGGAACAGATCGCCAGGTATTTTCTCCCACAGAGTGACTGATGAGTTTGAACAGCCCTTTTGGTTTTCAGTGCTTAATTATTGTGCCACCAGGGTTCCTTTCAAAGATGTTGTTGCTGTGGTTAAGTGCTATCGAGTCGGTTCTGACCCATAGCAACCCTATATAGGGTTTCCGAGAAACAGCTAGTGAGCTTGAACTGCTGACCTTGCAGTTCAAATGGCCTGTCTCATAGCAACCTGTTTAAAATTTCTGAGGATTGGCTGGTGGGTTTGAATTGCCAACCATGAGGTTAACAGTTTAGTGCCTATCCTACAGCACCACATAAGGACCCTTTTCAGGGATGAGTAGGGCTCAGTTAAGTAGATAGATCCTGAAGAATGACCATCTTTTCCAGGAAGAGAGGTTGGGCAGAGAGGTGCAGATCTTAAAAAAAAAAAAAAAAGAAAGAAATAGACTAGCTTGGTTCACATAGGAGGGGAGTGGAGAAGAGATAGAGTGGTTGGGGCCAAATTGATATATTTCATTATCTGGCCTGAAAAGTTGGACTTTTTATCATAGTAGGTAGAGTGGTCTTGGAGAGTTGTAAGTAAAACCTTTTAATGTTGGGAATAATATTAGCAACTATTTATATGAGCACCTTCATTTTAATGACTGAGACAGTTAAGATCTTTAACAACGAATTGACCCAACTGACAGTCACAACTTAGGGCAGAGCTCCAGAGAGAATCTAAGGTCTTCCTAGTCTTGATGCTGGATTCTTTGGACCCTGTCTCTGTCTGTCCAGCCCTGCAGCTTGGCTAACAAGCTGTGGTAATGGCATACTTGCAGCATCTTGGGAATTTCAGTTCCTCAGACCTTACGTTATCCTTGAGACCTCAGCCAGGTTAGCGCTGGTCCAGCTCTGCTGTTTGCAGCAGTAGCTCTAACTTCAGTTTGAGCTCTTCTTGATCAGGGATGTGATTTTACTCTTGTTTTCATTTTGATTTGGGATGCCATAAATCTTTGAAATCTCATTTCTTGTGAAGTCTTTGCCAACTCAAGACTGTTGAAAGGTTCTAGTGATGATAGAGGTAGCTTCTGTATCGGAGGCTCAGAGGCATGGCGACCCCTCGTGTAACAGAATGAGATGTTGCTACATCTTCTGAGGGTTTTCCTCATCCTCACTGGTCCTCTACCAAAGTGATGCCCTAATCCAGTGATGAGTCCTTCCTGATGACGTGTCCAAAGTGAATGAGTTGAAATCCAGGGCAGTATTCTATGGTTACTATGATTCTCGCTGGCTCATTTTCAGAAATGATCACCAGATGTTACTTTTTAGTCTGTTTTGATCTGGACACTCCAGTGAGGAGTCCATCATAGGGACCCTGCAGGCATTTGAAATTCTCGTGGTGACATAGTAACACACAAGCCACCACAGTGTGACAAATGGAGGATAGTGGTAGTGACTCTGTTGGGGAATCGAACCCTAGTTTCCTGCATGATAGATGAGGGTACAGAAGCTGGGTACAGCAATCTCGTGGGTCTGCCCAGTTTATAGATAAACAGACTGCAGTTTCAGGAAGCTCAATACTTTGCAGTTTCAAAAGTTTTTGTCTCTGGAATTGAAAGTGAGACCCAGTCACTTGTGGGGAAAGGTTGAGTGAGTGTGGAAGGTTGACATTGTAAGGTTCACATATGGCTGGGGAACGGGGTGGTGGGAATTATTTTATGAATTCATATTTAGAGAAGTTGCACAGATGATGGTGAGGAGCATGGAATTTGATGATCTTGAGTTTCAAGGTGGTTATTAGGAGAAACCCAGTTCTTAAGATTTTTAACGGATTTTAAAAGCGTTTAGTTGTAAAAGTCTGAGTTAACCCAATATAGTATATAAATAAACTGGTGTTTTGAATATTGCACAGTGTTGTTTTGTTGTAAGGGCCATCCAGTTGGTTCCAACTCACAGCGATCCTGTGCACAACAGAATGAAACACTGCCCAGTCCCGGGTCATTCTTGCAACTGTTAAGCTTGAGCCCATTGCTGCTGTCACTGTACTAATCCATCTCACTGGGGGTCATCCTCTTTTGTGCTGACCCTCCATGTTACCAAGCATGATGTCCTTCTCTGGGTTCTGGTCCCTCCTGATACTGTGTCTGAACTATGAGAGATGAAGTCTTGTCATCCTGGCTTCTAAGGAGCACTCTGGCTGTAATTCTTTCAACATACACTTGTCAGTTCTTCTGGTAGTACATGGTACTTTAAATATTCTTTTTCAACACCATAACTCAAATACATTAATTCTTCTATGATCTTCCTTATTCATTGTCCAACTTTCACAAGCCTGAGACTGTTGAAAATACTATGGCTTGGGTCAGGCACACCTTAGTCCTCAAACTGGTATCTTTGTTCTTGAACACTTTAAAGAGGTCTTGTACAGCAGATTTGCCTCAGGCAATAGAATACCTTTTTTTTTTTTTTTAAGTTTTTATTGTGAATTGAGTGATAGTTTACATGGGAGAACATCAGCTTTACATTCATCCTATCATATTTCATTTCATTGCAATGATTACAATCCCCTCCATGCATCATCATTCAACAGTTATTTGCTTCTATTCCTTCTGTTTTTTGAATGTACACCAAAACACTCAGGAATATATAATCATTCAAACAACCAAAGGACACACCCTGCAAGCCTGCCCCCTGGCTGCCAGCACACAGCCCCTCTCCCTCCATGAGTCAGTCTAAAGTCCCCAGCCACTCCATCTCTCCGCGTCGTCATCTCTGCCTCCATCTCTGGTGTCACTGCTTCTCTGGATAGGGTCCCACACTCTGCTCTTCTCCCTCTCGATGGTCTCAGGGTCCTCAGCTCCTGGACTGCAAGATCAACGACTCCCTCTTTTTGTTACAAAGCATCTACCTTTACATTTGCAACAATTGCAATCAGTACTGATAACAGTTACTCAATATTGAATCACAAGAGTCTTATCCCCATCTCCTTTCACCAGCCCCTTCTAGACAGGTTGAAAATCACTCAGTGGAGATTCTACCTTTCCCCTCACTCTCTGAAATTAAACTCCCCCTAGAAAACTTGTAAGCCAGTCACTTCGTGCGTTTGTAGCCCCCCATTTTAGGTAGTCAATGTCTAAGTTGCCCATCCCTGTCAACCGTGTGGACTGAGGGGGTGGGAATGATTCTCGTTGTGAAGATTCCTTTCCTCTTTTAAGCTACTACATCCATAAGTATAGGTCAAATTCATCAAATTGTAGCAGATTGATAGTGTACTCATTTTTAAGGTACAATCTTATACAGCCTTAATAGGATTGTATTTGTCTCAAGTTATTATTTGCTTCTATCTGTTTTGTCACAGTGAAAAATTAGAATTATTCTAGAATGTTTACAAAGCTGGTAAAAGCTCTGAGTATTTTAACTGGTTTTCAGGGACTTCATAACATTCATAGAAAAATTCCATTCTCTTTGTATTATGAGCACATAAGTAAGTTCTCTTAGTGTGCAATGGTGATTCAGTAGTAAAATTCACTCCTTTCATATGCTATCCAGGAGTTCTGGTAGCGTAGTGGTTACAAGTCGGGTTGCTAACCTCAAGGTGAGCAGTTCGAAACTCCCAGCTGTTCCACGGGAGAAAGATGAGGGTTTCTGCTCCCATAAAGATTTACAGCCTCGGAAACCGTATGCAGGGTCACTATGAGTCAGAACTGACTTAACAGTACATAACCACCACCACCACCACCATGTGTAGCTATCCTAAGCAGTGCTTCTAGCCACTACCCTTGTGTGGGCGGAGTCTGTGTGTTGCTATGACGCTTCCCTTGTGTGGGCGGAGTCTGTGTGTTGCTATGACGCTTCCCTTGAGTGGGCGGAGTCTGCATGTTGCTATGACGCTGAGCAGGTTTTACTGGAGTTTCCAGACTAAGATGGACTAGGAAGAAAGTTCTGGAGATTTATTTTAGAAAACCGTACAGAAACGGAACGCAGCCAGGCAGCCGTCAGCCAATCACGGGGAATGGTGCATGGCGTTGCCATGAGTCGAGGGCCTACTCAAAGCAACACACTCACTGAACATAAACTAAAATAAAAATCATAACACTGAGCGCAGTAACTGAAGCTTCTGTTTGTTGCAGTTAGTGCTTATGTACACAGTTGTGGTGGGTTGCCAGTCTCTTTTCTTTACCTTCTGGTTGTGAATTGGGTGAAGGTTTAGCTAAGACATCTGTGTTCTAGTCAACAATTCATACACATTTTGTTTCATGTCACTTGATTAACTCACTTCCTCCATGTGTTTTCTGTTTCTTTTCTTCCTTTTTTCTTAACCCTTATGAACTCTGTCCTCAGGTAAATGATGCCCTATGATAGCAAACGGTGTGTTATTCTAAGGAGTGTGGACCTCCGTACTGTTACTGTTCTCCCTATAGACCTGTCTGGGTGAGAACTAACCACGGGGATGCGTTCAGTTCCAGACTGGAAGGGAGACCAAGGGTCTTAGTCTTTGGGGTTCCATTAGTCTGTCCAGCCAGGAAGCCTGGTCTTTTTATGGTTTTGAGTTTTGTTCCACATTTTTTTCCTACTCTATCCATGATCTGCAGTCCTGGTGTGGTTCTGTAGATTAAAGCACTGGGCTGCAAAGTTGGTTTAAACTTCAAAGTCGGTGGTTCAAACTCACCAGCCACTCCTCAGAAACCCTACTATACAGGGCTGCTATGAGTCTGAACTGATTCAACAGTGCTTGACAACAGTGACAGCAATCCATAACCTAACTGCCTTTCAGAGCAGCTGTTAGTGGTAGCTGGGCACCGTATAGTTCCTGTGTTCTCAGGGTCCAGAAAGCTACTGTTTGCACAGTCCACTAGTCTGTTGGATTGATTGTTTCCATGTCTTTAGTTTTCTGAACTCTTTCTGTTTGGATAGGAAGAGACCAGTAGTTGTACTTTTGCAAAAGTGGCAGGGACACCCAAGTCTGACTCCCTCTGGCTTCACAAAGACAAAGGAGAATCAAAGTCTAATTCAGCTGAAGTCCAGTTCCTATGAGACGTGCCTTCACCCCGCAATCTTCTGTGCCTTCTTCTGACACTGAGCACCCCTCCCACAGCGCTCTCTGCTTCCTTTACATCTGCGTCACCAATCCACTGCAGTGGCCACACAGAGCTCTTAGACATTCTCTCACATGGGGCTTATCAGGGAAGTGAACAGGGTACAATTCAAGATTCGAAACAACTCAGGATGCAGCAGTTCTCAAGTCCAGAACGTCTCTGCTCGGCCATACTGCTGGTCTCTCAGCCTGGTGACCATTCAGCCTCTGCCTTGCTTGGACAAGTGTTACAGAACTCCTTGTTGTTGTTATGTGCCGTGGAGTCAGTTCCGGCTCATAGTGACCCAGCACAGTGTTTCCGAGGCTGTAAATCTTTACGGGAACAGAACGCCTCATCTTTCTCCCGCGGAGCAGCTGGTAGTTTTGAACTGCTGACCTTCAGGTTAGCAGCCCGATTAATAACCACTATGCTACCAGAGCTCCTTTAACCAGTCTGTAAATGCCCAAAGGGTACATTCTGTAAGTAGCTTCCTGCCTGTAGGCACTCGACTGCTGTATCTCTGTGCCAATGCCTCTCCTGCCACCTCTACGCTCTTTTTTCCTCATGGTCCTGGGATTGTCTGTTCTTGCTGTTGAGATGGCTCCTTTTGTGTGTGTGTGTGTGTGAACTGAGTGATAAGTTTACATGGGAGAATATCAGCTTTACACCATTGTTTCACTGCAATGGTTACACTTTCCTCTGTGCCTCATCATTCAACAGTATTTGCTTCCATTCCCTTTGTGTTGGTTTTTTTTTTTGTGTGTGTGTGGGGGGGGGGGGAGACCCTGTACACAAAAACACTCAGGCATATATAAGTCCCCAGCCACTCCATCTCTCCGCGTCGTCATCTCTGCCTCCATCTCTGGTGTCACTGCTTCTCTGGATAGGGTCCCACACTCTGCTCTTCTCCCTTGATGGTCCTAGGGTCCTCTAATTCTGGACTGCAAGATTAACTAATCCCTCATTTTTGTTATAATGCTTCTACCTTTACAGTTGTGACAGTAGCAATTAGTCATGATAACAGTTACTCACTATTGAATCTTAAGAATATTATTCCCATCTTCTTTTACCAGACTCATCTACACAAGATGAAAGCTATTCAATAGGGTCTCTACCTTTCTCCACACACTCTGAAACAAAACTCCCTCGTGAAAACTTGTAAGCCAGTCACTTCGTGCCTTTATCGCCCCCCTGGGATGGCTCCTGTTAAACCTAGTCATGTATTCTTTATTTGCACAATCCCACCCAATCATTTGTTGGGAGTTAAGAAGACTTTGGATTCTTGCTGTGGAGTTGTAAGATAAGCACTGAACTGCTAACTGCAGGGTTGGCAGTTCAAACCCACGAGCCTTTCCTTGGAAACCCTGTACAGGGTCACTATGAGTTGGAGGTAGCTAACTCATTGGCACTTAATATCAAGAAGACTTTGGAAAGAAAAGCCGTATCATGTGCATTGCACACATCCACAAACTTGGATCGCCACTAAGAGCTTTCCAGTTGCTACTCACCAAAGTAGGATGTAGAACACTGTCTTCGTGGCCTGTTATGCCAGTTGACTTTGGTTTCACTGCCCCTGCTCCAGACCATGATCCTGATCCCTCCCCTTTGACAAACCCCAGTGCTTCGTCAGTTTCTCGTGAGACTTTGTATGGGCCTGAAAACGGTGGACCTGTTCCTGTTACTAGCTTCACCTGAACAATCAATTATATGACAGTTTTAGGTACATATCACTATCTTAAGATATAATGTATTTCTTTTAAAATTCCCAATATCTTTGTATATTAAAGATATCGTCACCTTTGTATTTTCCCCTTCTTGCAGCTCCTATGTTAGATTTGACATAATTCGAAGGATCCTAACCAAGGTTTTTGGATGCAACATAGTCATGGTGATGGGAATCACAGATGTGGATGATAAGATTATTAGAAGAGCCAGCGAGGTAAGTGAGGAAGCCTTTTGCATTTACTGGTAACCTGATTCATTGCCGCACTGACCTTTACACAGCAGTTGTTCCTTTTACTGTCTTTTGCACGTAATTGTCATATTTTATTATTCCAGCATGAATATAAATTAATAAAGGAAACAGTGACTGGTTATCAGTATAATGTTTTTTTTGTTGCTAAGTGCTGTGGAGTCTGTTCTAACTCATATTGGCCCTGTATAGTGTTTCTGAGGAGCGGCTGGTGGATTTGAACCACTGATCTTGCTGTTCAAACTGGCCTTGTGGCCCAGTGTGTATCCTACAGTGCCACACCAAGGCTTCGTATTCTTTTTAGTTCTAATGAAGGGACTTCATTTTGGTCACTAAAATGCTTCATTCTGTGGTAGTACCCTGACTTGAACCTTTAATCCCTCCTCTATCCTTTCAGCCTCCAAGATAAATAACTGTAGAGAAGAAATCAGCTTCTAATACTTGGCAGTGGATATATTCATAATTCTCCTAACAATACCTTTATTTCTGTGCTGCTTGATACTTAAAAAGTGATTTTGTTTATAGACTAATCGTATATCACCATTTGAGTATTAAAACAATCCCATGTGCTTGGAATCCTTGTGGGGCACTACAATAAGCACGGGACTGCTTACCAAACCTACCAGCTGCTCCGTGGAAACTCTGAGTTAGAACAGCAGCAGCAACCTCTGCCGGGCAGACGAGACCTTGTTGTGACTTTTTTACATATGTTTCTGAGCCCTGGTGGTGCTGTCAGATAAGCATTAGACTTTAGTCACAAGGTCAGCGGTTCAGACTTCCCAGCCACTCTGTTCCCATGAAGATTTACCCCTCAGAAACCCAACATAGGGTTGCTATGAGTCAGAATCGACTCAGTGGCTGTGAGTTTGGACTTTTACATATGTTTAGGAGTTTTAAAAAATGTTTTTAAATGGTTTCAAACCTACAGAAAAATTGCAATACCAGTATACAGCACTCTTGCATTCCCTTTAGCAGGATTTCCCCCTTACTATTATTGTATCCAAGGAGCTCT
>NW_006408547.1:18926461-18931297 GCF_000296735.1 Chrysochloris asiatica | reverse complement strand
TTAATTAAATATTTGACTAAGCATAGCAGTTTAGTTGTGGCGCTGTGGGGTAATGCACTGGATTGCGAGGTCAGTTTGAACCACAAGGTCGGAAGTTCAAGCTCACCAGTCGCTCTTCGGAAACACTATACAGACTTACTATAAGTTGGAACTGATTCGATGGCACTTCATAACAACAATTTTTAAGTTGATAATTTTGTATGGCCCATAAATGATGTTATAAATATCCAAATGGCCCTTGGCAGAAATAATGTTCCCCACCCTTGGATTAAATCATGGTCCACAAAAAGTTAAGGTGAAGTCCTAACCTCTAGACTTGTAATTATGACCCTCTTTGGAAGGAGGAGTTTTGTTATGTTAATGAGGTCATCAGCCGCTCCGCGGGAGAAAGATGAGGCTTTCTACTCCCGTAAGGATTTATACCCTCGGAAACCCTGTACAGGGTCGCTATGGGTCGGACCCGACTCGACGGCACTTAACAACAACAACAACATCAGAGTAGGGTGGGTCCCATATCTGGTGGTAGTGGTTATGACTCATGGAGTTGGTTCTGACTCATAGGGTCCCTGAATAGGGTTTTGGAGGCAGTAAATCTTTATGGGAGCAGAAAGCCTCATCTTTCTCCTGCGGAAGGGCTTGTAGTTTCAAACTGCTGACCTTGAGGTTAGCAGCTCTCCATTAGCAGAGCTCCTTGGGTCCCACACCTAATCAGTTTTAAGTGGCCTCTTATAAAAAGAGAAGAGTAGACACAGGCTTACCAGGGCAGGTAAAATGCTAGGTGAAGACGCAGGTAGCTGAAGCTTCTAGCTCAGGAAGGTGAAGGATTACTACTAGAAGCTGAAAGAAACAAGGAGGACCCCTCTCTAGAACAGATGCCCTGATTTTGACATCTGGCTTCCAAAACTGAGAGAAAATAAATCTGTACACTTTAAAGTCACCAATTTATTTTTTCTGTTAACAGTAGCACTAAGGAGCTCTGGTAGCATAGTGGTTACGAATCGGGCTGCGAACCTCAAGGTCAGGAGTTCGAAACTACCAGCCGCTCCGTAGGAGAAAGATGAGGCTTTCTACTCCCGTAAAGATTTACAGCCTCAGAAACCCTGTACAGGGTCGCTATGAGTCAGAACCGACTCCACGGCACATAACAACAACAGGTTCCAAAAGTAAGGACATTCTGCGATTCATCCCTCCCAATTAGAAATGGACATTGACGCGTCACACTGATATGGATGATGAAACTGTCCAGCCTATAGGCCTCATTCATATTTTCTCTGCTGCCCCACAGTGCCTGTTTTGGTCTAGGACCCCTTCCCGAAAGCCTGCTGTCTTTAGTTATGTGTGACCCACACACTTCCATCTCTGTATAACAGTTCCTTGTCCCTCTCTTTGTCATGTCCTCAGTCTTTGATAGTCTCCAAGATTACAGGTCATTCATTTTGTTGGATGGCCCTTAGCCTGGGCCTGTTGTATTGTTGTTGTGGACTCACAGGGTTTCTGAGGAGTGGCTGGTTTGTTCCAGCTGATGACCTTGAGGTTAGCTGCCCCAAACCCACAGGACTCCCAGAGCTCCTGGGCCTATTTTATGTTTCCATTTTACCGAAGGGTATCAGTGTTGAATTGATTCCCCCAGCTCTCACAGACCTGGAACGTCAGAGCAATGAGCCCAGATCTTCTGACTTAAGCCCTTGCGAGTTCCACCTCCATTGCTAGATATGAATGATTGATACTTTGTGACAGTAGCAAAAAGCAGAGACTGTCTCCTCCACCTGGATTATGGTACGTGGCAGAGTCCAAGCTTGGAGTCTGAGATTCTCTTTCCTTCCCTCACAGATCTTTCTAGTGGGCTGGGGAAGTAGGAGGAGCCTCCCTGGACTTTCAGATGACTGGGCGGAGTCAACTCCAGATCACCGCCCTCCTGACAGAGGGGGTTTGTGGAACTCTTTGACTTGGCTTTTTTGGTGACATGATCTTTTCTAAAAAATTATTCTGATCAAACGTTACTGCTCTTTGCTGACATGCTTTTTTTTGTTGTTATTGTTATGTATGTGACATTTCCTAAGTAACAAGCAGTGGAGAAAACCTTTACTTTTTCTAAGTATCATCCTTTCCGTACATTTTTGTCCATTTTTACAACTCAGTGTGGCATACCATACAATAAAACCTAATTGTCATTTGCATATTAGTTAGGATGACTGACCTTTTATTTCGTCAACCTGAAACTGATGAAGGAATTTAATAAAGCTGACAATTTAGATGTGAGTTTTCCTAAACTCTCTAATTTCGATGTGCATTTTCCTAGATGTAATCTGAGGGCCATTTCCTCGTAGCACTGTTTCTTTAAGCATTTTCAGATTATGAACGTTTTCAAACCTGCATGAAAGAGAATAATCTAATGAAGTTCATGTGCCCGTCACCCAGCGGTATGTAGCTCAGGGCACATCTTGCTTGATTAATCACCGCTTTTTGTGGCTGCCAACCCTGCCAGCTCTCTGGATGATGAAGCTGCTTTCTAGTAATCGTAGTAACTAACTCGGAGCATGCTTTTCCCCTTTTGGTTCTAATCTAGTACTTTTCTGAAGTCTAGCTAGTGAGATGTATCTCTCCTGCTTTCTTTTTTACTGACTGGATTTCTCCCTTCAAATCTATGAGATTTGAATGGTTGCATCACGGTTATCATTGTAGCTTTCCTCCCTCTTTAGCATTCTCTCAACTCAACTATTGAGTACCTTCTGACATCCCTCAAAATGATCATTTTGACAAAGTTTTTAGCAATATGACATCAAAATGAAGTGTTGTGATAAAGTCAAAAGGAAACCTTCTGGCTAGGGACATTGACTTACTTATATGTATACGGTGTAGTTGTCTCATTTATTAAATGAACATGGGGTCCCGCTTATATCTTACATGGGCAGTTAGAGAAATAGTGTTAGGAAGCCCTTGGAACAAATTCTGAAGGAATTATTATGACAGCTCATGTTTCTGCTGGTGGTGGCTGAGTCGGTTCTGACTCATAGCAACCCTGTTGTGGAGAGTTTCAGAAGCTATAAATCTTTATGGGAGCAGAACACTTCATCTTTCCTCCACGGAGCGGCTGGTAGATTCGAACTGCTGATGTTGTGGTTATCAGCCCAGCATGGAACCCCCACTGTGCTGCTGTTAAAAATAATACTGCAGTGAATTGTTTTTCTTTTATCTCCTAAAATATGTCTGACAAAGTGGAATTTGTAGGTCAGTTGGTGAGCAGTTTATTTGATAAGTTTTGTAACTTTCCTTGGAGTCAGATTGTTTTAGAGAGAAATTAATTACCAGCAATGCTGTAAGTTGTTCCCAAATTTAATTGTATTTTCTCACATCTTCACCATTAGTGGATTTCACCATTGACCATTGTAATTTTGTCTTGCTAGTTTAGTAAGTGTATCATATTATGTTAAGGTCGTATCTGTTTTTATTTCCAGACTGTTCATAGCATGCACTGAGCACCTATCCTTGGCTGCGTTCTTCCCCTTGAGGACTTGTGGAACACTTAGGCAAATGGAGCTACCGATAAACTCTCTCCGTATAATAGGGGCTAACATAGAAGGGTGGGGTCCTGGTGTGGCGCTGTGGGCTAATGCACCAGACTGCAAAGCCATTTGAACTGCAAGGTCAGTGGTTCAAGCTCATCAGTTACTCCTCAGAAACCCTATACAGGGTCGCTCTGGGTTGCAATCGATTCGACGGCACTTAATGACAATAACAGCAAAGATAGAAGGGTGCAGAGAAGATCATCTAGCCCCCTTGAAGTTCAGAGATGACTTACTGGAGGACCCTTGGGCCAAGCAGAATCTTAAAAATGCGCAAGGGTTAGACACACGTAGAACAAGAGCTACTAGGGAGATTCTGGGCAGAGGGGAGAGCATGAAGAGAGGCAACGAAACAAATGTGAAATAGCGTATTCTGTGTGGAACACTGAAAAGTCCAGTATCACTAAAAAGTTTGTGCTGGGGATTGGCCGAATTATTCCAGTCCTGGTATAACTCACAGAGGAGCTTGGATTTTCTTCTGTGGGTGAGTGGATCATTTTAAGCACAGAATTAGGTTGGTCAAGTGCAAAATAGCTCACTGTGACTCTAGTGTGGAGGATACGATACACTTAAGGTGTTTGGGATGGGGAAGGCCTGTTTAGAGAGACTGCTTGGGAACCGTGGTAGTAATATGGCTGAATAATTAGATGAGGGAGGAACAGGTTTCATGACGAGAGAGACTGAAGCAGTTTCCTTTGGGAGGTGTTGGCTTTGAGGTCCCTAAAAAATGAAAACCATCTAGGCACAGACTAAGAGTTTAGAGGAAGAGCAGAGAGTCATGATATCCTTTTGAATTATCCTTTTGGGATAATCCAAGTGTGAATTAAGATGTATTGAACATAATTGTTATCATGACTGATTGATAACAATTGTAAAGGTAACACAACTGTAAAGGTAGAAATTTTGTAACAAAAACAGGAGAGTAGTTAATCTTACAGTCTAGAAACAGAGGACCCTTGACTATCAAGGGAGAAAAGTGCAAGCAGAATGTGGGACCTTATCCAGAGAAGCAGCAACACCAGAGATGGAGGCAGGGATGGGGACATGGAGAGAGGGAGCAGATGAAGACATCTAAATTCATGAGAGGGACTGAGAGCTGGTGGCCAGGAGGCAGACTTGCAGAATGTGCCCTTTGATGGTGTAAAATATTATATATGCCTGAGTGTTTAAAAAAAAAAAAAAAGATCAATATGCTGTCTGCAAGAGACACATATGACACACAAACTAAAAGTCATAGGACGGAAAAAAATTTACCAGTCTAATTGCAATAAAA
>NW_006408547.1:18923668-18925611 GCF_000296735.1 Chrysochloris asiatica | reverse complement strand
TTGGGACACGGCAAAAGCAGTGCTGAGAGGACAATTTATTACAATAAATGCACACATTCAAAGAGAAGAAAGAACCAAAATGAACACATTAACATTACATCTCCAACAACTAGAAACAGACCAGCAAAGTCTGTTGTCAACAGAAGAAAAGAAATAACAAAGATTAGAGCAGAAATAAACAAGATAGAGAACAGAAAAATTACAGAAAGAATCAACAGGACAAGAAGTAGGTTCTTCAAAAGGATTAATAAAATTGACAAACCACTGGCAAACCTAACAAAAGAAAAGGGGGAGAAGACAAAAAAAAATAGAGCTAAAATGAATAGAAGGAAATACTGAGAAAAACTGATGGTACCTGGAAGGGATTATAATCATTGTAATGAAACAAGGTGTACGACTTGTTGAATGTAAAACTGATGATCTGCCCTGTAAACTTTCACTCAACTCACAGTAAAGTTTTTAAAAAGAAAGATGTACTGAACAGTGGTAGTTGCTGGGCAAGAGATGCTTAGTAAGAAGGCCGGATATGATGTGGATTTAGAAGTCAAATGAGAGAGAGAAATTAGTGATTTCTAACTTTGTGAGTTAGTGCGCAGTTTCAAAGCAGCACCACAACAAAGATGGGATATGGAAATGAAGGTTGGCTAAGAGTACTCTTAGGTACTCAACTGGAACGTGAAATCTCGGTAGCTGTGTTCACGCAGGTGGTGTCTTGAGATCTGTTGGGAATTTTCAAAATCAGAGCTCATCTAGATCTCAGATTCATTGTGACATAGAGCTAGTGACTGAGGCCAAGAGACTGGCCAGTTTCTTTCTCTCGTCTCTCTCTTTCTTTTAAATAAGATCTTAGTGAGTTTTTGGTGAAAGTTTACATAGCAAGTTAGGTTGTAAGTTGGCAATTTCCACACAAATTGTTCTATGACACTAGTAACATTTTTTTTCCCACAGTGTCAACATTCTGTTTACACCCATTCCTCATTCATCAACCTGGTTAGGTTCCAAAGACCCAAGTTGATATGTAAAAATTAGCGCTATGCGAAAATGCAGGATGACCACATCCATCACAAAAAGGAGGATGACCACCTCATTATACAACTGCCAAACCACAGAGAATCATGGTCCAACCATAATCACCACAACAAGACCATGTGTTAGGTTGCCTGGAAACTTAATGTTTGTTACTGCCAGCTGTATGTCGTGAATGCCCTGAATAGTTGTGTAGTGGATTTTGTCTGCTTTCGTTAAAGTGGGAAATCTTGGCTAACAAGACAATCGATACATGAGTAGTAGAGAACTGTGTTCTGGTTGTTCCATTTCCAGTACTCTAGTTTCCCTGCCCTCTTACCTGGTATTGTCTTTGCCTTATAGTAAATGCTGACCTTGTGGTCTCATACTGATGGTTTTTAAATACTGCACTACTCTTATAGGTAATATCATTTATTTTGTGTGCCAATCTACTATTTCTCTGAAAAGTGATCCCGGAAGAGTTTGGTTCAAGGTTTAAAAAAATGTTTCAAGGTGATAGACTCAGAGAATACTCTAATCTCAACTGATTCAGTTACTCTGGCCTTTTTTTAAAGAACTTGACTTTGTTCTATATTTCCCCCTCATTCTATTTGTGGCCATCTCTAGTGGCCCTAATCAGAAATGTCAGTGGTGGTAGCATGGTACCATCTACTCTGTCTGGTATCAGGGTAAATGAGGTGGGAATGGCCACGTTCTTGAGGGAATCTAATATAGAAAGAGTTCTAAGCAGAGAGAGTAGAGAGGGTCAAGAACTGTGTTGGGGCAGGGTGTCCTGGAAGACATGAGGCATTAGTGTTGGCAGTTAGAGAAGTAGATGAAGAACCAGGAGTCAGAGGAGAGAATTTTGTGAAAAAGAAGGTGGTCAACACTGGAAATGTAGGAAGAGTGGGGCGTTTCTTAGAGAATTTCCCAAATAC
>NW_006408547.1:18917896-18919398 GCF_000296735.1 Chrysochloris asiatica | reverse complement strand
TGACCGTCTGCTTCAGTAAAGATTGTTGTTGTGAAGTGCTGTCTAGTTGGTTCCAACTCACAGCAACCTTGTATAAGGTTTCCAAGGAGCAGCTGGTAAGTTTGAACTGCTGACCTTGTGTTTGAAACGATCTTGTGGTCCAGGGCTTATCCCCCAGCGCCATACCAGGATCACACCCAGACTCCTCAGTAAACATTACAGCCACGAAATCCCTGTGGAGAGATTCTACTCAGTGACACACAGGGTCACCATAAGTTGGGGGCAGACTTTGGCTACGGGTAACACCAACAAGAGGATTATGAAAAAATCGGTAGACTTGGCTTCAAAAGATCCCAAATACAGAGAATGCTTTTCTTTTGTCACCTGAAAATTTCCATTCTTTCTATATGGCAAGACTCTTACCATGGCACTGAATATTTTTATTGTGTGTTCAAAATTGTGCCTTCAAGGTAATACACCATGTGTCTGAAAGACGTTCTGGAGCACCTATAATTGATTCAGTTTTGCAGTGAGCTTCTCCAGTGATGCTGAGCTCCTTCACGCCATCTGCTCTAAGACTTGTTTGTAAAATACTGTAAATTCTAATATCACACTTTTCTGAATCGCCCCCTGAACATTTAATTTTTGGCACAGCTTTATCATTTTTCAGGGGTAAAAACAGAAGAGACATTCTAAACGAGTCTGGAGTAAGGGTTAAAGGAGGCATGGCATATTTATATGTTCATGTTTTACTTTAAGAAAAATTGTAATGCATGTCTCAGAGTGATTCAAGCCAAAGAAATTCTTTTTATGCTTCAGAATACTAGCCTAGAGGATGCTGGGTTTGTGGGAAGGAAGCGGAACTCTAGCAACAAAAGGCTGGCCAGTTCGTCTGAGTGTTGGCAGCCTGGGCCATTGGGCCTTCCTCTCAGGGAGAGAGCTAACTTGAACTTGTATTTCTGATAAGAAGAGCTAGTAAAAAGTCTGAATTGCTCCATTTTGATCCTTACCTGTGATTTTTGTGACATAGCATTTGTTTTGTTTTGTTAAGTGCCGTTGAGTCGGTTCTGACCCATAGCGACCCTGTATAGGTTACAAATTGGGCTGTGAACTTCAAGGTCAGCAGTTCGAAACTACCAGCTGTTCCGTGGGAGAAAGATGAGGCTTTCTGCTCCCGTAAAGGTTTACAGCCTCGGAAACCCTGTACAGGGTCGCTATGAGTCGGAACCGACTCCACAACACGTAACAACAACAAAACAACAATAGGTGATGCTGTCAATTACTTAAAAGTTAAATAAAATATTTCAACCACTTTCAGAGTGTGATTCCCTTCTCCTCAATACCAGCAACAAGATACCAGAATTCCTGAGCCCAGACTGTGTTACAGTTACATTGAATAAACATCTGTGAACATGCACTCTACAGCTGTACATGGTAAACTAGAGCAGCCGCATGTAGAAAAGGAGAGCTGCTTATTGGTGGAATATTTTCTGGACTACTAACCGCAAGGTCAGACTTGTGGT
>NW_006408547.1:18915034-18916191 GCF_000296735.1 Chrysochloris asiatica | reverse complement strand
ACACTTTAGCAATGCTGTGGAGAATTGGAACCCTTGTGCATTGCTGATAGGAAGATAAAATAACACAGCCACTGTAGAAAATAGTGTGACTGTCCCTCAAACAGTGAAACCTAGAATTACCATGCTGTTGCTCAGTGACATATAGTTGTTCAGGTATTTCAGTCACAGAGCTGCTTTGTTGGTTCAAACCACCAACCTTTTGACTAGCAACCAAATGCTTACTTATTGCATTACTAAGATTCCTAGAATTACCATTGTTGTTGGTTTTGACTCTAGCAACCCTATATAGGGTTTCTGAGGAGGGACTGGTGGACTTGAACCGCCAATTTTGTAGGTAGCAGTCCTGTGCTTTTCCTAAAGCACTACACCAGATGCAATGTTGTGTTGTTGTTATGTGCCGTGGAGTTGGTTCCGACTCATAGCGACCCTGTACAGGGTTTCTGAGGCTGTAAGTCTTTACGGGAGCAGAAAGCCTCATCCTTTTTCCCACGGTAGTTTCGAACTGCTGACCATGAGATTAGCAGCCTGGTTCATAACCACTATGCTGCCAGAGCTCCTTACCAGATGCAATATGACCCAGTGGTTACACTCTGAGGTGTATACTTAAGACACTTGGAAGCAGGAACTCAAAGAGATACGTGTACCTCAATGACGTTGAGTCATTATGTGTAATTGGCGAAAGGTAGAGACAACCTAAGTGACCATCAGTAAATGAATGGATACAACAAACGTGGCATAGCCATACGATGGAATAATACTCAGCCATAAAGAGAATGGAAGTCTTAATACTTGCTGTGATGTGAACAAACCTGAAAAACATCTATGCTGAGTAAAATCATTAGGCACAGAGGAGTCCTGGTGTGGCGCCATGGACTAAGACTCCACCTCCAGGTTGGTTTGAACTGCAAGGTCTACTGTGCAAACTCACCATCCGCTCCTTGGAAAGCCTATACAGGGTCTCTATAAGTCAGAACTGACTCGAAGGCACTTAACAACAATAACAACACTTATATAAAATATCTAGAATGGGCAAATGCTTAGAGACAGTTTATTAGGGGGCTACCTGAGGTTGGCCTAGGACCGGGCAGTGTTTTGTTCTGTTGTGCACAGGGTCGCTATGAATCAGTACTGACTTGATGGCACCTAACAACAACAAC
>NW_006408547.1:18912343-18913414 GCF_000296735.1 Chrysochloris asiatica | reverse complement strand
TTGTTGTTGTTGTTGTTTTTACATATGTTCTTTCTTTCATCATTTCCAAGCAACCACTGATCCGCTTTCTGTACTATCAAGTCTGTAGGAATTAAATGCTGTGATGCAGATACATGAGTCCACAGACAATAGAACAGATGAGCAAGTCCAGCAATGGACGTGCTAAATTATAGGAATTTGTCTTATGATGAAAATGGTCTTTCACATGAGTGAGGGCAAGGGTGGGTTATCCAGTGAAAGGTAGTCACCCCGGGAAAAGTATAAGCTAAGGTTGGGTATGTATTTCACAGCGATGGGTTAAGTATTTACATACAGGCTGTGAATGAGCTCTGTCTTTACTGTGCCTTTAAGAATTTGTATGTAAGTTGGAACAGGTGCCTACAGTTTTTATTTAGCCTTACTCTAGTTCAAGGAAAGGATCGAAGCCTTTTCACTGATTTTAAGAGCTGCACATGCAGCAAGTGAAGATGATTGTGATGAAGAATTTGTTGCAAGTATGGGTTGGTTCAGTTGTTTCAAAGTGAGAGCAAATATATACAAAGCATTAAAGGGTAAGCTGGAGTTCATAAACTGGCAGTTCAGAACCCTGGGACTGTCTGTATTAAAGGAATGGAGCCACACATTTCTAGAAGGAATCAAGTGTCATTTTTATCGCCTTGTAGTGGAGAAGACTTTTCTGCTTTTGAAATCCAGACCTTTTATGGGAAAAGATTGATAAATATGAAGGATTGATTAACATAAAGATGAAATTATCTGCTTGTCATAAAATACCTAAAAGTCAAAAGACTGAAAGTAATTGAAATTCATATCAGAAATGAAAGGTTGAGTTCTTAAATATATTTTCTACAAATTTATAAGAAAAAGCCTTGTATTAAATAGGAAAAAGGGTATGGATAGTTGTTGTTAAGTGCCACAATTCAGTTCCAACTTGGAGCAACTGTATATAGGATTTCTGAGGCTTTTTCAAAAATCTTTGCCGTAGCAGAAAGCCTCATCTTTCTCCTCTGGAGAGGCTGGTAGACTTGAACCTCAGACCTTGTACTTCCTGTCTGGTGCTTATGATATAGAGCC
>NW_006408547.1:18898199-18912093 GCF_000296735.1 Chrysochloris asiatica | reverse complement strand
CTACCAGAGCTCCATTATAGATCATTTAATAAAATGGTTCTTCAGCAGGAGAAGATGTTTAAATTCATTTAAATTAAGAGGACTGAAGATTGAAATCACGATGGGAAAGCAGTTTTTAGCCATCATGTTGACAAAGTCTAAAAGTTTGATAAGGTACAGGAATTGGTACAACATCTAAGAAAGGCAGTTTGGTAATAGGAGCCCTGTTATTGCAACAGTTTTAGACTTTTGGCCAGTTGGTGGTTCGAACCCACTCAGTAGCTTCTTGGGATCAGCTCCCATAAAGACCCTAGCTTAGAAAGCCCCATGGGGCAGTAGTGGTTATGAGTCAGTCTGCTAACCTCAAGGTCAGCAGTTCAAAACTACCAGCTGTTCCGCAGGAGAAAGAAGAGGCTTTCTGCTCCCATAAAGATTTACAGCCTCGGAAACCCTAGGAGTCTGAACCGACTCCACAGCACATAACCACCATACCATGTATATACATGGAAAGAGAGAAATGGATAGATTGATTAAGGAATTTTCTTGTGTGATTGTGGGGGCTGGCGAAATTGGGGTGGGGTTGAAATTCTGACAAGATATGTATTTATAATCATGAGGCAAAATCCTTAGGAAACCTTAGGGTTTCTCCTTACCACGTTGTAAACAGTAATCTGCTTTACTTCTGACCAACAGATGTAAATATTGTTGTTGTTACTAAGTACCTTTGAGTTGGTTCAGACTCATAGTGACCCTGCATGAGATTCCCAAGGAGCAGCTGGTGGGTTTGAACCACCGGCCTTGTGGTTCAAACTGACCTGCGGTCCAGTATTAATCCTACAGTGCCACACCAGGACTCATTGTGGATTGTGGTTGTTGTAAAATGCCATTGAGTCAATGCTGACTCATAGCAACCCTGGATAGGGTTTCCGAGGAGCAGCTAGTGAGCTTGAACCACCAACCAGTAGTTATTGTTACGTGCCGTGGAGTCGATTCCGACTCATAGCGACCCTGTCCAGGGTTTCCAAGGCCGTGAATTTTTACAGGAGCAGAAAGCCTCATCTTTCTCCCGTGGAACAGCTGGTAGTTTTGAACCGTTGACCTTGCGGTTCACAGCCCGAATCGTAACCGCTATGCTAGCGGAGCTCCTTTACAAACCAGTAGAGGACAGGCTAAATAATCGTGCTACATCTATAAAATGTAATATATGCAGCCATTGAAAGGAATGTGGCAGCTCAGTCTGTACCAGCATGGGGAGACCTGAAATAATCTGAAGTGCATGAAACAATGTGCCGACCACTGGGTAGAGTTGTACACTGAGGACTTACAGAGGACGATGCAAATGCGTTTATCATCATATTCGTGCTCGAGGAAAGCTGGTAGCAGTGCGTGCCTTCTGGAATGGAAGGGGGGTTCTGCACACTTCTTTATGAGGTGTGATTTGCCTTGGGAGTGAACTACCTGTTCAGAAGGCTAAGATTAAAGATCAGTATTTAAAAGCAGCATGGTGGTTTTTAAGACCAAAATCGTAGAGTATTTGAAACTTCTGAAGTAACAAGATCACACTGAATTTTAGGCTTTTTTTCTTCCTCTGTATACACATACGTTAACTGATTACTATTTTTAAATGTCTGTTGTGTTTTGCCACAAAGCTATATACCACAGGAAAATGACATTTTACATTTATATATTTATACACACACACACAGATGCAGTGTTCAAACTCCTAGCAACCCCCTATAGGGTTTCTGAAGAGCAGTTTGAACCACCAACCTTGTGGTTAGCAGTCCAGTGCTTATCCTGCAGCACCACACCAGGACATACATATACTATGTATATATTCGACTCTTGGTTTGGCAATGGACTGTGAGCCGCACGGTCAGCAGTTCAAACCCACAAGCTGCTCCTTGGAAACCCTATTGTTGTTGCTGTTAAGTGCCTTTGAGTTGATCCATAGCGACCCTGTATAGGGTTTCCGAGGAGCAGCTGGTGAGCTTGAACCGCTGACCTTGCAGTTCAAACGGCTTTGCAGTCTGGCGCATTGACCCACAGCGCCACACCAGGACTCCTTGGAAACCTTATACTGGGTCACTAATGAGTCGAAACCGACTCAACAGCACTTAACAACAACAAAGTGGAAGATCAACGCGAAAAAAGATGACTCCCAGGGAGATGAATTGAAACAGTCGCAGCCAACCATGGGCTATATGTAACAACGATCATGAGTCTATCATAGGACTGGGCAGGGTTTCATTCTGTTGTACAGTAGGGTTGCTATGAGTTGGAACCAACTTGATGGCACCTCTAACAACAACAACAATGTATTATCTCTTTAATAGTGATATTAATGTAATATTTTCCATTTACAACCTTCCTACTTCACTGAACCCTCATAGCAAGCTTAGGAATTGTTAGATGGTATTTTCTCTGTGTTATAAAGAAACCCTATAGCTGAGACCTCTGTTGACTTGCTCAAGATCACAATGCTAAAAAAAATAGGCACTACAGTAGCAATGCTTACTTTACAAGATGAATTTCTTCAGTGAATATTTATTGGCTGTGGGTTTTAGGAACTGTTGTTAAAGTGATGACTGCGCTTTTTCAAAACCCTGAGCTAGAAATTTGATGAGCTTCAGAGTGCCCTGGGGTGTGTACATTGAGGAAGTTGTTTAATAATCTGAAATTACTTTACTCATAATTAAAGGTTTTCTGTCTCACCAGATTGTGTTAGGCTCAGGTAAGATATGTGGGCAGCACATTGTTGAGTACCATCGAGTCAGTTTGGACTCGTAGATACCTTGTATAAGGTTTCCAAGGAGTAGCTAATGTGTTTGAAACATCAACCTTCGGGTTAGCAGTCCAGTGCTTATTCTACAGTGCTGCACCAGGACACCAGTGTCCTTTGTGGATGCTTATAAATGTGAATGAAGGAGCTCTGGTAGCATAGTGGTTGTGAATCGGGCTGCTAACCTCAGGGTCATCAGTTCAAAACTACCAGCTGTTCCGCGGGAGAAAGATGAGGCTTTCTGCTCCCGTAAATATTTACAGCCTCGGAAACCCTGTACGGGGTCACTATGGGTCGGAACCGACTCCACGGCATATAACAACAACAACATAAATGTGAATGAGTTTGCGTGGCTCATGTACTATGTGTAGAAAATCAACAAATAGGAATCCTGGTTACGTTTCAGAACTTTATAGTGTCTCCTGCTTCCTTTTATAGTGTTTTTCCTCTGAAAGAGTAATAATACTACTATTGAATAAACATAGTTTTGTGCCACAGATTCCTTTGAAAATCTGGCAGAGGCTGTAGATATATGCCCCAGAAAAGCACGTACATTCATAATTAAATGTCGGGTTTTGTGCTTTTATCTACCCCCAGAAGCCCATTCGTGGTACCTGAGGGACTTAACACTCCATTGAAAAGAACTGTATTTTAATGTGTTAGGCTAGTTTCAAAATATTTCCTTAGGGACTTCCTTTTTAATATATTTCTGACTTGTTTTCTTTTGTCTCCGGAGGTTATTGCGTACAATGGGAAGTCAGGTTTCTTGAGATTGTGTAGAGTAGATTGATTTTGCCCTTGACTGAGAAAAGCAGAGGATTTCTTGTTGATTTGTTTTTTTTTATTTGGCTTATTTGTCTTTGTTGAAATCATGGCATTTATTCCTTTGACCTATTTCACCTGGAAACAGGCTCAATAAACTAAGCTTTTGGTGTAATTTTAATAACTAAAATTCAGCGTATCTTGCCTTGTAAGTGACGCTGCAAACTCAAAGCAAAGCCACTGTGGGGGGCCACACAGCGCAGCCATTGCTGTTGGCCCCCTCGGGGACATGAGCTGGCTTTGGGCATCATGCAAGTAGACGATTGTGCTTGCATTTGGTTCTTTTGTAAATGCTCCAGACTTCTTAGTGTGTTCATCTCATTCTTTTGCAGATGAATATATCACCCACTTCTCTTGCCAGTTTTTATGAAGAAGATTTTAAACTAGATATGGCAGCCTTGAAGGTAAAGTTGATTGTTGGCAGGTGGTTAAAACACTGGAACAGTGAAGAGCCATTGTGACAGACCTCTGCTTTCTTAACTATGGAAACACAGTAAGGTTTTCTTTATTTCAGGTTCTTCCACCCACAGTATCCTTGAGGGTAACTGAAAATATTCCTCAGATAATTTCTTTCATTGAGGGAATAATTGCTAATGGTCATGCTTATTCAACGTTGAAAGGTAGGGTTTATGTTATCAAAACTGATCATTGGTGATACTGATAAGATTTTGACATACCAGGCATATTTATAAATTGTTGGAAGACATGCCAAATGCTTTACTTTTTTTTAAAATGATCCTTGTATTGGAAACGTTGTGGGCTTTTCTATAACTGTTATATTTCTTTGTAAAACTGATGAATCAATTCTTTTAAAAAATATTTCCCCCCGTTACAGGAAGATTTGAATAGACATTTGGAATATCCAGTTGAGTATCTAGAGAGCTAGTCTAGATAAGGAGTTCTGATATGGCACTGTGGGTTCATGCACTGGACTGCAAAGTCAGTTTGAACTGCAAGGTTGGCGGTTCACCATCTGCTTCTAGGAAACCCTATACAGGGTCGCTGTGGGTTGGGACTGACTTGCCAGCGCTTAACAACAGTCTAGGTAAGGGAGTCCTGTTGTAGCACTCCAGGGTAAATACTCGAATACAATGTCAGTTTGAATTGCAAGGTTGGGGGTTCAAATCTACTTGTTGCTTCTCAGAAATCCTATACAGGGTCACTATGAGTCAGAACCAACTCAACAACTCAAACAACAACAGTGAAGTCTAGATAAAGTAAATACGGCAAAATGTTAATATTTGTTGAGCCTCAGTAGTAGATATACAGTGGTTCATTGTATTCTTTCAATTTCATTTGTTTAAAATTTTTATAGCAAAAAGTTAGGGACAAAACCAGCACTTCAAAAGACCCATTTAAAGATCAGCAAGTGTGTGTGGGTATATCATTTTTTAATGCGTCAGTTGAAAGTAGGTTGCCGACATCATAACATATAAGCAGCTTGATACTTGAACATGCTTCTTTGAATAATAAGAGCGTACCCGCTGCATATCTACAATGTCATTCCTAGACCTAAGACAATTCACAGTAATTCCCTAATATTCCTCAATATCCGATCCATATGGAAATTTACCAGGTTGACCTGGTAAATTTATTTTACAGCCCCCTCCCCCAAAGTCAGAATCTACTCCAGGTCATGTGTTGTGTTTGGTTGCTATGTGTTTTGGTTTTCCTTTAAAATGAAAGCGCTCTGGTAAAACAGCGGATTATGAGTCGTGCCGCTAACTGCAAGGTCAGCAAAAAGATGAGGTGTTCTGCTCCCATAAAGGTTTACAGCCTCGGAAATCCTATGCAGGGTCACTATGAGTCAGAACCGACTCCACGGCACACCACCACCACCACCAATCTCAAATAACCTCCCTACTTTCCCTCCTTTGTTACGGGATTTCCAGAGAGCCCAGTTTCTTAGAATATAGTCCACACTGTGTCTCTGTGTGATGATTTTCACTACAGGAGTTTAATTTATTTAGGGGTTGCTACTTTTTGTCTGGTAGCCTCAGGGGTAAGATTGGTGTCCTGGCATTTTGTTACTTTTATGATCAAGCATGTTTTTCCGCCAGACCTTCCTTTCTATCTAGTGTTCTTAAATCCAAATCCTCGGTATCGCTTAAACCCCAGCCATGGTATGTTTTTTTACCTACCATACCTGAGCGAGGTCTCTGCATGTTCATGTTTTCACTCTACATTACCATTTGACAGCCAATTACACATTGCCTTCTTGTGCTGTTTAACATATTTTATCCCTACCTTGATCATAAATTCTGAGGCCACAAAAATCTTGGGCTTTTATTGACTAATTCATTCTAGTATCCAGGGTATATGTAAGTATTGAAATGTTCACTGCACGTAAATAACAAAGTATAAAGCCCTGTAATATACACTATTTATAGGGATTACTGGCCTGCGAGCATCTATCCTCTATGAAGTGGACCTGAGAGGATAAGATAAATGTTAGGGACCCTTTGGACCCCCGTAAACATGTGCTGAATTTACTCAATACTCTGTGCATGTAGAAACACTGGCTGTGCTCTAACTATATCTGACTTGCTATGTTTTGGTTTTATTTCCAAGAAAAACTATGTTTTGAAGATCTTATGTTTTTTAAACATCTTATTTTTAAAGCAAAACTGGAGTTTGCTTCAGAAAACACGGGATGGTCTTCCTGCTCGTGTGTGACTTGAGCTAAGACATACAACCTATGTGCTTCCATGTTTTAAAATCAACTGACTTATGTTCCAGAAGTGATTAGAGAGTCCTGTCTTAGCATACGTTAGGAATCAATGCTATTTGTTTTACTCTGCTTTATTGTCAGTTTGTAATAATGGTAACATAAATAGAAATAATCTAAAAGAAATTCACGTCACTGCAAACTCCATTAATTCAGAATGTGTATCAGTTCCATGAAGGTTCAGCTGTAATTTGATCTTTGAACTATTTGTGAAGAAATAGTTTGTTAAACAAAATGATAGGGTAAATGAAAGTAAGGGGAAATGTTTCCTCTGTTTTGGAGAGCAGTTTCTTTATTCTTTTATTTTCAAATTTTACATACGGTACTGTGAGTCATAATATTGTAACCTACTCTGATCTATTGGCGTCCTGCTATGGCACTGTAAGATAAGCACTGGACCGCAAGGTTGGTTTGAAACGCAAAGTTGGCAGTTCAAACCTACTAGCTGCTCCTGGGAAACCTATAAAGATTTGCAATGAGTCAGAACCAACTCGATGGCACTTAACAATGACTGTGATCTAACACGTTGTTGTTGTTGTTGTTATGTGCTGTGGAGTCAGTTCTGCCTCATAGCGACCCTGTACAGGGTTTCCGAGGCTGTAAATCTTTATAGGAGCAGAAACCTCATCTTTCTCCTACGGATCAGCTGGTAGTTTCGAACTGCTGACCTTGCAGTTTGCAGACCGATTCGTAACCACTACCCTACCAGAGTAGTAGCTCCCAAAGTTCCTCAGTCTCTCTTCTGTTTCGTACTGCTGTATGCCCAGCACCACGTCATAAACTGCATTTAAAGGAATCACCTGATGATATGGGTCGTGCTTGGGGAGTCACCTGAGGTCTCATCACCTCTCTGAGAGTGGATGATTCACTGTGGCTGAGGAATCTGCCGTAGATTTCCTGTGAGTTGGGTTGGAAAATGAGAAACCAGTACACATGCCTCTGGGTACTGCTTGTCCTGGTCATTGGATACTGCGTTCTTCTTTGTTATTTGCTGATAAAGTTTCCTTGATCTTGAAATAGCCCAGTTTCGAGGCCAGTGTTCCTCATGATTATGGGACAGTATTAAGAAATGTGAAACTTTAAAAATTGTAAAGATTGGAAAATTTGGATTGTGTTTGGATCCTTTTGATGAACATGTAAAGTTACGTATCGTTTATGGGCTCCTTGCTTGGGGACTGCAGGTCTGTGATATTTATCATGCCATTTTCACAGCCTTTATTAGCGCCGTCTTCTTCCTTGGGAGAAGCTGGTGCCTAGAAGCCACAGCCTGAGTGAGCTCTGGGACTCTCGTGGGTTGCGGCTGGGTTCTTAGCTCTGTGAACATCTCGCTTTCCAGCTCCGCTAGTTTTTATTCTCTAGTCAGAATAACAAAGGGTTAACTGTGTTTCTGTATTGATCTCTGACTAAAATTATCTTTTACCCTCAATCTTGAAACAAACAGGAAAAAGGCCCATATGTATGTCAGTAAAAGAATAGCCTCATAAATACTTCAAGTGTCGTTGTTAATTGCCATCGAGTCGGTTCTGACTCATAGTGACGCTGTAGGGGGCTTCCAATGAGCAGCTGGTGGGTTTGAACTGCTAGCCTTGTGGTTTGCAGCCCAGTGCTGATCCTACAGTGTCACAAAAATCTAAATAAAAGGATAGCCTTAGAAGATATTAGGATTAAAAAGTGTTGTTGTTATGTGCTGTTGAGTCAGTTCCGACCCATAGCAACCCTGTACAGGGTTTCCAAGGAGTGGCTGGTGAGCTTGAACTGAAAATCTTGTGGTTCAAGCCAACTTTGCAGTCCAGCGCATTAAACCACAGCACCACACCAGAACTCCAGGATCAAGAAGTGTTTAAATTATTAAGTTTCTCTTAATAACTAGTGTGTAATACAAAGCCCAAGAGCTGAATAAAGGTTACTGTTAACACTTACCTTTCCTTATTCCTGTTAAGAATTGTTTCAACATTTGACAAAGAATTTATACTTCACTTCCATATTTTCATCGGGTGTACAGATTCATGCTTTTATATTTCAGGTTTGTTTTAATTCTAGTCTAAAAGGTCAATAAAAGGGACCAAATGAAGACCAAATGCCATAATCTATCTTTACATTCTAAAAGCTTATTAAATATTCAGCTTATGTAAATGTTTATGTTGAAGGCTGAGAAATGATGAGTTTCATAATTACCTTTATAAAATAGGCAACGTCTACTTTGATCTGAAGTCTAGAGGAGACAAGTATGGCAAACTCGTTGGTGGGGCCCAACAGCCAGTCGGAGAGCCAGGTGGGTTGACCATACCTCCGCCCTTGGGGACCCTGTTAACCTCTGCCTCACATTGTAGCTTCTTGGGAGGCTCAAGCACAGATGTGGCTTTTCCTGCTTCCCCAAGTGCTTAGTGTAGAGTCCTGCACTAGGCTTACTCAGGGCATGGCCACAGTGACCTTACACTTGAACATTGTAATGTTTAGAATTCAATTCATTTTCTTGAATAGATGAAACATGTGTAATATAAAACTCAAACCACATGTGAAGCTTCTCCCTCTGACTCCTGCCATGGATGTAGATCTTCTCCCTGAAGATCTGTTCACCCATTTCTCGTCTGTCTACAAAGATGTATACACACATGGTATAGCATATTTTAACAATCTTCTCCATCTCTTTCTTAAAGATATTAAATCTCCATATGTATTTGGACCTTGTTCTGTTCTTAGTTCTGGTCTTGTTATGTAAAATTAATTTTTTTTAATGGAAGGAGGTAAGTATATACATCTAGATAAAAAATAATTTCAAAAGAATTCTAATTAAGAAAACTGAACGAGAACTTCAGCAGAAAAGATGAACTGGCCAAGTTATAGGACGGCCTTTGGATGTTGTCCTTCGGCCTCATAAAATAATCCGTTTATGTTAATGGCATCGTTTACTCGACTTTTCAGAAATGTTATTTGTTACATCTACCCAGTCAGTAGTACACTACGTTACGTACCTTCTCTCAAGCACCCAAGCAGAGAATTTCCGGGTCGTCCATGCACATGAGGTGTGACTACCAAGGGCATGGATTTCCTGTGTCTTATGGAAGTTTCTAGTAAGTTTTTAGTAGTTACACGTTCTAGCATCAGCCATACTTTTCAGAACTTAAATAACCCTTTTCTACAAAAGCAATATATCACTGTTGTTGTCAGTTACCATTGATTCAGCTCTGGCTCTTGAAGACCTTATGTGTAACTTACAGTGCAGCCCGACCCTAGCCACCCTCACAGCCTCTGCTCTGAGTGCGTTCGTGTGACTTTTGTCAGTTCATCTCATTGAGCATGACCCTTGTTTTCACTGACTCTGCTAACCATGACTGGTCTTTGCTGATAACTTGTTCAGAGTGAGGGAGTCAAACTCACCACCATCACTGCTTAGCACCATTCCAGTTGTATTTCCTCTAACACTGACTTGTTCGTTCTTCTGGTGGGCCGCAGTGCACTTAGTATTTCCTCAGTGACATCACACTTTGACTGTATCCTCTCTTCTGTCTTCCTTCTTCAGTGTCTAACTTTTAAATCTTTTAACAGCTTCAGTATTTTCTTCACTTATTATGATATTATCAACTCAGTTGTGAGAATTTTTGTTTCTTTGTGTTGAGGTGTAATCTTTACTGAAGGTCTTTGACTTTCAACAGTAAAAGCTTCAAGTCCTCTTCATTTTCAGCAAGCAGGGTTACATCATTTGCATATCACAGGCCATTAATGAATCTTCTTCTGATCCTGATGCCATGTTCTTCTTCATTTAGTCCGGCTTCTTGGATTATTGATTAGTATACAGATTAACTAAGTAAGGTGAAAGGATACAACCCTGCCACATGCCTTGTCCCGTTTTTAACCATGCGGTATCCTTTTGTTCTTCTCAAACGGCTGGTTGATCCATATATAGATTCTACACCGGCAACATTAAATCTTCTGAAATGTGAAATGTAATAGAAAAAGATCGGTAAATTAGGACATGTTTTTCCTAATAATTGATAAAACCATTCACACAGATTGAAAAATTTGTAACATCTTGCTGTATATCATTTCAGAAGCAAGAATTTTAACTTTTTTATGCTTGAAAGAATACAAGAGAAAACAAATGCATTGACTTCATGGGTTATTATAAAGAGGAGACCCTTATGGTCAACACCCATGAAGGAGATTCAACCTTACAGACACACCAGGCTGCTCACACCCCACAACTAAGCACAACCCCGCGGAAACTGGTGTGGAGGTTGTGTCTGACTTCTCTGACTACTCAAGGGGGGAGGAGACTCAAACTCACAATCAGCCCAAGACCAATTCCCATGAGGCACAGGTCAGATATGCCTCCACCCTACAACTTTTGTTACCCTATTCTGACTCCAACCATCCCCCTCTCATAGCCCTCTCTGCTTCACATTGGGATTCAGTAATACGTTGCAGTGACCACACAGAACTCATAGGGAATATTCATTGTTAGGCGGTTTATTACAGAAGTGAACCGGGTACAATTGAGGATTAGAAACAATTTAGGATGCAGAAGTTGTCCAGTCAGGAATGCCTCTTCTCTGCCGTACTGCAAACATGCCTCACTCTTGTCTATGGCCCCTCAGCCTCTTCCCTGCTCAGGCAAGTGTATAGAATAAATGCCCAAAGGGCACATTCTGCAAGCCAGCCTTCTGCCCATTGCCACTCAGCTTTACTTGGTCCATGGGCCCAGAAACCCACAGCTACTCTGTCTCTCTATGCTGCTGACTCTGCCAACTGCCACCACTTTCCCAGGGAGGGATCTCAAGCTCCGTTCATGACGCTTTATTCTGGATGGTGAACAGAGCCCTGGCATTTTTCTGTTCCTGCTTCTAAGACAGCTTCTTTTAAACCTAGCAGGATGACAAAACAAATCAATCTCAGTGTTAGAGTCTTTGTGCACCTGGTTTGCATAGTCCCACCCAGACTTTTGGTGGGAGTTAAGAAGACTTTGGACTTCTGGTGTGGCGCTGTGAATCAGCACTGGACTGCGAACCACAAGGTTGGCAGTGCAAACTCACCAGATGCTCCTCGGAAACCCTATACAGGGTCGCTCTGAGTTGGAACCGACTCGACAACACTCAACAAGAAAACTTTGTATAGAAAAGCCATATCCAGTAAATTTACGGTGCCACACTCCCCCTTCTTTAAGTACCCACTATCCCATTATGTTCGTGACCTGCCTTTCCTGGTGGTTCATCCAAGCATGTGCCCCTCAACACAATCATTTAGCCTTACCTGTTTTATATTTTCATGTCTTTTAGAGTGTTTTGTTTTAATCTGTGGTTTCCTCCCTCTGCAATTTACTTAATAAAGAAACATCACTTGTCATGTAGTTTTCTCAGTTTGGCTTTTGCTGTGTGTGTTCCTGTTTTGTACCTAACGCTTTCCTCTGTCCCATGTATATTTTTTCAAGTTGATAGTTTAACCTACAGCCTTTATGAGATTTTGAATTTCTGTAGATACCTATTTTTATAGATGCTGGTGGTGTTGTATTCTTGTTAAATGCCATCGAGTGGGTTCTGACCCATAGCAACCCTGTATAGGGTTTCTGAGGAGCAGCTAGTGAGCTTAAACCACTGACTTCATGGTTCAAACTGACTTTGCAATCCAGGACTCCAGATGCTTGTGTATTCTTCCTCAAAAAAGATATAATATCTGATTTATTTATTTATTTTTTTACTGTTGGTAGCAGCCATTGTTGCACTATGCTTATATTCTTTTTTTTTTATGAAAATTTATAATCTTGAGTGAACAAACATTTTGATATGAAATATTTCAACAAATAAGATTTTCTGTAAACAACCAAGCAATCAATTTTTGTGGCCACACCTTCATAATAAGTGGCTGTATAGACCGCTAGGTTGGTTTGAACTACAGTGTTGGTAGCTCAAGCTCTCTAGCTGCTTCTCAGAAGCCCTATACAGGGTCATTATGAGTTGGAACTGACTTAACAACAGCATTATGATCTTTACGAGGCAGGAGCATTAAAAGTTAAAAAGAAGGACCACATACCCTCCTGAAGGTAGAGATTACTCTGCCAATTTTGCTAATATTGTGTTTTTTTCTAAGAAGAGCTACATTCCTTCACTCAACCTTAATTTCTTTTCTTTAGCTTTTATTGTGAATTGAGTGAAGGTTAACATACAAGATTGTCAGCTTTATCCTCTACCAATCGTTGTTTGTTTGTTTATTTGTTTCATCTCAGTGATTATAATCCTCTCCCTGCAAAACAGTTACCCTGCTCCCTTCCTGTGGCTTCCTTTTTTTTTTAACGTTTTTATTTTGAATTGAGTGAAAGTTTACATGGGGGAATGCCAGTTTTATACTCACCTTAATGTATTTCGTTTCATTACAATGATCGTGCATCATCATTCAACAGTATTTGCTTCTGTTCCCTCTGAATTATTTTTTTTATGTACACAAAAACACTTAAGAATATGTGATCATTTAAATAATCAAAGAGCATGTTCTGCAAGCCTGCCTCCTAGCCACCAGTACACAGTGTTTCTCTTTTCGTGAATTTAGAGTCCTCAGCTGCTCTATCTCTCCATGTCCTCATCTGTGCCTCCATCTCTCGTGTTGCTGCTTCTCTGGATAGGGTCCCACATTTCATTCATGCTCTTCTCCCTTTATGGTCCTAGGGTCCTCTGTTCCTGCAATGTAAGATTAACTACTCCCCTCTTTTTGTTAAAAAACTTCTACCTTTACAGTTGTGACAGTCACAATCATGATAACAGTTACTCACTATTGAGTCATATGAATCTTAGCCCCATATCTGTTCACCAGACCCGTCGAGACAAGATGAGAACTATTCAGTGGGAATTCTGCCTCCTGCACACTCTGAAACTAAACTCCCTCTTGAAAACTTGTAAGCCATTCACTTCATGCCTTTATTACCCCCCTCCCCCATCTGAGGTGGCCAATGTCTAAGTTGCCTGGCCCTATCTACCCTGTGTACAGAGGGGATACGATTGATCCTTGATATGAAGATTCCTTCCCTTTCAGTTGGTATTTTGAGCTACTACCTCCATAAGTATAGGTTAATTTTCTCAAATTATAGCAATTTGATTCCTTTATCAAATTTTTTTTTATCTTTTAGTCAAATTCTGATCATCAAGCCGTCGAAGCTAGGTCAAATAGGTACCATCTGCAGGGCTTCCTTTTTACATCTTATTTTTCACAGATCAACAAAGCAAACGTATTGGATGTATACATGCAAAACAAAAAATATATATATTCATTTAAATGTCCAAAGGGTACATATTGTGAGCCAGCCTCCTGCTGACAGCACACAGCCTTACTCAGCCCGTGGGCCTGGAGTCCTCGGCTGCTCTGTCTCTTCCACTGCCTCTGCCGTCGCCACTCCGCTAGGTAGGATCTCACCGTCATCTCATGCTCTTCCTTCTTGATGGTCCTGGGATCCGCTATTCCTAAAATTAATGATTACTCTCTCTTTTCACTTACACATCTTGTACAATTATAGTTGTGACAGTCGTGATTAATCATGCTACCAGTTACTCACAATTGAATCATAAAATCCTATCACCATCATCTCCTATTCCCTTTCCCCA
>NW_006408547.1:18894634-18895724 GCF_000296735.1 Chrysochloris asiatica | reverse complement strand
TGAAGACGGGCTTACAAGTTTTCTCTAATCATGTTTCCCAACATTGCTTTCTATACCACTCAAGTGTCTACTTTACAATAGTAGGTAATGGAAACCAATATTCATAAGACAGTCAAGCATTTTAGTATTATATCTCATCTTCAAATTATCCCTGGATCCCTATTTCACAGAGCCCTGTTGTTCCAAGGTTGAGCATGCTTCATTATTTACCTCTATCCCACTTAGGCCATGCAAAACTGTCTCAGTGTTCCCTTATATATCTTGTTCTTCCTCCTCCTCCCCCTTCTTGTATTGCCCTCCCCAACACCCAAACTAAACCTCCCATGCCACCCCACTGTTCTGGTTACCTTATATTCCTTTTAAGACAGTCTATTTGGTGTGGTGCTGTGGGTTAATATGTAAGACTGCAAAGGCATTTGAACTGCAAAGGTGGCGGTACAAGCTCACCAGCTGCACACAACTTCCTTTAGAATGTTTTTCATTGCAGGGTTGGCTTTGGCAAAATCCCCTAGCTTATGTTTATTCTGGAATGTTTTGATTACACCATTGTATTTGATTGACAGCTTTGCAGAGTAGAGGATTCTTGGTCAGAAGTTTTTTCTTTCAGGATTTTATGTATGTCTCCCCATTGTCTTCTTGCCTGCATGGTTTCTGTTGAGAGATCTGAGCTTAATCTGACTTGTTTGCCCTTGTATGTTAAAATTCTCTGTTCCCTAGCTGCTTTCAGGATTCTGTCCTTGTCTTTGATTTTGGAGAGTTTATTATTATATGTCTTGGTGATTTACTTTTAGGGCTTATCCTTCCTGGGGTTCGTTGAGCTTCTTGAATGCTTATCTTTTCACTTTTCAGGATGTTAAGAAAGTTTTCTTTCAGCAGCTCTTCAACTATGTCCTCTGTGGACTAGTGTGATTCTTCCTGTTCTGGAATGCCGATATTTCTTCAAAGTTATTCCTCTTCTTGTTGTCCAACATGAATCTTAGGCCTTCTTCAGATTTTTTTTATCTTTTTTTCTGTTTGCTCTTCTATATTAGTGGTGTTGAGAGATTTATCTTCTAGCTCACTAGTTCTGGTTTCTGTCTCTTCATTTCTA
>NW_006408547.1:18889435-18893616 GCF_000296735.1 Chrysochloris asiatica | reverse complement strand
CTATGGGTCAGAACCGACTCGAAGGCACTTAACAACAACAACAAACAAATTCCCCTAGCAGTAAGCCTTCCAACATTCTAAATATTCCTTTATATGTGGTTCAGAGTTCTGGCACCGTCCTCTGAGCCTGCTTGGTCAGATATTCTGTGTTGTTACTGACGGAGAGCCTCACTGCACTTCTACCTGATCCGCTATCTTGTTTGTTCTCCAGTTAGATTTTTGTTGTTTAATCATGAGGGACTCATGGACTTACACATATTTGATGTGTTTCATTCCATTGCTATTATTATCCTTATGAATCTTCAAATTCTCTTATTTTTCCATTGGGGGCTTTTTCATGTGATTTTACAAGTCCTTCCAACACAACCCTAGTAATATTTATTAGTTGCACTGCTGTCTCTTTGTTATGGTAAGACGCTTTGGGGTGTTTTGTCATTTCCTGCCCCACATCTGGAAATAGCCATTTCTTCTGAAAGCCCTGTTTTCTTTTAATGGGTAAAGGTACTTTTATGTGATGATATAGGCACAGGATATTTATTACTGTATCAGTCATACTTTCTAAGTCTTTTCAATGGATAGAGGTAATAAATAAAAGGGGTCCCAGGGTGACACTGTGAGTTAATGCGCTGGACTGCAAAGTCGGTTTGAATCACAAGGTCAGCAGTTCAAGCTTACCAGTTGCTCCTTGGAATCCCTATGCAGGGTCACTGTGGGTTGGAACTGACTTGACAGCTCTTAACAACAACAACACATGAAATACAAACCCATGTAAGATCATGCTAATAATCACACTCACCTCTACAGCCATTCACTTACCTCTTCTCCTTTACATTGGTTATCTCTTTTTAACTTATATAGAAATTTTGTGTTTTAAGTATACCAAGGATACTCAACGACTCAGTTACCATTCACTCGCTGTATGTGTTTGCTTTACATGATGATTGAAAACCATTTTTTAAAGGTTTTTTGGGCACATCCTCCCCCATTTTTTGAACAGCAGATATAGGTCGTTTTCAGTGGCAGCACCTAGCCATTACACACCGTACCACCACCACCATGCTCCTTATTTAGGCATGCCATTGTTGTGAAGTGCTGTCTAGTCGGTGCCAAACTATAGCTACCCTGTATAGGGTTCCGAGGAGCGGCTGGTGAGCTTGAACCACCAACTTTGTGGTTCAAATCGACTCTGCAGTCCACCGCATTAATCCATAGCGTCCCCCCCACATAAAGTATATGAAGAGGAGTGAGAAGGATGTGGCAGTCTACCTTCATAGAGATTTACAGCCTTGTAGACCCTGCCGGGCAGGCCCACTCCATCCTGTACGGTTGTCAAGAGTCGGTATTGACTCGATGGCAGCGAGTTAACTAACCGTTTATCATTGGCAGTTGATTCGGACAAACGACATGCCAGTGATTTTGCCCTATGGAAGGCGGCTAAATCCCAGGAGATTTTTTGGACATCGCCTTGGGGAAATGGCAGGCCTGGCTGGCACATAGAATGTTCCACCATATCCAGGTAAGGTTTCCTTCAATACATTTTGTGTTTGTATTCATGTTAAAGTTCAAGCAGTGCCTGATTTGGTCAGCAGAGGGTGTAGATGTCAGCAAGTTTAGTGTAAGAACCGATGCCAACAAAGTTGATTGAGAAGAAAAAGTAGTGGTAAAACATGACCAGTCACAAGAAGTGAAATAAAACAAAAATGATTATATGCGTGTATCTTTCTTTATATCAGCTCTTCCTCTTGTTACTAGAAAAAGGCTGCTTATAGTTCAGCTCTTGATTTCTTGGCACATAAAAGGTTAAGCGGTGTTCTGTGGTGGGTTTCGGAAAATGTTTGTCTATGGAGGAGTGCAGAGCCTCTAGCACTCCGCACCTGGCTGACTGTTATGGACTGAATTGTTCTTGTGAAGAGCCATTGAGTCAGTTTTGACCTGTAGCAGTTTCCGAGGAGCAGCTGGTGAGCTTGAACCACTGACCTTGTGGTTCAAACCAACTTTAGCAGTTCAGTGCAGTAACCCACAGTGCCACATTACGATATACCCCCCAAAATAAGTGTGGTAAATCCTAACTTCTATGCCTGTGGGTCATCTTTGTTATGTTCATGAGACAGGATAAGCGTAGGGTGTATTTTGAGACATAAAAGAGATTAACATATTGAGCAAAGAGAGA
Organism: Chrysochloris asiatica; assembly: GCF_000296735.1. NCBI lineage: Eukaryota > Metazoa > Chordata > Mammalia > Afrosoricida > Chrysochloridae > Chrysochloris > Chrysochloris asiatica. The sequence goes on along the minus strand of NW_006408547.1, from coordinate 18,891,446 downwards.
TGGGATAGGATAGCTACCAAGAACATGGAGCTCTCTCTCCAAGGAATCAGGAAGCAGAAGCTGAAGAGGCGAGGACCTTCCTCCTGAGAGCTGGAGGTCTGATTCCAACTAATAGTCTCCTAGACTGTGAGACAGTCAGCTTCTGTCTGGTGAAGGCAGCCACTTAGCATAACGCTAGGTAAGGAACACACCGACCAAGCCGCTTGCCTTTCTTCCAGGAGAGCATAGCCTGCCATTGATGCATGTGCTCTTCATGGGCAGGTGCATTTTGATTATCTTATTTTTATTGAATCGATGAGCAGACCAACTCTCGGCCTCCCTCACAAACACCCAAACCTGCTGCTTGATCAAATCTCATTTCATAGCCTCTCTGTTCTCACTTTTTTGCCTACAAATTCTTTCCTCTGCCTCTTTGTACCAACTCTTTCATCTCAGGCAACAAATATGCACAAGACTTTTCTGTTAGGAAATCTCCAAAGATTAAATAAAGAACTCTTTTTGATCCTGGACTCTCTTCGACCTTACCATCTTATTTGTCTTCTTTGTTAGCAGGGTTTCTTGGAAAGCTAGTCTCCTTTCACTGACTACGCTTCTTACTTCCAGCTCAACACCCTGCCATCTGGCTTTACTCCCCCTTGTCAACACTGAAGTGTGGTCACTGAGGCCACCACAGTACACATCCAGTCGGATGCCTGGGCCACTCCTTTATGGCCCCTCTTCCATAGCAAACACTGGTTTATTGAAACTCTCTTGCTTCCCTTGGCTTTTATGAAACAGCATTCTTCAAGGGTTTTATATCTGATTGAGACTGCCCATCTCCTTGTGTGATCTTCTCTGTAGACTTTCCTTTCCACATTGGGGCCTCCCTGGGGTTCCATCCTTAGCCAGGTGCCTCTTTTCCTTATGCGTCCCGTCCTGTTCCCTTGTTTTAACTGCTATGTTTATTCCTGGCTGCTCTTTTGACTTCTGAGGCCAGTTACCTGTTTGAGGCTCTTGGATGCTGCAAAGGCACTTCACAGTCAACATCTTGAAGGATAAATTCACCTTCCTCCTCTACCAGCCACATTTGATATCTTAGCTAATGACATTACCATCTACACAGCTAACTCCAGGGAGAGTTTGAGAGAGAGTCCACAGATGTGCTGCCCAATGAAGTCCAAGCCACACGTGTGGCAATTCCAATTTCAGGCAATTAAAATTAAGTAACATTTTTACATCCAGATTTCAGTCCTTCTAGCCACTGGTCAGTACTCAAGAGCCGCACGTGTCCGGTGGCTCCCATACTGGACAGCACAAGTATACAACATTTGCATCAGTGTGAAGGATAGTGGCTAGCACTGGCCGCTGAGAAGCATTTGCTATGACATATATTCAATCTGTCAGTAGGACTGGCCGATTTTTCTTTTTCCCTTTTGTCTTAGGCTGGGGTTTTTTAGAGAAGCATATGTATGTATGTATGTATTGTTAGGTGCCATCGAGTCGGGACCGATTCAGCGACCCTGTGCATAACAGAACGAAACACTGCCCAGTCCTGGACCAACCTCACAATGGTTGACACACTTGAGCCCATTGATGCTGCCACCTGGCCAATCCATCTTGCTTGGTCTTCCTCTTTTTCTCTGACCCTCCACCTTACCAAACATAATGTCCTGCTCCAGCGACTGGTCCCTCCTGACAATATGTCCCAAGTATGAGAGATGAAGTTTGGCCATCCTGGCCTCCCAGGAGCACTCTAACTTTACTTCTTCCAACACAGATCTGTTGGTTCTTTTGGCATCCCATGGCACTTTCAATATTCTCCTCCAACACCATAGCTCAAAAGCATCAATTATTCTACAGTCTTCCTTATTCACTGTCCAGCTTTCGCATGCATATGAGGTTATTGAAAATACGATGGCTTGAGTCAGGCACACCTTTGTCCTCAAGTTGACATCTTTGCTCTTCAACACTTTATAAAGGTCTTGTGCAGAGGATATATATATATATATATATATATATAGTGTATATATGT
>NW_006408547.1:18879127-18881334 GCF_000296735.1 Chrysochloris asiatica | reverse complement strand
TATAATCACCAAAAAAGGAGCGGAGGGAGAGAAGGAAAAAAAATCTGTAGCCTAATATGAGTATGACTTCAATGACCTCTTTTCAGATTCTTGCTTTCAAAGCTGCCTGAGAGATTTCAAAATGCCACTGTTGGTTGTTATGATGTACATTAGGCTTTAATTTAATTTTCGGCCATTTTATTTTTACACTATCTTTCCCTCTCTACCGCCCTGTCCTGGCCTTTCCCGTATTTTAATAAAATACGTTCAGGGCCTGCTCTTGGGCTGAGTATCTGTACACATGTGTCGCAGAAGAACCCACCAGTGGTGAGGGTAGGGGGTATCCACTTGCTCAGGCACCCCCCTCCCCAGTCACCAGAATGGAACTGTGCAAACAGTGGGGGGCTTAGGGGGCAATGACCAGATAATAAAAGAAAATTAGAACACACCAAAATCGACAAAGCGTATCGTCCACCTCTGCTCCCAGGTTCCCGTGGCGTTTTTCCGTGGTTTTTCTATTCCCCCGCTTGGTCTTGCCATGTTCTCACCCAAGGTGTCAGCTCCAGGCCTCCAAGCCCAGCCCAGCCCAGCCCAGCCCAGCAGATTCAAAAGTATGCGATTTCTTATTTTAGCTTCAAGTTCCACAAGCTATAAGCCTTCAAACTTTTAAATATTCCTATCTCTGTGGTTCCGAGTTTTGGAGCTCTGCCCTGGATCTGCTTTGCCTGGTATTCTGTGGTATGGCTGACGGTGAACTTCAATGAACCTCTACCCTAGCTTCCATCCTTCTTGGTCTCTTCCCTAGATTCTGTTTTGGCCAAAAGTTTTTGTAGCAGCTATGTTTCTGGTTTATTCCTGAGGTATATCATTTTTACAAAATCGTGAACGTAAACAACTTTTAACAACAGCCCCAATGTTAACAGAGGCACCCTAAGACAAACATAATTAGCACTGAGTTTATGTGATTAAGTGTTCTAAAATTGGTTAAAGTCTTGTGTACCTTTTAAGCCACTGTGTGTTTCCTACCAATTAAATACATATTTAATCTTGTATCTATTTAAATAAATGTATAAATAAATTAACTGCATATATATTTGAATGTTTTAACTCATGTACATAGTTGCTTAAACTTGATAGCTGTGATATTCCATATGTTAGTGTCACCATTGCCAGGAAGTCACTTTCTGCCTGCTACCAAACCTATGGAGTCCTGGTTTGGCTCTGTGAGATGAGCACTGGACTTCAAGGTCGGCAGTTCAAACCCACCAGCCGTTCCGTGGAAACCCTATACCAGGTCGCTGTGAGTCAGAGCTGATTTCATAGCACCGCCCCCCGAATATTTTTGGGAACATACTGACACATCTGTTGTTCCCAGATCAGCTCATGGATTCAAACCATTAGCCTTTTGTTTAGCAGCTGAGCATTTAACCCTTGCACCACCAGGTTAATTTATGTTCAGCACTAAAAAGTTAATTTTGGTTCGGTGAATTATTTAATATCTTTTCTAGCTGTGGTGGTGGTGATGTGCCATGGAGTCAGTTCTGACGCATAGCGACCCTGTACAGGGTTTCTGAGGCTGAAAATCTTTACGGGAGCAGAAAGCCTCATCTTTCTCCCACAGAACCACTGGTAGTTTCGAACTGCTGACCTTGAGGTTCACAGCCTGATTTGTAATCACTATGCTACCAGAGCTCCCTTATTCTAGCTGTAGTGGTTGTAAACTCTTCCCAAATGATTTTTTTTTTTTTTTAACTCTGATGGATTTGAGTAACAAAAGGTGGGGGAAGATGCTGATCTAAGATGACTCAGTTGTGAGTGATTGTTAACAGGGTTAATGGTGATTGGTTGAGTTTGCCATCCTGCTGGGCATAAAATGAGCCATCTCAGCAGTGGGAGTCTCTATACGAGCAGGAGCAAGAGCCAGGAGTGAAGATCTCTCTGCGTTGAACCCCTTTGACCCTGGAGCAGAAAACTGTGACAAGGAATCCCTGAATGAGAAAAGCCGCTGGAGAAGCAGGAGGCTGAGCACCAGACAGAGCTGTGGGCTTCTCAATCCATGGAGCAAAGTAAAGCTGAGTTTCTCTGGGCCGGAGGCGCTTCTGTAGTGAGGTATCTCTAGGCACATATGTGGGGAGGGGAAGCTTGGTTTGCTGACCCACAGAGCTAGAGCTGAGCACCTGTGGGCTAAGGCTTGTGGCATTTGTCTGCAGTGGTAAAAGACAGTGCCC
>NW_006408547.1:18878071-18879027 GCF_000296735.1 Chrysochloris asiatica | reverse complement strand
ATACAAACATATATATATAGTGTATATATATAAATGTGTAAAGAGAGGTTTATTATCCTGCAATTGTAGAGTCCCAGGTCCTCAGCAGAGAATGACAGACCCGCCTGAATGTCCATTATATTGGGAACAGGCCACGCCCCCACAGAAGCCGCTTCTCATACAGTTAACTCTGCCTGTATTCGGTTTCATACACATAGGACTAAGCACACCCCAGCTGCTAAACCTTAGGCAATCCTGGTCCAGCCGCATTGACACAGACCCTCGCCATCACACCTATCAAATGGCACTCGTAGCTTTCTTCCCTCGTGTCTGCACTCAGTTTTCCTCTTCTGTTGGCTGGAGTTCCTTTCATCTAGACTCCTATAGATAAATTACACAGAAGTGCTATTGAGTATTCCAACGTACAGTGAAACAAAACGTCATCTGGTCTTGTGTCATCCTAGCATGATCACCAGCATGTACCAGTTCATCGTTGTGGCTTTTGTGACCAGAGGACCTATGGTTTCCCTCATCATCACCAGTCAGCTGCTTCACCAAATATGTCTATAATGTTTGCACTACACTGACTGATTTTTGGAATTAGGTTGCCAGGCCTTTATTCCTAATGTTAGTACTAATATTTCTTCCTAGTATTAGTCTTTTTTTCTTTTTTGTAGGTTCCCTCTTGAAAGCTTGTAAGCCAGTCACTTCTTGCCTTTGTAGCCTCCCCCGCCCCCCAACTTTGGGAAGCCAATGTCCAAGTTGCCCATCCCTGTCTAATCTGTGTATGGAGGGGGTGAGAACGATCCTTGCTGTAAAGATTTGTTTCCTCTTTTGATCTACTGCATCCATAGGTGAGGTCAAGTTCATCAAATTGTATCAGGTTACGCTTTTTTCCCTCTTCTGTCTTCTTCTAGTTGAGCTCTGATCATCCAGTCATTGAAGTCAGGTCAAGTGGGTATTATCTGCAAGTGTGG
>NW_006408547.1:18872204-18877971 GCF_000296735.1 Chrysochloris asiatica | reverse complement strand
GAACGCAGCTGAGTAGAAAGGGCTTTGGGAGGGATTGCTAGGGCCTTTTGTTTTTTACATTAATGTAGACTAATTTAGCACTGGTGTCTTAAATTTATTTAAATGAACTTTTTTTTTAGTACACCTTTAGATTTATAGAAAAGTTTCAAAGATTGTTCAGATTGATTCTTTATACCTTTTATCCGTTCCCCCTACTATTAACATCTTACATTACTATTGTTTATTTACCACAATTCTGGAACCAACACGGATCCATTATTTCTAACTGATCTCCAGATTTCATTGTTGTTGTTATGTACCATGGAGTCGGTTCCGACTCATAGCAACCCTGTACAGGGTTTCTGGAGCTGTAAATCTTTACGGGAGCAGAAAGCCTTAGGACTTCACTAATGTCATTTTGGAGTCCTGGTATGGCACTGTGGGTTAATGCACTATACTGCAAAGTCGGTTTGGACCACAAGGTCGTTGGTTCAAGCTCACCAGCCATTGCTTGGAAACCCTCTACGGGGTCATTATGGGTCAGAACCGACTCAACGGCACTGACAATAACAACAGTGTCATTTTACTGTCCAGAAGACCATATTATATTGAATCACAGTGTCTCCTTAGTCTTCTGCCATCTGTGATGGTGTCTAAGCCTTCCCTGGTTTTACAGTCAGGGTCATTTGAGGAGTCCTGGTCAGGGTATTGAGTGTCTTTTCATTGCTTTGGCTGACGTTTTCCTCTTGGTTATGGCTGTTGGGGAGGCAGACCAGAGGTGAAGCGCTCTTCGTATTGCATGATACCAGGGTTACATATTATCAGCAAGGTTACATACTATGAGTATGTGCCTTTGTTGTTGTTGCTGGGTTGTTGGGGGTTTTTTGTTTTTGTTTTTAATGTTTATTTAATTTAAAGATTTTCTTGCAATTCTTTTCGTCCTTAGTACCTATTACAGTCAGTGTCTGCTGTGTTAAAAGTAACTTGAATTAATATATTTTTTCCTTTAGTCTTTGGTGTTTTTTGTGTTTTTTTTTCCAGTTAAATACAGGGCTGTGTTCATTCGTTTGTTTGTATTTAATTTTAAGGCTTTCATTTTCCCCTGTGCATTTTGCATTTAATTTAATTTTTAAAATATTTACGATATTTGCATGGCCTGAAGGCCAAAACCTTACAAAAAAGCTATCATCAGCTTTTATTCCCATTCCTATCCCTTTTATACTCCTGCTGATTTTCATTAGTTTGTGATTAATTCTTTTGCCACTTGTTGCAAGAATAAGTGGGTGTGTCCATAGCATATAAAATATAATAGGCCCCAAATGCACTTGTGTAATATTATTCTTTCATATCTGTTTTTTCACTTAGCAATATATCATTTCATGTGACATTTACTAAGTATCAATTCAAAGAGCTCCACCGCATTTGTTTCTGTGACATCACAGTGCTGTATTCTGTGGATTGACCAGTGTTCATTAGTCACCCTCCATGGGGGAGCATTTAGGTTGTCTCCAACATTGTACTATTGCATATTGTTGTTAAGTGCCATCGAGTCAATTCTGAATCATTGCGATTGCATATCTGCTATGACAACCCTTGTATATCTTTGTGTTAGTGGAGGTGAGAGTTGCTTTTTTTTTTTTAAGTATCATTATTAGCCTTATAAGGAGTTCTGGTAGCGTAGTGGTTACGAATCGGGCTGCGAACCACAAGGTTCAAAACTAGCAGCTGCTCCATGGGAGAAAGATGAGGTTTTCTGCTCTCGTAAAGATTAACAGCTTCGGAAACTCTGTACAGGGTCGCTGTGAGTCGGAACCGACTCCACGGCACATAACAACAACAGCAAATTAGCCTTATAGATTAGCTACACCAGTCCTCACTTGTCAACATGATTAGGTTCCAAAGAGCAGGTTGTTATGTGAAAATGGAGGGATAACTGCATCAGACCCCAAGATGAAGTATGGCTGCACCATTACATAACTGCCAAATTACAGCAATTCCTAAGTGATGTCATTTCCTGTTGCCAAACCGCTGAGAACCGTGGCCCAAGTTGGTATGAAACCTTAACGAGGCAACCCACAACTTAGTAGTTGGTGTACAGATATTTATTACAACTAGCAGTTTTTTAAATGAGAAACTATGAATAAAGTATGGTTAAGGAGTCCTGGTGTGGTGCTGCAAGATAAGGCACGGAACCGCAAGGTCGATTGGAGCCTCAAGACGGCGGTTCAAACCTACCAACGGCTCCTTGGAAACCCTACATAGGGTCACGCCGACTCAACAGCACTTAACAACAACAAGGTGAAAATTACAAACTACACAGGGGCTTCAAAAAGGTTATGGAAAAATTGCATCATCTTCCAATTCTACCTTTCTACTACCGTTTAAAAACCCCGTCATTAAACCCATTACCAAATCAGTGTTGACTCTTAATGATCTCCAGACCTTTTGATTCATGGCTGTGTGTTTAGCTACTGCAGCTCCAGACGCCTTGACAACCTGCTGTTGTTGTTTAGTGCTGTCGAGTCAGCTCCGACCCATAGCGACCTCTTACAGCGTTTCCAAGGAGCGACTGGTGAGCTTGAACCACCAACCTTGTAGTTCAAATGACTTTGCAGTCCAGCACATTAACTCCCAGCGCCACAGCAGGACTACTACATAGGAATCTTTGAGTTGAACAAATCCATTCAACTTCAAATCTGTCATTGTGTGGAGAGCTATTTGTCATCTGGTTAGATGTAAACATGTCCATTTATAGAGAGAGTAATTGTTTCTGAAACACTGTGCTCCATCCCAAGTATCTTATTCACTGATTTCAAAAGTGATTTTGTGTTCACCCTACATAGGATTCAGCTCATTCTTCTAGGTAGGACCGTCTTACCTCCACAACTAAATTTTGTTTGTTGTATTTAAGACTGAAGAGGAATTCTACCTTTCCCTCAAAGCCTCCTCCTGCCACCCTTAACTTATGGTTCATTTGAAAATAGATCAAATAATTCCTGAGTCATCAAACTCTTATTTCAATGAAGTGTGGTGGTGGTTACGTGCTGTGAAGTCGGTTCTGACTCATAGTGACCTTGCATAGGGTTTCCAAAGCTGTAAATCTTTATGGGTCCAGAAAGCCTCGTTTTTCTTCTGTGGAACATTTGATCATTTCGAACGGCTGATCTTGAGGTTTGCAGCCCAACTTGGAATCACTATGCTACCAGAGCTCCTCATATGAAGCCTGGGCCCAATTTTTCATTAAAAACCACTGCATCAAGCCCTCAGTCATGTATTTGTAAATGCCGCTGTGGGCTAATGCGTCAGATTGCAACTTCATTTTAACTGCAAGGGCAATAGTTGAAGCTCACCAGCTGCTTCTTGGAAACCCTGTACAGGGTCGCTATGGGTCAGAATCACTCTACGGCACTTCACAACAACAACAACTGACTTAACAGCAGACTGTACGATAAAAATTGAGTTCCAAAGAGTATTTATTTATTTATTTTGAGAATATTTATTTATTGGATTCAAATCATTTCTGAGTAGATCAAAAATACTTAGTAGGTTTCAAGTATAGTGTTATTAAATATTTTTGTTTAAAACTCTAAATAATGAAAGTAGCCTTCTTTTCCTGATGTAGATCATACGATCTGATGGCTTTTTGCCTCTCAATGACTCTAGCCAGGCCGAGCTTAATTCCATACTGCGCTTAGGTTTAAGTGTCCAGATGTCAATTTTTCTAAAGTGCCTCATACACCACTAACAGCTAAACTGCCAGAGTTAGAGGCAGAGTATATTTAAAAGCGCGCTGGGGGCTACTTCCCTGAAAGGAGCTTTGTGAGCACCCCTCTAATGGTCGCCTGGTTGTGCCTTTGTACCCCATTTCTACCTGTGACAGCCCCCTCTCCATGTTAGAAGGTCCTGCAGGGGTATGTGACTCATAGATGCTGTCAGTCACGGTTGTGGGAGAGTCCCGTTTTTGTGTACTATAAAAGGTCACCTCAGAGAGGTAAATCTTAGGATATTCATTCTGGTGTCTATGATTTCCTTCCTCTGGGTGATCGATGTTGTTTTGTCTTGTGTGGCGCTGGAGAAAAAGCCCTGGACTGCAAGGTCAGTTTGAACCAGAAGGTGGCGGTTCTAACCCACCAGCTGCTCCAGGGTTGCTATGAGTTGGAATTGGCTTGACAACACTTAACAACAACAGCAAGATTTGATAGAGTATCTATAATATTTATCTTTTTTATGGAGACTTTTAAAAATTTCCGTAAATATAATAAGTATTATGAGCCCTGGTGTGGCTCATGAAGCACTGGACTTCATGCTAACTGAAATAATTGAAAGGTTGCTAGTTCAAACCCATCAGCTGCTCTCGGAAACCCTATGTAGGGTAGCTATGAGTTATAATCGATTCCCTGGCACACAACAACAACAGCGTAATATATATGTAGAAATGGGGTTTCTTTTCTCCCCTAAAACACTCTTCAAATTTTCTCTCATTTTACAATTGTCCTAACATACAGCCAAGATTTGTTGTTAAGTACCTTCCATTCGGTTCTGACTCATAGCATCCCTGTATAAGGTTTCCAAGGAGAGACTGGTGAGCTTGAATTGCTGATCTTACAGTTCAAACCAATATGTACCCACAATTAATCTTTCCTAAACCTAAGTATTATCTTATTTGTTTCAGATCTCTTTTTTAAAAAAGGAATTGATCATTGTAAATAAAACAGATTTCTTATGTAGTCCTTTCAAATTCTGACATGTCACAGAGGTGACCATTCTCCACAGTATTTTGAATTCAAAGTAAGTTTAGAGATACTCTAAAACCCACCACTTCTTGTTGTTGGGTGCCATCGAGTCATTTCCGACTCACAAGCACCCCTGTGCACAACTTTGCCTGGGAATGCTGCATTTTCATAATCTTGGTTATGCTTGAGCCCATTGCTGCTCCCACTGTGCCCATTCATCTTGTTGGGTGTCTGCTTGGTTTTTAATGATCCTCCACTTTAGCAAGGTTGATGTCGTTCTCCAGGGACTGGTTCCTTCTGATAAACTAACTGTCCCAAGTATGAGAGACAAAGTCTCACCATCCTGACTTCTGAGGAACATTCTGCTTCTCCTTCTTCCAACACAGGTTTGTTTGTTCTCTGGCAGTCCATGGTGCTTTCAGTATTCTTCTCCATATATCATGATGTTACTTACTGGTACAGTTGTCAGGATTTTTGTTTTCTTTACATTGAGGTGCAACCCATACCAAAGGCTGTAATTTGACCTTCATCAATGAATAGTTTAAGTCTTTTTTGCTTTCTGCAAGCAGGCCTTATCATCTGCATATTGTTAATGAGTCTTCCTCCAATCATGATTCTGTGTCCTTTTTCATATAATCCAGCTTCTGGGATTATTTGCTCAGCATACAGACTGAATAAGTATGGTGAAAGAATACAAACCTAGTGCATACCTTTCCTAATTTTAAACCATTCAGTGTCCCCTTGTTCTCTTCAAACGACTGCATGTTGGTTTATGTCCAGGTTCCTCATGAGCACAATTAAATATTCTGGATACCCATTCTTTGTAACGTCGTTTATAGCTTGTCATGATCCACACAGTCAAAAGCTTTTGCATAGTCAATAAAGCACAGGTCAGCGTCTCCCTGGTACTCTCTGCTTTTAGTCAAGATCCATCTGGTACCAGCAGTGATACCCCTCAGTCCAGTGTGAACCTCTGTGGTTCCCTGTCTATGTATTATTGCAGCTGTTTTCAATTTTCTTTAGCAAAGTTTTGCTTGCATGTGATATTAATGATA
>NW_006408547.1:18869869-18870318 GCF_000296735.1 Chrysochloris asiatica | reverse complement strand
CTTGTATATTGCCCCCCTCTCCAGCACCCAAACTTTTCCTGTCTAATCCCTGCTCTGTGCTCCACCTTCCCCTCCCTCCCCTCACCTACCACCAACATCCCAGCAATCAACAAAGACTCCCTCCCACCCCCCTTTAGTATGGGTTCTTTTTCTTAGTCTTTTACAGTAGTGTTGCTATGCAGTATTTCTCTTTTTGTGATTGACTAAAGGTGCGCCTGACCCAAGCCATAACATTTTCAATAGCCTCATATGGATGCAATAGCTGGACAGTGAATAAGGAAGATCGTAGAAGAATTGATGCCTCTGAGTTGTAGTGTTGGAGGAGAATACTGAAAGTGCCATGGACTGCCAAAAGAACCAATAGATCTGTTTTGGAAGAAATAAAACCAGAGTGCTCCTTGGAGGCCAAGATGCCTAGGCTTCATCTCTTATACTTTGGACACATTGTC
>NW_006408547.1:18856355-18859155 GCF_000296735.1 Chrysochloris asiatica | reverse complement strand
TTGAAAACATTTTTGAAAGACATTAGAATATGTCATGGTTTCGTAGTTCTGTATCTTTTCAGATAGGATTCCCACTACACATACCGAGGGTGAGAAAAGGTGATTTTTTTCAAGTTTTAACAAAAACACTATGTACCGTATTTAGAACAAACAGTTTTTAGTAGGAGGAATAGGTATGAATTTGGGACTTTTTGAGGGACTGAAAATAGAATTTCAATTTTAAATTTCCATCATTGACATTATCATGCAAATTGACTGTAAATTGAGATTAATTTCTTTGTATTCATTTTGCATAAAAACGCTATATCAAATATAGTTTGGAAAAACCCCAAATTGTTGATTGAGTTAATGCACTATACTGCTCTGTTTCTTGCAGTTTGATGTTTGGAAGTCAATTGGATATCCATTCAGGTGGGATTGATTTAGCTTTTCCACATCATGAAAATGAGATTGCCCAGTGTGAAGTCTTCCATCAATGCAAGCAATGGGGAAATTATTTTCTGCATTCTGGTAAGTAATGACTTCACGTTAGTTTGTTCTAGTTGGAGTCTGTCTTTATTGACTACATTAGGAAATACATCGATAAATGAATAATAGATTAAGAAGTAGAGTTGTCTCTTAAATTACTCTTGAATTTTTGTTAGTTGAACATGAACTTCTCAGATTAGAATCGTGGACCTGTGTAATAGAATATTTTTTAAATGACTTCAGTGAGCCCATCGTATTTCAGCTGCCAAGTGCCCACTCTTCACTTAAGAAATCATGTGAAATAAGGTCTGTTCACCTTTGACCCAAGTTTTATTCTCACAGAATCCAAGTTTTATTCTCACAGAATAAATGTAGATAGAGCCAGTTGCAGGAAATCATCATAAGCCTTTGATCTGAAGAGCTGTACCTTAGTAGTAAATATTTGTCCTTGTGTAAGATTTAGTAAGACAGTTTGCCTTAAATACTATCTGAGACTTTATAGCATAATTCTTCCACATAATTATGCTATAATTTTTTATAGCGTAATTCTTTAATTGTATATTGATTAATTCTCTTGGGTAGGTTAGGGTTTATTAACTAAATGAAATCCAGTAAGCCCTTTAGTAAATGTGGATTCAGGGATCAAAGAAGACAACAGTAATATCTCTGGGGCTGACTGTGGAACCTGATCATCAATTACTCATATACAAGTTCAAGCTGAAGCTGAAGAACATTAAAACAAGTCCCCGAGAACCAAAATATGACCTTGAACTTATCTCACCTGAATTTTGAGAACATCTCAAGAACAGATTTGATGCATTAGGTACTAATGACACAAGCTGAGAAGATTTGTGGGATGACAGCAAGAACATAAATAAAGAAAGCAAAAGGTCATTAAGAAGACAAGAGAGAAGGAAAAGACCAAAATAGATGTCAGAAAAGACTCTGAAACTTGATCTACTGTGTAGAGATGCTAAAGTGAATGGAAGAAATAAGGAGGTAAAAGAGCTGAACAGTATTTCAACGGGCAGCTAGTAAAGACAAAAGTCAAATGTTATAATGAAATATGTAAAGACCTGGAGTTGGAAAACCCAAAGGAAAGAACACAATTAGCGTTTCTCAAGCTGAAAGAACTGAAGAAAAAATTCAATCATTGACTTGCGATATTGAAGGATTCTATGATCACTAACAATTGGAATGATCTCAAAGGCACTTAACAACAACAACAGTGTGCAAAATACAGAATTATGCAGGAAGCATCAAAAGAAGATGGAAGGGGCATACAGAGTCACTATACTAAAAAGAAGTATTTGATGTTCAATCATTTCAAGGGGCAGCATATGATCAAGAGCCAATGGTACAGTAGACATTGGCAAACAATAAGACTCCAGGAATTGATGGACTACAAATTGAAACCTTTCAACAAACAGATGCAGCAGTGGAGGCCCTAACTCATCTCTGCCAAGGAATTCGGAAGACAGCTCTCTGGCCAACTGATTGGAAGAGATCCTTAATTTGTGTCCATTTCAAAAGAAAGGTGACCCAATAGAATGCAGACATCTTCAAACCATATCAATAATATCACATGCAAATGAAATTGTGCTGAAAAAAATTCAAAAACAGCTGCAACTGTACATTGACAGGGAACTGCTAGAAACTTAACGCTGGATTCAGACAAGCCTATGGAACGAGGCATATCATTGCTGGCAATGATGGATCCTGGCTGAAAGCAGAGAATATCAGAAAGATGTTTACCTGGCTTTATTGACTATGCAAAGACTTTCGACTGTGGATCATCGCAAGCTATGGGTAAGAATGGGTATTCCAGAACATTTAAGTGTGCTCATGAGGAACTTGTAAATAAGCCATTAGACAGTTGTTTGACTAGAACAAGGGAATCCTGAATGATTTAAACTCAGGAAAGCTGTGTGTCAGGGTTGTATTCTTGCACCATGCTTTTTCAGTCTGTACACTGAGCCGGTAATCTGAGAAGCTGGATTCTGTGAGGAAGAACGTGGCTTCAGGATTAGAGGAAGCATCATTAACAACCTGCAATATGCTGACGACACAGCCTTGCTTGCCGGAAGCAAAGAGGACTTAAAATACTTACTGATGAAGATCAAAGACCACAGCCTTCAATATGGATTGCCCCGCAGTGTAAAGAAAATAGAAAGCCTCACCACTGGACAAGTAAATATCATCATGATAAATTGGGGAAAAAATTGAAGTTGTTGAATATTTCATTTTGCTTGGATCCACTATCAACACTTAGGTAAGCAGCAATCAGGAAATCAAGCAGTGTAGTGTTGTTGTTGTTAGGTCCCATCCAGTC
>NW_006408547.1:18852242-18854595 GCF_000296735.1 Chrysochloris asiatica | reverse complement strand
AAAAAAAAAAAAAGGCTTTGGACCACTGCTGGTTTTGAAACACTGTCAGAAAATGAAGAATCGTCTGTTAGAACAGGAAACAACTTCACTTGGAAATAAATCTTTTCAAAGTGTCATGTGGAAGGAATTCCAACCTCAGTTACAAGCTCCTTAAATTGATTTGGTTTTCTTCCTATCGTTCATATAGAAAGGAGTTGAAATAATACCATGGTTTTGATAAATCTGTGAAAACAAACTGTAATAAAAAATCTAATTAATCATACCCGGAAACTGGCAAGCTTATCTCTACAATTTGGAACAACTGTAAACAAGTTTTTATTACCTATTGCTTTGCTTGTAAAGTGAAAGATTTGTCACTTTTTCAGGTGTTTTAAAATGACAAAACAGGGATAAAACGAAGTGATGTTCTTAGTGTCACAGTTGTATGAGTATATTCTTGTCTGAGTTCTGAGTAAGTCATTTACCCAGACTCATTGTCTCCCCATAGTGTGGTGCTGGGCATACTTGATACCGGACTAAGTGGATGAAGGGTTTGGAGAACAAACTTTGATGTCAGTGTACTCATAGGATTTTGTATATTGTAGAATACAGTGTTTTTAAAGTATTTTATGATAACATGAATGAGTCTCCATATTTAAAGATTGACTTGTAGTCACAAGTCTCTGACTCAGGAGTCAGGTTTGAGGATTGTTTCTTACCTTCTATGGATGGAAGGGTTCCTGTTTTGGCGCTGTAGGATCAACACTGGACTACCAACCACAAAGTTGGCAGTTCAAACCCACCAGCTGCTCTTCAGAAACCCTATACAGGGTGATTATGAGTCGGAATTGACTCGACAGCACTTAAAACATCAGTGGATATAAGGGAGTCCTGATGTGGTGCTGTAGGATAAGCACTGAATTGCTAATTGCAAGGTTGGTTCTTCAAACCCACCAGCTGCTCCATAGAAACCCTATATATGGTCGTGAAGAGCTGCAACCAACTGGATGACACTTAACAACAACATGGATGGGAGAATTTCTTTTCCCACTCTCTCCAATTCCTAATTAATGATTCTGCTTTTGTTTTAGGACATTTGCACATTAAAGGCAAAGAAGAAAAAATGTCCAAATCGTTAAAAAACTACATTACTATTAAGGTAATTTTCTTTTTAAGTTATTATTATTTTAATGGTGCCACATATATAGGTAACATCCAACCCATTTGCCATTTGCCCATTCTTCACGATTCAGTGACAAGATTGTGTGCTCATCATGTGATTTAACTGGCACCATTTTCAGAGTTTTCTGTTTTCCTTAACAGAACGTGTATGTGGTAATGTGCTCTGTATGTTGTCTGAGTTGCTGACAGCTTGCCAAATCAATTGTAAAGCCTTATCTATGGTAGGAGAACCAAGAAATCTAAGTGAATCTTCCATGTTTAGAAAGGAAACATTTCAGAACCAGGCTGCTAACCAAAAGGGTGATGATTTCAACTCTCAGGAATCTTGTGTGGTGCTGTGGGAAAAAGCACTACACCACAAGATTGGTTTGAACAAGGTCGGTGATTCAGACTCACCAATTGATCCTTGGAAAACCTTATACAGGGCTGCTAATGAGTTGGAACTGTTCTTTGTGGGAGAAAGAGCTGAGGCTATGCTTGCATTATCTGTTACAGCCCAGGCAACCCTGCAGTGCAGCTGTCCTCTACCACACGGGGTCACCGTGATTAGAAATGCAGTGTTGTTGTTAAGTGCTGTGGAGTCGCTTATTGCTAGGTGCTATGATTCCAAATGGAATCCTGGCGATAATGCCCTGGACGGCCAGGTCGGTTTGAACCACAAGGTCGGCAGTTCAAACTCACAGCCACTCTATAGGAAACCCTATACAAAGTCGCTCGGAGTTGGAACTTGTTCAATGACACTTAACAACAACACCATGATTTGAAATGGGTAGCACCCAGCAGGAGGCAATATCCTTGTCTTAGAAGCTCACAGTAGCATTTCTGTGTTCTGGCTGTTCTCGTTAACACATGTGTGTCTCTTGTCATCTCTTCTGTGTCAACTTTCTTTGTTGACTTCCCTCTTTCTCTGTATTCTGACACTTAAATCCTCTTCTCTTTTTTAAAATAAAATCTCATCTCTTGAATCACAGTTGTTAGTTATTTCCCTTTTGTTTTTCCGTCTTCCGGGAAGCTACCATCCTCTGATGAAACCTAGCTTTGGGATTTTTTTCTTTGTTCCTGCTTCATGCTTTTAGTAGGCTAAGGGTTGACTGGTTACCTGATAAATACCATTGTGTTGTGATGAAGGAGAAATGTAAATTTCCATATGAATGGAAAACAGTTACACTGATGGGGAAAAGTTTTTTAAAAA
>NW_006408547.1:18847803-18848958 GCF_000296735.1 Chrysochloris asiatica | reverse complement strand
GACGTATCTTCTGTTGCTCTAGCAGTTCCAGGCTGGTCTGCTTCTCCTTGCTATTGGGGATGTCCCACCTCAGAAGGTTCTGGATGGGACTCAGCATTCCACCTAAGGTCCTATACTCTGCAAAAGCTCCACAAGAGACCTATTTCACTGGGCAAGTTCTAGAACCCCTTTTAGTTATTCCAGTCAATTACAGGCTGAAGATGGGCTTACAGGTTTTCTGTAATCATGTTTCCCGACATTCCTTTCTATCCCACTCACGTGTCTATTTTAGGATAGTAGGCAAGGGAAACCTATATTCATAAGACAATCAAGCATCTTAGTATTATTTTCCCTCTTCAGACTATGCTTAGATCCCTGTATTACAGAGCCCTGTTGTTCCAAGGTTGAGCATGCATCATTATTTACCTCTATCCCACTTAGCCCATGCAGACCTGTCTCAGTGTTCCCCTATCTACCTTGTTCTTCCTCCTCCTCCCCCTTCTTGTATTGCCCTCCCCAACACCCCAACTATGATGCATCTGCCCCTACCCTGTGCTCTGCCGTAACCTCCCTTCACCTCCCCCTAAGCCCCCCACCCCAACTACACAATTGTAGTTACCTTATATTCCATTAATTTTTCTCTCCACTTAAGACAAGTCTATTTTATCCTGTAATCTACCTGACCTTCTCACCACCTAGATCTCTGTTCCTCTGTGTTTGCCTTCTTTCAGTTGTAATTGTTTTGATCATAGACTAACCTCCCAGTTCCTCTGAATTTGTTTTTATAGTTTTATAGTGTTCTTGACTCCTCCATCTGTCGATTGAGTTCTTGGTGATGCTGCCATGTATGTTAATCTCTGGTTGTTACCTGTTCTTTTTGGTTCTCAGTCCACAGAACTCACTTTAGGATGTTTATCATTGCAGGGTTGGCTTTGGCAAAATCTCTTAGCTTATGTTTATCCTGGAATGTTTTGATCACACCATTGTATATGATTGACAGTTTTGCTGAGTAGAGGATTCTTGGTCGGCAGTTTTTTCTTTCAAGGTTTTATATATGTCTCCCCCTTGCCTTCTTGCCTGCTTCGTTTCTTTTGAGAGATCTGAGCTTATTCTGATTTGCTTGCCTTTATATATAAAAATTCTCTTTTCCCTAGCTGCTTTCAGGATTCTGTCCTT
>NW_006408547.1:18844418-18847124 GCF_000296735.1 Chrysochloris asiatica | reverse complement strand
GTTTCTGGTCATGTGCTGATATGGCCATCTGTTTCTGCTTTTGGGGCATATTCAGTAGTTAGCTGTGGCTTTAATGCTTAATTGAGGGTGTGTTTTTGGTATTTTTTATGCTTTCTGATTGCCTCTAGATAGATGTGATCAGGAGATGGGCTTTCCTTTTCACTCTTCTTCCTGAGAAATTTCAAGATACCACTGTTGGTTGTTGTGACGTAACTCAGGATTTAATTTTTGGCCTATTTCCTTGTTAGTCTGCCTGTCCTGCACCACAACCCCCATTCAGGCCTTTTTCCTAGTGATAAAACTGTTGAGGGCTGGCTGTGGCCATTTTGCGCTGCTGTTTGGATGTAAGTGAACAGTGTCCCTTTAAATTTCCAGGAGATCTGTGCGCATGCGTAGTAGAACCCTCTGGGGGTGGGGGTGGAGTGGCCACTCGCTCATGCACCCCCTCTAGTCACCAGAATGGAGGTGCACAGACAGTGAGTGGCCAATAAACAGATA
This sequence comes from Chrysochloris asiatica, assembly GCF_000296735.1. Taxonomy (NCBI): domain Eukaryota; kingdom Metazoa; phylum Chordata; class Mammalia; order Afrosoricida; family Chrysochloridae; genus Chrysochloris; species Chrysochloris asiatica. The sequence goes on along the minus strand of NW_006408547.1, from coordinate 18,846,626 downwards.
CTAAAAAAAAAAAAAATGTCCACACCTTTATCTCTGTGGTTCTGTCAGGCATCCATGGCTGCTATCATCCTTCCCCTGCTTGGTCTCACCTAAGATGGCTGCTCAGGGAGCAGCTGAGCGTCTTGAATTAGAAAGCAATGGATTTCTTGATTCTGCTACAGATTCCCCTAGCTGTAAGCCTTCCAACCTTCTCAATATTCCTTTATATGTGGTTCAGAGTTCTGGCACCATCCCCTGAACCTGCTTGGTCTGGTATTCTGTGTTGTTGCTGACGGAGCTCCTCACTGCACATCTACCCAATCCACCATCTGGTTTGTTCTCCCTCCTTTTTTCTTTTTTTAAATAAAACAGTTTGATTGCTGTTCTGTGTCTTTGAATTTCTGTTATACTTTGTCTGCTTCACTGCTTCTGTTCCTGCCAAAGTTTTCATCTCCCTGCTCCAGACTTCTTTCTCCAGGGACTGTCCCATCTTTTGATTACGGAATGAAATTTTGAAACCAAGATTTCTATGCAAATGTGTTCAGTGTTGTTGTTGTTAAGTGCCATTGAGTTGGTTTTGGCTTGTAGAGACCTGTATAGCAGGGGTTTGTTGTTGCTAACTGTTGTCAAGTTGATTCTGACCTATTGTGATCCCGTATAGGATTTCCAAGGAGTGGCTGGTGAGCTAGAACTGCCAGCATTGCAGTTCAAACCAACCTTTTAGTCCAGCGCATTAACAACCCACAGCACTACACCAGGACTTCATAGCAGGGGTGGGGAATCTTTTTTTCTGCCAAGGACCATTTGGATATTTATAACATCATTCGTGGGCCATACTAAACTATCATTTAAAAAATTTGCCTGCTATAATGTGATGGGTGGATCTGCAGTTGTTTTGGCAGGGCCAGAAGAAAGGATTTTGAGGGCCTTATACTGCCTACAAGGAGGTCTGGTAGCGTAGTGGTTACGAATCGGCCTGTGAACCTTAAGGTCAGCAGTTCGAAACTACCAGCCACTGTGCGGAAGAAAGATAAGGCTTTCTGCTCCTGTAAAGATTTACAGCCTTGGAAATCCTGTACAGGGTTTCTATGGGTCAGAACCGACTCCACGGCACTTAACAACAACAAAAATACTGCCCACAGTGTGGATCTTCCCCTCTCTCCCCCTTGCTGTGTAGGGTTTTTGAGGTTGACTGGTAGGAGTGAACCACCAGCCTTGGGGTTCACAGTCCAGTGCTTATCTACAGCACCACAGCAGGACTCTGCTCTGTGTCTTTAACTTTGTTAATTACATTGACAAGGATATTAACCAGAATGTCCTCACCTAAATATTCAACCATTAGGAACAATTGATTTAGGATAAACCAAAAATCATCGTGACTGACTTTTAATAGACTTTTCCAATATTGTGCAAGTTTTCAAACATACAAAAAAGTCCAAAGAAACATTTGTATACATACCATAGAGGTTCTATAGTTGTTATTATTTTGCCATATTTGCTGCTTTATTTCTATCATGGGTGGGGAATGTCCAGCCCATGGGCTGGAAAAGGCCCACAGAATCCTTTGTTCTGGCCCTGCCAACACAACCACAGTTCCAGCCATCACATTATTTTTGTTGTTAAGTGCCTTTGAATTGGTCTTGACTGGTAGTGATCCTGGGAGTCCTGGTATGGCGCTGGGGGTTAATGCGTCAGACTGTAAAGCCGTTTGAACTGCAGGGTCGGCAGTTCAAGCTCACCAGCTGCTCCTTGGAAACCCTATGTAGGGTCACTATGGGTCGGAATCGACTCGACGGCACTAAACAACAACAGTAGTGATCCTGTATGATAAGTTAATTAAATGTTTGGCCACATATTTTGTTGTTGTGTTGTTAAGTGCCGTCAAGTTGGTTCTGACCCATGGCAACTCTGCATAGCGTTTCCAAGGAGCATTTCGTGGGTTTGAACCGCTGGCCTTGCAGTTCAGACTGACTTTGCAGTCCAGTACACTAACGTGGAGTGCCACACCAAGACTCCTTTCCAAATATAGCAGGCTAATTTTTAAGTTGATAATTTTGTGTCACCATGAATGGTGTAAATTTTAGCAGAAAAAAGATTCCCCACCCCTGATTTTCTTTGTTTGTCTACCTATCAACTATCTATCTCTCCTATCTATCTGTCTATCCGTCTATCCGTCTATCCATCTTTCCATCTATCTTCCGTCTATCTATTTATCTATCTATCTATCTA
>NW_006408547.1:18841667-18843953 GCF_000296735.1 Chrysochloris asiatica | reverse complement strand
CCAACTCCACAGCACACAGCAGCAGCAGCAGTATGTATATATGTATAAATGTGTGTATCTATCTATCTATATGGGGTTAGTGAGTGTGTGCTTGTATGTGTGTATTTGTGTATACGTGTTGTTGATGTTATTGAGCAATTTGAGCATGTGTTAGAGGCACAGTGATACTTGTCCAAATTGGTAAGCATATAACATTTAAGAATTAGGATGCTTTTCTACACATCAGAACACCTACACAGTGAATGTAATTTCTCTCTGTTATTTGTTACACAGCCGGGATTCCTGTTTGTTCACTTGTCTCTTAGAGATGTTTCCCCTTGATCTAGCCAAGATCCGTGCATTGCATTAGGCTATCGTGTCATGCACAGCAGTGCCTTTGTTTTCCCGGTACCATGGGCGCGTGAGGGGATCAGCTCTGTTGTCTTCAGGTGCACCCACAGGTGGATATGTCCATCTCTCTGTGGTGTCATCTAACTTGTTCTCCTGTCTCCTGTATTTCCCTTAACTGGAAGTGAAGTCTCACAGCTTGATTAAATCCAGGTTAAATATTTTTGGCAACAAAACTTCATAAATAATACTGTGTATTTTCTATTGCATTACTTTGGTAATCCACAGTGTCAGGTGGTACTATTTTTCTCCTTAGTTCTCAGATTAACACAAGTTCGGCCCTTGAGGACTCATCCTTCCATCTTGTTTCCATAGTAACTCATAGTGATCCTATAGGATGGCATAGGATTGTTCCATAGGGTTTCTGAAACTGTCAATCTGTATGGCAGACACCTTCATCTTTCTCCAGTGGAGTGACTTGTGGGTTCAAACCACTAATCTTATAGTTATGGTTGTTGAATGCCATTGAGTCGATTCCGACCCATAGTGACCCTGTATAGAGTTTCTGAGGAGCAGCTGGTGAACTTGAACCGCCGACCTTGCAGTTCAAATGTCTTTGCAATCTGGTGCATTAACCCACAGTGCCACACCAGGACTCCAGTCTTCTAGTTAGCAGTCAATATTTAACCCACTGCACCTCCAGGGACCCTTCAATCCCTCCACTTGTTGCTGTTGTTGAGTGCCGTGGCGTCGGTTCCGACTCATAGCAACCCTGTACAGGGTTTCCGAGGCTGTAAATCTTTACAGGAGCAGAAAGCCTCATCTTTCTCCCGCGGAGCAGCTGGTAGTTTTGAGCTGCTGACCTTAAGGCTTCGGGCCACTACGCTACCAGAGCTCCTTTCAATTCCTCCACTACTACCTTAAAAATAGTACTTGGTTGTTCTTATGCACAACAGAGAATAGTTGAGCCTGCAGCTTCTCCATGTGCATCAGCGACACTGATCTGAGCCTTCTTAGTTGTGCATCCATTCTCAGAAGGTTCTCAGCCTCATCAACATAAACTCACTGCTCCCTTGGCATCCTACCTAATCTTTTAGTTGCTGATGTCAATTTATATTTGGTTAAGCTAAACTATTGATTTATTTTAAGAATGCATTTTTGATTCTTGTTTTAAAGATTACCTAGGACAGCAGGCTCCTGGGTTCACCCAGCCTCCATAGCTCTAGAAAGTCGAGAGTCCAAGTGTTTCTCTGCTTTGCATTTTCCTTCCTTTTGATAAACATTCTTTCTAAAGAATCTTCTAAGAATCTTTGTCTGGAGTTAGAAAACCAAAAGGGAAGAACATGCTGAGCATTTCTCAAGCTGAAGGAACTGAAGAAAAAATTCAAGCCTTGACTTGCTATATTGAAGAGAGTCCTGGTGTGGTGCTGTGGGCTAACACGTCAGACTGCAAAGTCATTTGAACTGCAAGGCTGGCAGTTCAAGGTCACCAGCTGCTCCTCGGAAACCCTATACAGGGTTCGCTATGGGTCGGAATTGACTTGACAGCGCTTAACGACAACAATGGGCAAAATACTGAATGATGCAGAAAGCATCAAAAGAAAATGGAAGGAGTACACAGAGTTACTGTACCAACAAGAAATGGTCGATATTCAACCATTTCAAGAGGTAGCATACGATCAAGAGCCAATGATACTGAAGGAAGAAGTTCAAGGTGCATTGAAGAAATTGGCAAAGAACAAGGCTACAGGAATTGATGGAATACAAATTGAAATCTCTCAACAAAGCGAAGTGGCACAGGAAGCACTCATCGATGCCAAGAAATTTGGAAGACAACTACTTGGCCAACTGACTGGAAGAGATCCCTACTTGTGCCAATTCCAAACACAGGTGACCCAAATGAATGTGAAAATCATTGGACAGTATCCCTGATATCTTATACAAGTAAAGTTTTACTAA
>NW_006408547.1:18831116-18840932 GCF_000296735.1 Chrysochloris asiatica | reverse complement strand
AAATCTGCTGCACAATGCTCTTTAAATTGTTTAAGAGCAAAGAAGTCAGTTTGAGGACTAAGGTGCACCTGACCCAAGTCCTGGTATTTTCAATAACCTCACATGCATGCAAAAGTTGAACAGTGAATAAGGAAGACTGTAGGGGAATTGATGCATTTGAGTTATGATGTTGGAGGAGAATATTGAAAGTACCATGGACTACCAAAAGAACAAATAGATCTGTATTGGAAGAAATACAGCCAGAGTGCTCCTTGGAAGCCAGGATGGCCAGACTTCATCTTTTGGAATTTCCTACTTCGGACATGTTGTCAGGAAGGACCAGTCACTGGAGAAGGATAACATGTTTAGAAAGTGGAGGGTTGGAGAAAAGAGGAAGACCCCCAGTGAGATGGATTGGCACCGTGGCAGCATCAATGGGCTCAAACGTAGCAATGATTGTGAGGTTGGCCCAGGACTAGGCAGTGTTCCTTCTGTTGTGCATAGGGTCGCTATGAGTCGATACTGACTCGATGGCACCTAACAACAACAGGAATCTTTGATCAAAATGTTCATGTTCAATAAAGATAGCAAAGCACCATCCAGTTCTTCTGAACATCTTGGGAAAGGAAGTGGATGTTTCTAGTGCCAGTTAGCCACACGTTTTTTGTTTTTTTTTTGAAGTTTTGTAATGTATTCTTTCAATTATTTTTTTCTTTCTTTTTCTTTTATTTTCTTAGTGGTTACCATCAGTGTAACAACTTAGTTTAAAGCAATAACAATTTAGTTACAATGGTATCTTGTTGGAGAAAGGATTGAAGCCGTCAAACTATTTATTTTGCTTGGCTCCATCAATAACACTCACGGAAGCAGCAGTCAAGAAATCAAATGACATATTGCATTAAGCAAATCTGCTGCAGAAGAAATCTGTAACGTGTTCAAGAGCAAAAATGTCAGTTTGAGGACTAGGGTGAGCCAAGGCTTGGTATTTTCAATAGCCTGACATGCATGTGAAGGTTATACGTTGAAAAAGGAAGACCGTCAAAGAATCAATGCATTTGAATTCTGTCTGAGAAGAATATTGACAGTACCATGACTGCCACAAGAACAAACAAATCTATGTTGGAGGAAAAATAGCCAAAATGCTCCTTAGAAGCAAGATTTTGTCTCTCATACTTCGGACATGTTATCAGGAGTGACTCGTCCTTGAAAAAGAACATCATGCTTGGCAAAGCAATAATTGTGTTGTTACGTGCCTTTGAATCAGGTCTGACTCATGGCGACCCTGTAAAGGGTTTCTGGGGAATGACTGGTGAGTTTGAACCACCAACCTTGTGGGTACAGTAGAGTGTCAGCGAAAAAGATTTAAGACCCTCAATAAGATGTATTGACATTGTGCCAACAGCAATGGACTCAAATGTAACAGGAATTGTGAGGCTGGCTCAGAAGCGGGCAGTGTTTCATTTTGTGGTGCATGGGGTTATTACTAGTTGGAACTGACTCAGTGGCTCCTAACAATAACAAAAAATAATCTTTTGAGATGTTGGCAAGACAACGAAAATCCAAAGACAATATGGTCCCATCACTGGAAGCTTCCAAGGCCCTACCTTGTCAAGCTAGGGACTCTCTGGGCACAGACGGTAACAGGGTAGGGCTGAAAGGTCACGGAAGGTGGATGGCACCGTGGTGTGAGGATTTCATTTGTAGCCACGTGCTCCTTACAATGCGAATTTGACAGATGTAACTGGAACCCAAATGGGTTAAGTAAGCTTCTAGCTCCCAGCCAAACAGTTTCCCTATATCCCAGGCATCCAGTCTATAAGTTACATAGTCAGAAAGGTGTGTTTTTTTAAATTTCAAGTTAACTTTTTCCTGCCTTTCAAGTGATTTTTTGTTTTGTTTTGTTTTGTTTTTGGCTTTCTCTCTCTCTTTTTTAAATTCATTTTGACAAGCTTCAGTATACTCTCTAATCCCTGTAGCATGGACTGTCTGTAGGGGAGAGGAAGTAATAGCTGAGGGACAGCTGCCCACTCTAATTTGAGTGAGCCTCTTGTGTCCCAGTGTAACACTGTGGGTTAATGCGCCGAACTACAAAGTCAGTTTGAACTGCAAGATCGGTGGTTCAAACTCACCAGCTGCTCCTCGAAAACCTTATACAGGGTCGCTATGGGTCCGAACCGACTCAATGGTACTTGACAACAAGAATTAGCAGACAGCTAAGACTTGTTGTTTTCAGTGTCTGACAGCTCCCTGTCAGAGCTATATGCACATAGCCAGTAGCCAGTTGCCGCTGAGTTGCTTTTGACTCATGACGATTGCATGAGTAATTTCCTGTAGATAGATCAGCACGAGCTGGTCCCTATGAACGGGAGTGTAAAGATCCCCAAACTTTGGACTTCTCCAACATGATATGCCATTCTGTAGTCCGTGATCTCCACCGGCACTCCTCCCTCCTTCTCTGAGTTACAGGCTTCTGCAGCACACTGCTGTGTCTCACAGAATCTACCAACTGTCGAATGAAATGGCTCCTGTAGTTGTGGAGGTTGGCACATCCCACATCTGTAGTTGGGGGAATCTTCTCTCCACGCAGTCTCAAGAGCTGAGGGGCCCAGATCTGCACATCAGACGACAGGCTGTTGATGCACAAAGTTTGGGAGCTGGTGAATCCAGCCAGATGCAAGATCCAAGGCAAGGCAGTGAACTTTTTCAAAGCAGTCCTGACGTCAGATCCTGGTGTTTACCAGGGTGTTTACATGCCCCCAAGGGAAAGAAGGATGGTGTTAATAAGATGTTGCTGTTACGTGGCGTTGAGTCGTTGAGTCGGTTCCAAGTCATAGTGACACTATATAGGGTTTCCGAGTAGTTAGTGAGTTTGAACCGCTGACCTTGCGGTTCAAACCAACCTTAAGGACAAGTGCTTATCCTAGTAAAGTGGGGGCATGCTTAACCCTTATTTCACTGTGATCCTTACTCATTGGCAGCTCACTTCAAAATGTGTCTATAATCACAGGTATCTTGCTGCTGTTATTAAGTGCTGTTATTAAGTGCTGTTGAGTTCAAACAAAGTGACTGGTGGGTTTGAACCACCATCCTGGGAGTTAGCAGTCCATTGCTTATCCTACAGTGCCACACCAGCGTTGTTGTTGTTAAGTGCCGTCGAGTCAGTTCTGATTCATATTGACCCAGTATAGGGTTTCTGATGAGTGGCTGGTGAGCTTGAATGGTTGGTTTGTCTTGTGGTTCAAACTGAGCTTGCAGTTCAGCACATTAACCCTCAGCGCCATACTTGGAGAAGGCTAGGATTTACACTACATCACAGAAAGTAGAAATTTAGCTAGAAGGGCCATAATAAATAATTAGCTGTCCTGCCGTGATCCTGTGTGTGTCAGAGTAGATCTGTGTTCCATAGGGTTTTCAGTTGAAGTATATATCCAGGCCCATTGTCTGATTGGACATGGAACTCCGGCGTTTTGTTTCAGTGAGTAACCATGCTCTTGAATCGTTTCTGCTGCTCAGTGGCTCACAGGTGCATGTTGTTAAGTGCTGTCCTGTGTATAGGGTTTCCAAGGAGAGGCTGGTGCATTTGAACCTCTGACCTTGCAGTTAGCAGTTCAGTGCTTATCCTACAGCACCATACCAAGACTCCTATGCACATATAGAAGTTGAAAACAACAAATTGCTCATTATGATTGTAGCAAACCTGAAATTTATTAAAATATGCTGTGGTTAATGGACCCATTTTGTGTTACGCCCTGGGGAATCCCTTCTGTTGCTAGCCATATTTTATTTTATATATGTCAAATTAGAATCCAAGTCTGCAATTTAATTGGGCCTCATGATAGGTTTGGCATTGTACTATGAACCGGCAAGATGGAGAGGGGAATCATTTTCTGTAATAATCAGTTTATAGTCAGGAGAATATCGGATTGCTTAAGAGCAGGGGATTGGAGATGGTATGTGTGGGCCCCTTAGAGTCCACGTGTTTGTTCTGGAAATAGCGCTTCACCTAGTAGATACCCAAGTCAGCCGGGGTGCTGACAGGTGGGCTCAGGGAGGGGAGGTGCTCGTTGTGTAGACACTGCTTACCTGTCAGTTAAAGACTGTCTCCTAATAAGTCCGAGTGTTTACTAGGCTATTGGCTTGGTAGGTCCAGGTGTCCCTGTTGTGTGTTGCTGTTGCCATCAAGTCAATGTGGACTGGTAGCGTAGTGGGTATGAGTTGGGCTGCTAACCTCATGGTCAGCAGTTCAAAACTACCAGCAGTTCTGTGGGAGAAAGATAAGGCTTTCTGCTCCCGTAAAGATTTACAGCCTCGGAAACCCTGTGCAGGGTTGCTATGAGTCAGAACCGACTCCACGGCACACCACCATCACCACTACCACCAGTCTTAATGGGGGGGGAGTTCTAGTGTGGGGCTATAGGATAAGTACTCTACCATAAGGTCACCAGCTGCACCTTGGATTCTGTTCAGGGTCACTATGAGTTGGAACCGACTCGATGCCACTTAACAACAATCTTCATGGGAGCGAATCACCAGGTCTTTCTCCTGCACTTGGCTGAGTGGGTTCATGCAGCCAATTTCTTCAGTAAGCAGATGAACTCTTAATCATTGTACCACCTGGGGTCCTTGCTTAATAGAGGGCCTCTTCTCTCAAAACCAATTTGCTGCAGTCCTGAGCAGCTACGTCAAGGTTTTACTCGCTTCCAAACAGCAATTGTTGAAATGCCACATTGGGACAAGCTGAACCTACTTTTTCCACAGGATCACGTAATGAGTGTTTTATGTACACTGTGTTTTGTTTGCTATCTGTAGGGCAGAAATAACCACTGGTGAGATAGAGGGACAGAGAGTAAACAAAGATTACAAACTTTGTGCATTTAGTTAGAATCCATGGAAGGTTTCATTACATTGTTGTTATTGTCTTTAACACAGACTCTTTGTTATTAAGTGGTCATATCTGAGTCCAGTTTGTGTCTTTTGTAGCTAATGTTACGGCCCGTAAACAGAAGGCTTTTATCTCTGGCTCAGCAAGTCTGGGACTGAGCCAGCGGTGTGGATGTTGTGTACCATGTGTGTCCTGCATGCTGAAGTGAGGTGCTCCTAGGGGTCCCTTTTGTCTCCCTGACCAGGGGTGGGCCAAGAGCATTCCTACCAGTGACTGAAGCGTGAGCTTGTACTTTCTTTCCTGGGACCACTTATGAAGCGCTTAGTTAGCCTGAGCCCCTTTGTCTCCTCCCCACCCCAGCTCCACTCCGCATCCAAGCTCGTTAAAGTGCAGCCGTTCTTCAGATTACAAATGAACGCCATTTCTAAATCTATCTTTAAATTGGATGTGTATGTAAATCAGAACAGTTAGTAATCTGAAGTTAGTCAGTCAGTCAGTTAGATGGTTCTCTTACTTTAAGTATATACCTTTCTGAGTATAAAAAACATTAAATATGTTTAGATACACTAAAACATAATCTGTAGAAAGAGTTCTTTAAAAAATTGTTTCTTAGTTTTACTTATCATTCAGAGTCTGAGGCAGGGATTGTGTTCTTTAATTTATTAATGCAGGCTTCAACTAGAATGAAATCTCCCGTTTTTTCCTCAGCCTAACCATAAATGTGGATGTCAGTGTATTCAGACCATTAGCCACTGCCAAGCTTTTCCTGGAACTACTCCTCCCTGCTCCAGGGACATTCTCAGTCAGTCAGAAGAGAAAATGTTTTCAGTCTCCACTGCCTCACCTCTGGTTCCTCTGAGTGCAGAACATCCTTTTCATCAGTCCTCCGACCACACGGCGGGGCTGTTGCTTTCCTGTCTTTTAGGGTGAGGTTCATAAACCTGTGCCACAGATAAAGTTAACAACAGAACAGCTCTGACCTTGAACCTGATCACAGCATGTTTTTCAGGGCAAATGGGCTTCCTCCTATCAAGTACTGAGATTGCTGTGCTGTTGTTGGCAGGTGCTGGCAAGTCAGCTCCAACTCATGGCGACCCTGTTACGCACAACAGACCGAAACACTGTCGGTGTCTGCATCATCCTTACAATTGTGGTTACACTTGATCCCCTTGCTGCTACCTTTGTTACAGCCCATCTCTTTGGAGGTCTTCCTCTTTTTCACTGACCCTCCACTTTACCAAACATGATGTCCTTCGCCAGGAACTGGTCCCTCCTGATAAAACGTGTATGTTTGCAGCTCTTTCTCCTCATTTTGAGTTGTGCCCCATCAACAAGTGAAGGTCCTGAAAGCTGTACTGCATTTGTGTCATCACAGGCAAGTCTACTTTGAGGAGGCAGCTCTTCCCCAGTCGTATTCTGAGTGCCTTCCAACCTGAGGGGCTCATCTTCCAGGACTGTATCTGATCATGTTCTGCTCCTAGTCATACTACTGTCATCTTCTGGTACTATCTCTGACAGGATTCTGCTGCTACCCATAAGGTTTTCAGTGGTTGAACATTCAGAAGTAGGCTGCCTCTGGGTCTGGAAGCTCTGTTGAAAGCTGTCCACCATGGGTGACCCTGTTAGCGTTTCAGGTCCCAGTGGGACAGCTTCTTCCAGCATCATAGCAACACGCAGCCCCCTACAGTACTATAGACTGACAGAGGAGTGGTGGAAGGTTGAGATTGAACACTTAACCACTCAATGGGAGATGGTGCCCAGCTTCCATTATTGAATATTGAGGTCAAGGTTTTACAGAAGATGCTGATCAAAAGGGGGACACTTTGAAGAACAGAATTTCAAATTCTCACAGAATCCAGATTTTCTGGAGCCACTTAGTCTGCTTAACTTTCCAAAACTATTACTTTGAGAAATCTTTAAACATCAAACTGAAACTAACCCTTGATGTGTTCTTTGAACCCAATAATCGGTTAGCCTAATTGGAGAAGGGTACCTGCATTAGATGTTGGACTGTTGTAAAGAGTTATCTATGTGTCACCAAATTGTCAGGGCAACTCGAAAGGATAGAGGAGAAGCTTTGTGTTGATGCTGAAATGGTTTGGAAAAGGTCAAGAAAGGCAGTACCACTTGAAAAATCTATCCAATGTCTCTGAATTGTATATGTAAAAATTACTAAAGTTGTTGTTAGGTACTGTCCAGTCGGTAGTGAATCACGCACAACAATACAGAACACTGCACAGTCCTGCGCCAGCCTCACAGACATTGCGACGCTTGAGTCCATTGACAATATTCTGGTGCTCTTTATCATGTTTCAATATTCAGTAATCTGGTGCTGTCTGACAGGGTTCCACTGCTATTCATAAGGTTCAGTGACTCAATATTTGAAAGTAGTCCGTGTCTCCTTCTTGGTCTGTCTTCCTCTGGAAGCTCTGCTGAAACCTGTCCACCATGAGTGACCCTGCTGGTATTTAAAATACCATGGCCTAGCTTTCAGAATCACAGCAACACACATGCCCCCACAGCACAACCAGCTGACAAGACGAGTGGTGGTGGTTATGTGCTATCAAGTCAGTTCTGACTCATAATGACCCTATATTGTGTTTCCAAGGAATGGCTGGTGGAGTCCTGGTATGGCACTGTGGGTTAATGCTGTGGACTGCCAAGTCGGTTTGAGCCACAAGGTCGGTAGTTCAAGCTTACTGGCTGCTCCTTAGAAACCCGATACAGAGTCACTATGGTTGGAATTGACTGGACGGCACTTAACAACAACAAGGAACAGCTGGTAGATAGGAACTGCCGGACTTGCGGTTAGCAGTTTTGTTGTAGTTAAGTGCTCTCAAGTTGGTTCTAACTTGCTGTTGTTGTTGTTAGGTGCCATCAAGTCAGTACCAACCCATAGTGACATTATGCACAGCAGAACGAAACACTGCCCGATCCTGGCACTACTGTTGCCATGCTTGAGTTCATCGATGCTTCTGCTTGGCCAATCCATCTCGTTGGGGTCTTCCTCTTTTTCTCTGACCCTCCATCTTATCAAACATGATACCCTTCACTAGCAACTGTTCCCTCCTGACATTATGTCCAAAGTATGAGAGATGAAGTTTGGCCATCTTGGCCTCCAAGGAGCACTCTGGCTGCACATCTTCCAAAACGGGTCTATTGGTTCTTTTGGCAGCCCATGACACTTTGAATATTCTTCTCCAACACCATAACTCAAAAGCCTAAATTCTTTTACGGTCTTTCTTATTCACTGTCCAGCTTTTGCATGCATATGAGGTTATTGAAAATACCATGGTTTGGGTAAGGGACACCTTAGTCCTCAAGCTGACATCTTTGCTCTTCAGCATTTTAAAAGGTCTTGTGCAGCAGATTTGCCCAATGCAATACATCGTTTGATCTCTTGACTGCTGTTTCCATGAGTGTTGATAGTTGATCCAAGAAGAATGAAGTCCTTGACAACTTCAATCTTTTCTCCTTTGATAAGAGTGCTGCTTTTGGTCCAGTGGTGAGAATTTTTGTTTTCTTTATACTGAGATGCAATCCATATTGAAGGCTGTGCTCTTTGATCTTCATCAGTAAATGTTTTAAGTCGTGTTCACTTTCAGCAAGCAAGGTTGTATCATCTGCATATCCCCAGGTTGTTAATGAGTGTTTCTCCAATCCTGATAACACGTTTTTCTTCATAGAACCCAGCTTCTTGGATTATTTGCTCAGCATACAGGTTGAATAAGTATGGAGAAAGAATACAATCTTATTGCACACCTTTCTTAATTTTAAACCATTCAGTGTTCCCATGTTCTGTTCGAACAACTGCCTCTTTTCTTTGTCCAGGTACAGATTCCTCATGAGCACAATTAAGTGTTCTGGAATACTCATACTTTGCAATGTTGTCCATAGCTTGTCATGATCCACACAATCAAAAACCTTTGCATAGTCAATAAAGCACAGGTAAACATCTTTCTGATATTCTCTGCTTTCAGCCAAGATCCATTGGACATCAGCAATGATATCCTTCATTCCACGGCCTCTTCTGAATCTGTCTTGAACCTCTGGAATTCTCTGTCAGTGTATGCTTGCAGCCGTTTCTTTATTACCTTTAGTAAAACCTTATTCGCATGGGATATCAAAGAGATTGTTCTATGATTTCCGCATTCCGTTGGGTCACCTCTCTTTGGAATGGGCATACATATGGACTTCTTCCAATCAGTCGGCCAGATAGTTGTCTTCCAAATTTCTTGGCAGAGATGAGTTAGTGCCTCCTGTGCCACCTCACTTTCTTGAAAGATTTCCATTTTTATTCCGACAATTCCTGGCCCCTTGCTCTTTGCCAATTCCTTCATTGCACCTTAGACTTCCTCCTTCAGTATCATTGGCTCTTGATCCTATGCTACCTCTTGAAATCATTGAACATTAACCATTTCCTTTTGGTACAGTGACGCTGTGTGTTCCTTCCATCTTCTCTTGATGCCTTTTGCATCATTCAGTAATTTGCCCAGAGAATCTTTCAATAACGAAAGTCGAGGCTTGAATTTTTTTCTTCAGTTCCCGCAGCTTGAGAAATGCTGAGCGTGTTCTGACTTTTCGATTTTCGGATTCCAGATCTTTGCACATTTTGATGTAATATTTGGCTTTATCTTCTCGAGCTGATATTTGAAATTTTCTGTTCAGCTCTTGTCCCTCCTCATTTCTTCCATTTGCTTTAGCATCTCTGCGCTGGAGAGCAAGTTTCAGTGTCTCTTCTGGCATCCATTTTGAACTTTTCTTTCTTTCTTGTCTTCTTAATGACTTTTGGCTTTCTTCATGTATGATGCTCTTGATGTCAGCCCACAACTCTTCTGTCTTCGGTCTTTAGTATTTAACGTATCAAATCTGTTCTTCAAATGATCTCTAAATTCAGGTGGGATATATTCAAGGTCATATTTTGGCTCTCGTGGACTTGTTTTCATTTTCTTCAG
>NW_006408547.1:18829925-18830581 GCF_000296735.1 Chrysochloris asiatica | reverse complement strand
TTTTTTTTTTTAATGAGTAATTGAAGATTTATTTAAGCAAAAATACATACAGTCATTATTGCCAGACTTAATATGAGAGATTAAATGATCGATCCAATTTTCCTTCCTGGATAAGTTTTTCTTTCCTATCCCTGTCAGATTTGAAAACATAATACCAGAAGATAAGGGGCCAATGCCAAACACAGCTCCTAAGAGTGAAGTCTTGGGAGTGGGCCTGAAATTGGGATAGATATTGACTGATCTTGCATAGGTCCAACGAGCCAAGGCAGGATCTTCAATGAGGGTTTGGCGTTTGGGGTCGTTAAACTGAAGCAGATACTCCTATTTAAGCCGGGACCTTATAGCCAGGCGCTCGGCTTGAGCCCGCTGGGTCTCCGGAGATATGTCATATTCGGCTGGGTCGAGGGTACTGGGTAGGGTGGCCAGGCGTGATGGTTTGTACTTGGGGAACGACATCTTGGCGGCCCATGGATATGTTCTTTTTGACAATGAGTGCCACACCATTCCTCTTCGATTTGTCATTTCCGGCATAGTAAACCGTGTGGTCATCAGATTCAAAATCGCCAATACCAGTCCATTTCAGCTCACTAATGCCTAAGATATCGATGTTTATGTGTTCCATTTCATTTTTGACAACTTCCAATTTTCCCAGATTC
>NW_006408547.1:18828026-18829810 GCF_000296735.1 Chrysochloris asiatica | reverse complement strand
CATTTTCCGGCACTATATCTGACAGTGTTTCTCTGCTATTCATAAGGTTTTCAGTGACTAAATATTCGGAAGTAGTTCATCACTCCTTCTTCCTAGTCTGTCTTCATCTGGAAGCTCATCTGAAATCTGTCCACCCTGGGTGACCCTGCTGGTATTTAAAATACCCATGGCATAGCTTCCAGAATCACAGCAACTCATAGGCCACCATAGTACGACAAACTCATAGTGACCCTGTTTAAGATTTCTGAAGAGCAGTTGATGAGTTTGAACCTCCAACCTTGCTGTTCAAATCAACTGTGTAATTGAGTGCTTATCCTCAGCACCACACCAGCACTCCTGGGTTAGCAATAGTCCAGTGCTTATCCTACAGTACCACATCAGAACTCCAGTGTTTATTATTTCACACACAAAAAATTGAGTGGGGGGAAATTGCCAGGAAAAGAAATCATTTGGAAACAAAACAAAACTTTTCCTACAAAAATTTTGGCCTATATATATCAACTCACATAATTGTAGCTGTATAAACAATCTCTAAGTGACTTAAAATTGAAGAGAAAAGCATTATAAATGTACTTTCTTTCTTTCTTAGGACTTCCTAAAGAAGTTTTCACCTGATGTCTTCCGGCTTTTCTGTATGCGGAGCAATTACAGGTCAGGTAAGGGATCAGCTAACAATTGTAGTCTTTTAGACTCTGACTGCCACATTACGTACTCATGTACAAAAATAAACCAGAACCCAAACCCATTATTGCTGAGTTAATTCTGTCTCATGGTAACTCTACAACAGAGGAGAACTGTTCTGGAAAAAAGCTGTAGTCTTGGTTTTGAACTGCCTACCCATTGGTTATCAGCTGACTGCTGAGTTCCACCTGCACGTCTTTGCTCATTCATGTACAGCTCAGAAAATAATTTTTTATGTTACTTTTGAGAATAGCAAAATCTGGACTACAACAAGCATAGTGTTGTGAGTGTGATTGTTTTTTGTGTTATACTGTTTGGGTTCTGAAACCAACACAGAGAATGAACTTTTATGATGCATTGTGGGCCACGAATGAGTCAGAAGCTCTCTAACATGACATCCCTGACTGGCAAGCATCCTGTAGAGGATGAGTTTCTAAGTCAGACCCCAATTCAAGTGTCCTCGTCACTCTCAGGTAGCTCTAAGTTCAGTACCTGAAAGCTGTTGCTGTTGCTCGGAGCCACTGAAGTGTTTCTGACTTACTGTGACCTCTTTGTGCGACAGAAAGAAACGCAGCCCAGTCTGGCAGCATCCTCACAGTCACTGCTGGGTTTGAGCCCACTGTTGTAGCCACTGGATCACTTCATCTTCTTGGGGGTTCTAGCCCTCTACTAAGCATGATCTTTCTCCCCAGGGATTGGCCTCTCTTGATAACACTGAAAGTTGGTGTTAGAAGTATAGCCAGAATGCTCTCTGTTTAAAGTAAGGATGATGAGACTTCATCCTACACAAATGTGTTCATTCTTCTGGCAACCTATGGTAGATCTAATGTTCACTGCCAGCACCACACATTTTCTTCACTCTCCCATACTTATTGTCCAGCTTCCACATACATATGAGGTGAGTGAAAATACCATAGCTAGAATCAGGCACCTCTTAGTCCTCTAAGTCACATCTTTGTTTTTAAACACTTTCAAGAGGTCTTTTTTTAAAAATGTTTTATTGTGAATTATGTGATAGTTTACATGGGAGAACATTAGCTTTACATTCATCCTATTGTATATTGTTTCAACGCCATGGTTACAATCCCCTCCATGCATCATCA
>NW_006408547.1:18816249-18827417 GCF_000296735.1 Chrysochloris asiatica | reverse complement strand
TCAGAACCAACTCCACGGCACACAACAACAAAGATTTACAGCCTCAGAAACCCTGTACAGGGTCACTGTGGGTTGGAACCAACTCAACGGCACTTAACAACAACATCGTATATATTGAACAAGCCTGGTGGAAGTATACAACCCTGACACATATCTTTTCTGATATTAACCCATGCAGTATCCCCTTGTTCTGTTTGAGTAACTGCCTCTTGGTTGTATGTGCAGGTTCTGAATGAGAACAACTGAGTGTTCTGGGATTCCTAAAACATAAGAACGAAATGGTACCCCCACCAGTATTGTTCCCACCAGAGTAAATACATCCTGTATCCATTGGTTTCAGTAGGATGGGATCCTTTCAGAATAATAACTGATTCACAGTCCATTACAATATGATACATTACTCTAGTATTAACCTCTCGGGTCAGGGTAATGGTCTCATGCTTTGTTCCTAGGGCCGGGAGGTTTCTTCTCCTTCTAAGCCACCCAAGAAGGTGAAGTTTCAGTTTGGAGACACCAGGCACTAACCTGTCTGGTTGGATCAATCTAATTGGCAAAAAAGCCTCCAAGAGGTCTCCAGATTCCATGATCTTGTTGTTAAGTACCACTGAGTCACTTCTGACTCATAGTGACCCTGTATAGGGTTTCTGAGGAATACCTGGTGGGTTTGAACCACAGAACTTGTGATCAGCTACCCGTGTGCCCTGGGAAGTGTGAAGGGCACCTTTTTAGTGGATTAGAGCCGGTGAATAATGTAGAAATTGAGAGGTGTGACCCCCTGGGGTCCTGAAATGCTTGCCTGCCATCCAGCCCTGTTCTGTGAGGATTGGACTAGTTAAGGTTTATCAAAGTGAAATCAATGTACAACTTGGTGTATGTGAGATCATTGTTTGAGGTAAAGAAAGGGACAATTTTTAATTTTATTGTTCTACTTTTATTTAATTATCACATTAATGGTAATTATACTAACTTTCCATTTATACTCATAATACATAGTTCCCTTTGAAAATTAATTTTACCTCAGTACCAAAGTTAACTGTTACTAAACTTTATGTCCCAACCAACAAAGCCAGTTAGGAAGAAATTATTGAAGAATTCTATCAACTTCTGCAGTCTTGATCAAACATGCAATCAAGATGCATTGATAATTTCTGGTGGTTGGAATGCAAAAGTTGGAAACAGAGAGGAAGAATCAGTGGTTGGAAAATACGGCCTTGGTGATAGAAAAGATTCTCGAGATCACATGATAGAATTTTGTAAGACCAATGACTTCATTCATCATGTATATATTTTTCAGCACTATAAACAGGAATCAAATTGACTCAATCTGTGAGAAGACACGGTGGAGACACTCCATCTCATCAGCCAAAACAAGGCCCGGGGCCCACTGTGAAGTGGATCACTAATTGCTCATACATAAATTCAGGCTGAAGCAGAAGAAAATGAAAATAAGTCCAGGAGAGCCAAAATGTGACCTTCACAATATCCCACCTAAATTTTGAGACCATGTCAAGAACAGATCTGATTCATTAGACACTAATGACCAACCAAAGACCAGAAGACTTGTGGGATGACATCAAGAACATCATACAGGAAGAAAGCAAAAGGTGATTAAAGACAGGAAATACCAAAATGGATGCCTGAAGAGACTCTGAAACTTGCTCTTAAACATAGAGACTCTAAAGCAACTGGAAGAAATGGTGAAGTAAAAGAGGTGAATGAAACATTTCAGAGGACAGTTCGAGAAAACAGAGTCAAATATTATAATATGTGCAAAGACCTGCAGTCACATAACAAAGGGTAGAACAAGCTCAGCATTTCACAAACTAAAGAATTGAAGAAAAACATTGAAGCCTTGGGTTGTAGTATTGAAGGATGCCGTGGGCAAAATATTGATCAATGCAGAAAGCATCTAAAGAAGATGGAAGGAACACACAGTCACTGTATCAAAAAGAATTGGTCGATATTCAGTCATTTCAAGAGGAAGCACATGATCAAGAATCAGTGGTACCAAAGGGAGACATCCAAGCTGCCCTGAAAGCACTTATAACAAACAAGACTTCAGGAATTAACAGAATTCAAATAGAAATTTTTCAACAAACCAATGCAGTGTTGTAGGCGCTCCCTCACCTATGCCATGAAGTTTGGAAGACAGCTCCCTGCCCAACTAACTGAAAGAGATCCATATTTGTGTCTATTCAATAGAAAGGTGGCCAAATGGAATGCAAAAATCATCAACCAATATCAATATGATAGCCACGTAACATTTTGCTAAAGATCATTAAAAAACGGTTGCAACAGTATATTGACAGCGATCTGCCAGAAATTCAAGCCAGATTCAGAAGAGGGCATGGAACAAGGGATATAATTTCTGACATCAGCTGGATTTTGGATAAAACCAGAGACTACCAGAAAGATGTGTACTTGTGCTTTATCGACTACACAAAAGCATTCAACTGTGTGGAAAATAAACTCTGGGTCATATTGTTAACAATGAGTATTCCAAAACACTTCAGTGTGCACATGAGGAAGCTGTGCATAGACCAAGAGACACTTGTTAGAACAAAACAAGGGGATAGTGAAGGGGCTTAAAATCAGGAAAGGTATGCACCAGGATTCTATCCTTTCACTATACCTTTGTCAATCTGTATGCTGAGCACATAATCCGAGAATCTGGATTATATAAAGAGGTGGCGTGGGATAGGAGTAAGAGTCATTAACAACCTGTGATGTACAGATGATGCAGCCTTGCTTGCTGGAAACAAATAGGACTTGAAAGACTTGATGAAGATCAAAGACTAAGCCTTCAGTGTAGATTGCACTGCAATATAAAGAAAATGGAAATTCTCACAGCTGGACCAGTAAATTACATCATAATAAATGGAGAAAAGATCGACATTGTCAAAGACTTCCTTTGGTTTGGATTCACAACTAATGCTCCTGGAAGCATCAGTTAAGAAATCAAATGATGTCTCATATTAGGCAAATATGCTGCATCTGGACAATGAATAAGGAAGACCAAAGAACAATTGACGCATTTAAAGTATGGTCTTGGAGATGAAAACAAAGTACCGTGAACTCCCAGAAAAACAAGCAAATCTGTGTGGGAAGAAGTACAGCCAGAATGTTCCTCAGAAGCCAGGATGGCGAGCCTTCATTTCTTTTAGTGTGGACATGTTGTCATCAGGGTCCCGTCCCCAGACAAGGGCATCATGCTTGGAAAAATGAAGGGCCAGCAAAAGAGTCAAACACACCCCAGAAGATTGGTTAGCACAGTGGTAGCACCAGTGGGCTCATGCATAACAATGTTGAGATTGGCACAGGTTGGACACTGATCTGTTTTGTTGTGCGTAAAGTCACTATGAGTTGAAACCAGCTAAAGGGCACTTAATAACATGTTAAAATTGGGATGATCATAAAGAAAAAGTGTTGGGAGCGACTGAGCCCAGGGTCTCAGACTTGGCTGTAGTTTGACCGGAGGATTGCAACTCAACAGTGTGCTCCAGAAACTCAAAGCTGTCCCCTGAGGAACTTGCAAAGCCTGCCTCAGGGAACACGGAATTTGCAAAGTCTTTCCTTGTACACAGCCATGACCTTCAGCTCAGTCTGCACAAACATCCAGCTGCTCTAATCTCTGTTTCCCTAGCTACCACAGTTACATTCTTCTGATGAAGTCCCGCTTACTGCATGCACAGACAACACCAGATGTTCTTACACTCTTTTCCCTGCCCCAAGCACCTCCATTTGTGATGTGTATTATATAATAAACTTGCTGCACTTGGTCTGGGTCGCAGTTTCTCCATCAGGGTGCCGCGTCCCACCGTACCCCACCTCATCCCAACTTTACTTAATTCATTTGTGTCTTGTGTCTTCCTTTTCTTTCTAATCTCCTATCGCCCCTACTTGGGTTTATTTAATCTTGCCGCGCAGGACGGGGAGAATAGCCGATGCCAGATTCGGCAAAAAAGAAACACTTAATACTTAGTACTTGAATTTGGCCAAATTCTTGGGGATGGTGGGCTAACGGCTGAGTTTGGAAGCCCTGGACTAGAAGATCTTGCAGGGCTGTTCTACCCAGGGCAGTTAACCACTCTAGTCAGTGGTTTAAGCAGCTTTCTTAGGCACAGTGACACCCCTGACCCCTGAGTGACCCTTCTTCCTGGTGTCTTGACATTCCTTCATACTTCACTCTAAAACTGACCGGGATTTTTTTCTCCAATTTTAATTTTTAGAATCACTTTTGTTGAGTTTCCATAGTTCTTGTCTAACACCTTTCATTTCTAGGTCACCAACACGCTATTAGTATTGTAATCACTGCTGCTGTGGAGCTCCTTTTGAACTTTGAATGCTAAGTTTGGTCTGAAAAGAGGCTTTCTGAAGCCTGGCAGCTGTTTCAGAAACTCATTACTAGTGTAAATTTTTTAGTGGAACCTAGGGGGCACTTATCTGCCAATGAGAGATTTCTGGAAGCCCTGATACATCTCTGAATAGCCAGGATGTAGATGTGTGGCTGCAGCTTTGAAGCTCTGAATAATAAAAGGACTGGTCCCCTGGAAACACTGCGGTACCCTTCAGAGATGACTACCACAGCAGGACCTTTCCTGTGGTCACTTGCTATCTCTACGTTTCTAATGGTGTGAAAGTTCGCTTTCCTCTTCTAAGAAACCGCTTGTTTTCACCTTCAGAGAGACATTCACCAAGACGTTGTCCAGTAGATGACACTTAGCAGCAAGAGATTCTAGTCCTGATACAGCAAGTGTTGCTTAGACTGGAGACGCCAACCTTGTTTTCTTTACCTACTTTCTCCCATCCCTAGAATAAAATTGTTAAGTTTTTGTCTATAAGTTGCAGGTTGGATGTGATTTTCTGGCAGGCAGTTTTCTACCCTGTCCCCATCGGGGATGATAATTCTTGGTGTGTCTTTAGCTTTTAAAGGTCTCCCAGTTCTAGACTTCATGTGACCCTATCAGCTCTAACTGTTCGTTTTCAACTTTGTTAGATTGTATTGAGGTTTCTGGGAATTTTTTTTTTTTTTTTTAAAGAATCAAGCTTTCTAAAAGCAAAAATGAAGCGGAGTTTTGAAAAGGGCAAAAAGTTGTTTTAAAAACAAGCATTGGAGAACTGAAAGCAGATTTTTGTTGTTTCGCTCCCAGTTTGAGTCCTTGTCTAATTTGGGGATTTTCATTTTGAAACTGATACTTTTAGGCATAACAGGATACCATTTGGGACATCAATGTCCAGATAGACTCCCTTTGTTGATAGAGTTTTCAAAAGGCTCTTCAAATAGTGTTTACTCAAGGCAGTCCGTGAGCTCTGTTTTTTATTGCTTCCCCACAGAGAAACCACAGAAATGGAAATAAGCATTTAGAAATGTGTAGCTGTTGGATAGTACTGACATCCAGAAATGTGTGCTCATTGAAAAATCATTCCAGTGATATTTTGCATACATATCAAGCAGCAATGAATTGGAAATTTAAAAACAAAACCAAAAAACCAACTGATACTTGGAGAAACCCTCAGTGCTCATGAAAACTGGCTGTGGGCTAGAATACTGAATGCAAAATGAGTGTTAGCCAGAAGGCCAAGGAATCTAAGGGAAACATACAGCAGCTCAGAACAGTAATTCTTTTTCTACTGACTGATTTCCATTTGTTGGCTGTTGAGACATCCTGGACTCTGGTTCAGTTCTTTCTGGATACTCTCTGAACTTTCTCATTCACATTTCATTGGGTATTTCCTCCATCCTGCTCTAAGGGCACCGCTTCGGCCAGGCACAGGGGCATCCCAGTGGGACTCCCATCCTTGCCCGTCTGCACCTTTGTGTCTGTCCCCCCACCTGAAGAAGCTATATTAGAACATGGAAATGTTTTGCAGTAAAAATATAAGAAAACGCTTTCTTTTCATCCCTACGTCCCTTCCACAAATCTTCACAATCCTACTAGAACTCCAGACTCTCCAGTGTGTTTCTATACAGGAAATGGATTTGCAACACCTTCTTCCTCAACTCCGCCTGTTCCCAGTGGTCTTGGTGCAGTTGCATTACAGTGGGGTTTCAAGTGTCTTGCCACAAAGGTAAAGAAGTGACAGATGATACAGAAACTGAGGCTTTGTGAGCGGTCATCTCATTTAATGACAGGTTCTGCTTGGTATTAAGTTAAAAAATAATTGAAATATACATTCTGTTTGTATTTGGGGGATTTATTTATTGTGGCGGATACACACAGCAGAACCCTCAGCAGTTCCATGGTTTCTACATGGTCTTAGACATGGATGACATAGGTTGAGTCCCACACCCATTGAGTCTCGCCTTCCCTTCCCGAGCTGCACCTCCCTCATTACTGTTCCTCACTACCCCTGAGCGTCCTGTCTAACTAATCTTTCCAATTGCTGTTGTCAGCTTGATGCTCTGTAGTTAGTTCTTTAGAAAGAACATTGCTCAAGAGAGATACATGCTTTACTGAGCTTTACTTGTCTTATCTTAATGAGACTGCTGGGGATATTCTTTCTTCTCTCTAACTTTTATCGTAAATTAAATGAAGACTTCCACACCAGATCATCAGGTTTACATTCAAGAAATCATACCCTTCCTGTAATCTCACTGATTGCAGTCCCCTCAAAGTGACATCACTTGTCATCCCTCCTTTCCCATTTCCTGTTTCCATTCCTCCTTTCTAAGGAGCTCTGTTAGCGTAGTGGCTATGAGGCAGGCTGCTAACCTCAAGGTCAGTAGTTCGAAACTACCAGCCATTCCGTGGGAGAAAGATGAGGCTTTCTGCTCTTAAAAAGACTTTGTTGTTGTTAAGTGCCATTAAGTCTATTCCAACCCATAGCAACCTTCTATAGGGTTTCCAAGAGCAGCTGGTTAGTTTGAACCACCGACCTTGCAGTTCCAATGACTTTGCAGTCTGATGCATTAGCCCACAGTACCACACCAGGACTCCTACAAAGACTTATAACAGCCTTAGAAACTTATTCAGGGTCGCTATGAGTTGGAACCGACTCCAGGGAACACCACCACCATTCCTCCTTCTGAACAGTTTTTGTTTGGTAAATGCTGCCCTTTGGATCTGAAACGGTTAACCCATTCTATGGCGTGTATCCCTCATTAGTGTTGTTATACCTCCTATAGACCTATCTGTTGCTTGGCTGAAAACTGAGCCTGGGGGAGAAAATAACCAAGGGCCACAGTCTCAGGGTTCCATGAGTCTCCATCGGACCCATTGTTGTTGTTGTTAGGTGCCATTGAGTAGGTTTGGACTCAGTGACCCTGTGCACAACATAACAAAATACTGTCAGGTCCCGTGCCATCCTGACAACCGTTGTTACACTGGAACCAATTGCTGCTGCCACTGTGTCAATCCATCTTCTTGGGGTCTTCCTCTTTTTTGCTGACCCTCAGCTTTACGAAAAGGAGCTCTGTTAGTACAGTGGTTAGAATTTGGGTTGCTAATCTTGTGGTCAGCCATTTGAAACTACCAGTGGTTCCATGGGTGAAAGATGAGGCTTTCTGCTCCTATAAAGGTTTACAGCCTTAGAAACCCTATGCAGGGCCGCTATGAGTCACAATCAACTTCACGGCACATAACCACCACCACCGCCTCTTTACCAAGCATGATGTTCTTCTCCACAGACTGGTCCCTCCTAATAACATGTTCAAAGTATGAGAGACAAAGTCCTGCTATCTTAGCTCATAAGGAACACTCTGGCTGTACTTCTTCCAACACAGATTTGTTTGTTCTTTTGGCAGCCCATGGTACTTAGAATATTCTCCTCCAACACCTTAATTCACTTGGATCAATTTTTCTTCAATCATCCTTCTTCCTTGTTCAGCTTTCACATACATATGAGGCAGTTGAGAATGCTGTGGCTTAGGTCAGGTATACCTGTAGTCCTTCAACTAATAATTTTGCTCTTGAACACTTTAAAGAGGTTTTGTGCGGCATATTTTCAGAATACAGTATGTTGTTTGATTTCATGACTACTGCTTTCATGAGCATTGATTATGAATCCAAGCAAAATGAAGTCTTTGATAACTTCAGTCTTTTCTCCATTTATCCTGATGTTGTTTATTTTCCCACTTGTGAGGATTTTTTTGTCTTTGTTTCCTCTTTACTTCTAGCAAGCAAGGTCGTGTCATCTGCATCCTCCTCCATTCCTGATGCCATGTTCTTCTTCATATAATGCAGCTTCTCAGATTATGTGCTCAGCATACAGATTGAGTAAGAATGGTGAAAGAATACAACCCAGACACACACCTTTTCTGATTTTAAGCCATTTGGTGTCCCCTTGTTCTATTCAAACAACTGCTTCTTGCTCTATGTACAGGGTCCTCATGAGCATAATTAAATGTTCTGGAATACCCATTCTTCATAATGTTAACCATACCTTGTCTTGATCCACAGAATCGAAAGTCTTTGTATAATCAATAAAGCACAAGTAACCATATTTCTGGTATTCTCTGCTTTCAGTCATGATCCATCTGATGTTAGCAACGATTTCCCTAGTTCCCCATCTTCTTCCGAATCCAGCATGAATTTTTGGCAGTTTGCTGTTGATGTGCTGTTGCAGCCATTTAAAAATTATTTTCAGCAAAATTTTACTTGCATGTGATGTTAATAATGTGCTCTGATTTCCACATTCCGTTGGATCACCTCTGTTTGGAATGACACAAATATAGGTCTCTTCCAATTGATTGCCCATGTAACTGTCATCCAAATTTCTTGGCAAAGTCAAGTGAGCATCTCCTGTGTTGCCTCAGTTTTTTGAATTATTTCCATTTGTATTTCATCAATTCTTGGAGACTTCTTTCTTGCCAATGTCTTCAGTACCAGTGGTTCTTGACTATATGTTACTTTTTTTTTTAATGTTGCTTTTTGAAATGGTTGAACGTTGACCTTTTTTTTGGTACAGTGACTCTGTGTATAGCACCATCTTTTGATGCTTTCTGCATCATTCAGTATTTTGCCCAATATCGCAAATTGAGGCGTGACGTTTTTCTTCACTTCTTTCAGCTTGAGAAATGCTCATTGTGTTCTTATCCTTTGGATGTTTTAACTACAGGTGTTTGCACATTTCGTTATAATACTTTACTTTGTCTTCTTGAGCTGCACTTTGAAATTTTCTCTTTAGCTCTAGTATATCTATGCTGGAGAGCAAGTTTCAGTCTTTTCTGATCCGTTTTGGCCTTTTCTTTCTTTCCTATCCTTTTAATGACCTTTAGTTTTCCTCCTGTAGGTTGTTCTTGATGTCATCCCACAGCTCATCTGGTCTTTGGTCATTAGTGTCTAGTGCATTAAATCTGTTCTTGAGATGACCTCGAAATTAAGGTGGGGTATGTTCATGGTCATATTTTGGCTTTTGTGGACTTGTTTTCATTTTCTTCAGCTTCAGCTTGAGCTTGCGTATGAACAGTTGATGGTCTCTGTTCCCTGGCCGTGTTTTGGTTGATGATACTGAGCTTTTCCACTGTCTCTTTCCACAGATGTAGCAGTTTGATTGTTGTGTATTCCATCTGGTGAGGGCCATGTATAGTGTCGCCTTTTGTGTTGTTTAACAAAATGGGATCTACGGTTAATAAGTCACTGGTATTGCACAATTGTGTAGTACAATCTCCAGCATCATTTCTGTCACCAAGGCTGTAATTTCTAACTACAGATCCTTCCTCTTTGTTTCTAACCTTTGCATTCCAACTGCTAGTAATTTTCAATACATATTCTTTGCATTTTTGATCAGTTTCACACTAAAGAAGTTGGTTGTTGTTGTTGTTATGTGCCGTGGAATCATTTCTGACTCATAGCAATCCTGTATAGGGTTTCCGAGGCTGTAAATCTTCACAGGAGCAGAAAGCTTCATCTTTCTCTCTCGGAGCAGCTGGTAGTTTTGAACTGCTAACTTTGTGGTTTGCAGCCCAATTCATAACCACTACACTCCCAGAGCTCCACGAAGTTGGTAGGTTTCTTCAATTTCATTATCACTGGCTATAGTGAGTGGTTGGTGCATAAATATGAATAATAATTATATTGAGTGGTCTTCCTTGTAGGTGTATGGATATTACCCTATCACAGACAGTGTTGTACTTCAAAACAGATCTTGATATGTTCTTTTTGCTGATGAATGAATGTGATGTCATTCCTCTTCAATTTGTGATTCCCGGCATAGTAAACCATATGGTTACCTGATTCAGCATGGCCAACACCAGTCTATTTCAGCTCACTCGTGCTTATGATACCAATGGATTACGTATTCCATTTCATTTTTTACAACTTCCAATTTTCCTAGATTCATACTTTGTACATTCTGTTTCCTGATTATGAATGGATGTTTGCAGCTATTTTTCCTTATTTTGAGTTGTTCCCCACCAGCCAATGAAGGGCCTGAAAGCTTTACTACATTTGCATCATTATGGTCACCTCTACTTTGAGGAGGCAGCTCTTCTGCAGCGGTATTTTTGAGTGCCTGCCAACTCGAGGGACTCATCTTGTGGCACTCTGACAATCTTCTGATGCTATTCATAAGGTTTTCATCTTGTGGCACTCTATCTGACAATGTTCTAGCACTGTATCTGAAAATATCCCACTGCTATTAATAAGTTTTTCAGTCACTAACCATTCAAAAGTAGTTCACCTTTCCTTGCTAGTCTACCTTTGTCTGGAAGCTCTGTTGAAACCTGCCCACCATGGATGACCCTGCTGGTTCTTAAAATAACTGTGGCATAGTTTCTCACAACACAGCAACAAGTAAGACACAACAATACGACAAGCTCAGAGACGAGGGATGGACCAGTAAGCCTGTCTTTTTTTATAAATTTTGAGTTTTGTTCCACATTTTCTTCCATTCGATCCAGGACCTTCTAGTGTGACCCTTTTTCATTTCTCTCAGAGAGTTACATCAGGGCAATCGTTTCAGGGCTTGTTCCAGCCTCCCTGGCTCCAGAAAAACTGGATTCCCTGAGACTTTAAAATTCTATTCTGTTTTCCTCCTTTTGATCCAGTTTCTTCTACAGAATCTTTTGCCAAAATATCTAGTAATGGTGACCAGATGCCATACTGTTCTCCGGTGTCATTGCAAAGGAGGCAATTTTTCTTTTCTTTTTTTTTTTTTTAATGTTTTATTGTGAATTATGTGATAGTTTACATGGGAGAACTTTAGTTTTACATTCATCCTATCGTATA
>NW_006408547.1:18814755-18815414 GCF_000296735.1 Chrysochloris asiatica | reverse complement strand
TACCAGCTGCTCCGCGGGAGAAAGATGAGGCTTTCTACTCCCGTAAAGATTTACACCCTCGGAAGCCCTGTACAGGGTCGCTATGGGTCGGACCCGACTCAACGGCACTTAACAACAACAACAACAACAACATGGGTGTTCTTGTGCATATCCCCTCTCTTCTTATCAGCTGGATGCTTCACTTTCTACCCTAGTCCTCTGTGGCTGTGTCACTAACTCTGGGCCCAATAGTCCCCAGGTCTTGCCACACTGGCCAACAAGGTCTGCACCCGGGTTCACAGGAATCTATTGAACATTGTAGGACTTAGGTCACCGCTTCATTGCTGTTTTTCCCCTCGCTTCCCCTTAGGGGTGACGAACATGGTCACCAATTGGAGCGTGTATTCCCTTTCAGTCTTAGTCTTGGAAGAGGGTTTGCACTGAGGAGACCCGACCACTTGCGTTGATGTCTCCTGGGCAAGCATCTTGCTTGTTTTTGTATTAAAAGTCGGTCTGCCTTATTGTTTTGTATTTTTCCTGTTGGTCTTTCTTTCAAGATGTATCTTCTGTTCTTCTAGCCACTCCACACTGGTCTGCTCGTCCTTTCAAATGGAAATTTCCCATCTCTGAAGATCTGGATGTGGTTCAGGCTTCCACCTATGGTTTTATGTAATGCAGAG
>NW_006408547.1:18792310-18794882 GCF_000296735.1 Chrysochloris asiatica | reverse complement strand
ATTTCCTTGTTCTGTCCTGACTCTTAAGAAACCTAGTGGTGTATGGTGGGTTCCGCAGTGGCCTGCAGACCAGCCCCTCTGCAGGAGAAAGATGAGACTTTCATTCCCATAGAGATTTGCAGCCTCAGAAGCCCTATGTAGAGTTGCTGAATTGGAACTGACTGAATGGCACATAACCACTGCCGCCGCCATTCCGACTCATTTTCTTCCTCTGTTCCTCCAGACAGATAAAGACCAAGTGTTGTACGTTGAGTGGTGGACCCGGCAAGTGTTTAAGACCCCACACACTTTGCAGTGAACTCGGAGTAGAACAGAAGCATTAAATTCAATATCAGGCCAATTAACTTGGATGTCCCGTGAAACCATGATTCTAAACCTCCAAAAAACCAAGGCACCCAAATCTGTGAGGAGCTCAGTTAGGCATACACAGTGTCAGTTTCTGCTCTTGTTGTTGTTGTTATTGTTGTGAGAAGATCCATCACACAGCATTTGTCAATTCATCTTCTTACAGGTTTGCACCTCACTGACATCAGTTGTGTTAATTGGCTTTGCAACCCTTACCCTAATCTTTGAGGTTGTCCCCTCACCACATACCGAATCTCAGTGCTCTCTAGCAGTAGCCCCTGTTTCCCCCCACACCTGTCCCTGTTGTTGTTGTTAAGTATTGTCGAGTTAGTTGGTTCCAATTCATAGAGACCCCGTATAGTGTTTCCAAGGAGCCACTGGTGGATTTGAACCAGTGCTTGTCTTACAGCACCACACCAGGATTCCCCTGCCCCTGGTGGCCACTCATAAACTCTGTACTCTATACGTTTGCTTGTTCTTGTCATTTTATATAAGAGAAGTCATACAATCTTTGTTATTTTGTGATTGACTTATTTCAGTCAGCAAAATCTCCAAGTTCTATCTATAGCAACATGTATAAAGACTTCATTTTTCTTCCTGATGTAGCATTCCATATGATGATAAGTCAAAAACTATTGCTATGAAACCACTGAAACCTTTATTCAACAAAAATCTCAAAAATGTGAATCTGTTATTTCTCAACATGCCCTCCACTAAGGGCTCTACACCTCTGCAGGCCTTCGTTCCTTGTCTCAGGCCTTCCCCAAAGGATTCTGCACGGAGAGCAGTTTTAGCATCCTTGAGGGATTCAAATCATATTCCTTTGAAATGTACATTGAATGTGGGAAGTAAAAAGAAGTCTGAATGGGAAAGACCAGGGCTGTAGGGCATATGGGGTTAGGTTTCCAGTGAGATTCCCATAGGACAGCCTTACTCCCCTAGAAGAATGGGCAGGTGCTTTGTCGTAATGGAACAAAAATATGTTAGCACAATTTTCCTGACCTTTTTCTCACTGATGTGGTTTTCAGTTTTCTTAAAATTTCCTCATAACATGCCCTGTGATTGTATCTTTTGAGAAAGTCTATGAAGATTACCCCTTTGCAGTTTTTGCTTCACATTCTGAGCTGACCTCTCTGTCTTTGAACCGGTAAAGTAGATGGTCTTGAAAGTCACTGTTTGACTTGGGCCTATTGTTTCTTTGAAGGCATCCTTGAGACGGATACAAGTGTATTTCTGAGAGAGCTATTGCAGTTATCCGTTCATGGGACTAAGCCTGTCACGTACGAACTGGATCCTTGGTAGCAGTACTTTTTGACTTACCTCATATGTGCAGTACATTTTTTTTAAAAATCCACTTATCCGCTGATGGGCATTTTGGCAATCAAGGTTTCTGGCTATCAAAGATAGGTTCCACCTCTGGCTATTGCGAGGAATACTGCAGTAAACATCGGTGTAAAACTGTCTTTATGAATCTCTGCTCTCAAGTCTTTTTGTACAAACCTGCATGCATACTTAACGTAGAAGTGGAATTGCTGGGTTGTATGGTTTAATTTTTGGTTTCTAAGGAACCAGCACATTGTTTGCCATAACAGCTGAACCATTTTGCATTCTCACCAGCAATGAGTGTACCGGTTCCAGTTTCCCCACAACCTTGCCAACATGGGCTAGTTTCTTTTTTATCTTAGCCATCCTGATGTTAAGTGTCATGGAACTGCTTCCAACTCGTAGCAGCCCTGTATAGGGTTAACAAAGCTGTAAGTCTTTGCAAGAGCAGAAAGACTCGTCTATTTCCCATGGAGCAGCCAGGGGACTCGAACCACTGACCATATGGTTTTCAGTCCAGTGCTTATCCTACAAAGCCACTGCATTCCTTTAGCTATCCTTGTTGGTGTTAAGTGCTGTCAAGTCAGTTCCACCTCATAGCGAACCCTG
Organism: Chrysochloris asiatica; assembly: GCF_000296735.1. NCBI lineage: Eukaryota > Metazoa > Chordata > Mammalia > Afrosoricida > Chrysochloridae > Chrysochloris > Chrysochloris asiatica. The sequence continues at coordinate 18,792,605 of NW_006408547.1, read as the reverse complement.
TATAGGGTTTCCAAGGAGCAGCTGGTGAGCTTGAACTGCTGACCTTGCAGTCCAGCACATTAACCCACCACACCAGGACTGCTCGTGGGAGTGAAATAGTGTCTTCTTATGGTTTGATTTACCTCTCCCTGATAGCTACTGACTTGGAGCATCTTTTCCTGTATTTCGCAAACATTTGAGAATCTTCTTTGATGAAATGTGTATTCAAACTCTCCATATTTTATTGGGTTATTTTTTCTTTATATGTATTTTTTTCTTAACTGTTTTATTGTGAATTATGTTATAGCTTACATGG
>NW_006408547.1:18757714-18792210 GCF_000296735.1 Chrysochloris asiatica | reverse complement strand
GTCACTGACTCTGGGCCCAAGAGTCCCCAGGTCTGGCCACACTGCTGGCCAACCAACCAGGTCTCCACCTAGGTTCACAGGTCTCTATGGAACGTTGTAAGACTTAGCTCGCAGCTTCACTGCTGTTTTTCCCTCACTTCCCCTTATTTGTATTTTTAAAAACACATACTGTTACTCTGCAAAGATCAGATACCATTTTATTATTATTATTATTATAATAAAGGATCCCATCTCTTGATTCTTTTATGTCTCTACATTTTCAAATCTTTGGGAGAGGAATGCTACTTCTAGAATCCATGTAGTCTTTGCTTTTTATAGACATTCTGAGATGATCTCCATCGCATGAAGCCTGGATTTAGTTCATTACATCTAAAATCTCTGTTTTGTTATGATTCATCTGGATTCTAGCCAACACTGAAATTTAGTTTACACAATCGGTTTCTTGAAGACGATGTGAAATTCGCTGTGCCAGTCCAGTACTCAGAAAACGATGGCTGACTTTTAGTTTTCATTCTCTGTGTCCTCCTCACGTGGCAGTGAGTATCCATGGGTGTCTCTGAGGAGCTGATAGGAATGTTACCTTCGGGGAGAGCACAGTCTTGGGCATGTTTTATTCAAAACACTGGGATGATGTCAGTTTTAATTGCATTCTTATATGAATAAGAAAGAAGTTGTTGTTGTTATTAAGTGTTACTGAGTTGGTTCCATCTCATATTGCTCCTGTAGAGGGTTTCTAAGGCTTTACCTCTTCGTCCTTGTCCCATGGAGAGCAGCTGGTGGTTTCAAATCACCGACTTAGTAGTTTGTACTCCAGTGGTTATCGTGTGGAGCCACTGCCCTCCCCCAATAAAAGGGATACTATAGCGTAGTGGCTACGAATTGGGCTGCGAACCGCAGGTCACCAGTTTGAAATTACCAGCTATTTCGTGGGAGAGAAATGAGGCTTTCTGCTCCCGTAAAGATTTACAGCCTTGGAAACCCTGGACAGGGTCGCTGTGAGTCGGAACCGACTCCATGGCACATAACCACAATAACGTATATTTATCACTTGTTTAGTCATATTATTGTTAATTTAAAGGCTAATAAATGGCTTAGAAAGTCTATGTCCTGCCTCCCAAAAATAGATTTTTGGTGGATGGTTATTTTTGCCTCTTTTTTAGAGATTTTTTTTTACCCCTACAACTGGGAGTTATATTTAATTTACATGTTAGTATTCTTTTAGATCACATGTGGTGATTTTCCTTTCTTTTTCCTTCATACTGAGATTTGGGACCCATATCTTTCATTAAATACTTCTCTGAGTAATAATAGTGGTCATAAGTAACCTGTGTGGATTGCTGTTCTAGATACTTTGCTTGTATCTCCTCAGTGGTGGTGGTCATGTGCCGTGGAATCAGTTCCAACTCATAGCGACCCTGTATAGGGTTTCCAAGGCTGTAAATCTTTATGGGAGCAGTAAACCTCATCTTCCTCCCACAGAAAGACTAATAGTTTTGAACTGCTGACCATGTGATTAGCAGCCCGGCTTGTAACCACTACCCTACCAGAGCACCTTGTATTTACTCAGTACGTTTCACTGATCGGTGGTTGGTAAGCATCGTTGTGTGCTGTTGTGTCAGTTCTGGCTCCAAGTGACCCTCTATCACACAGCAGAACTGCCCCATGAGGTGTCCTAGGCTGTAGCCTTTACTGGAGTAGATGGAAAGATCGCTTCTCTCCGGTAATGGCTGGTGGGTTTGAACCACTGACTTTGTGGTTGGCAGCTGAGCACTTAACTGTTGTGCCACCAGGGATCCTTACTCTATGGTGTTAGATACTATTATGGGTCTTCTTTTTTTATTTTTTCAGTTGGGGAAACTGAGGTTCAAAAAGGATTTAGCAATTTCCTCATGACCGCAATTAGAAAATAGTGGGCCCGGGATTCACCCATCCGCCGTCTGACCACGCAGCCCACACTCATTAGCACTGTGCTTATGTTACACCCTCAAAGCTTTCAAACCCTCGTGTCTTTCCCCCATCTATAAGTTATAACTTCCTGCCCCAACGGGACTGAAACGTTCCTAATGATTGCCAAGTAGACTGCTCTTTTGGAGTCTGGGTGTGACGCTGTAGGATGGACACTTGACCGCAAGGTTGGTGGTTCAAAGTCACCAGCTGCTCCTCAGAAACCCTACACAGGGTCAGAATGAGTCAGAGCTGACTCAACAGTACTTAACAACAGCAGATAGCTCATTCTGTTGCTGAAATTGAAGAAGTTCTGCTCTGTTCATCATATTCTCTTAAGAATTCCAGAGCTTACTGTCCGTCATCACTGTTTCCCACACCCCAACCTTTTCTTTGATTCATCTAATGAAACAGGTGACCCATACAAAGAATTCTTTCCTGGGATGATGATTACACAAGCGGTTAGAGCAGAGAGGTTTCATTATTTTAGACGATGCCTTGGTTGATTTTGAAAGAGAGAACTACAATTTCTGCTTGGAAATCTGGGAGTGCCCTTGGCTGGCTGATGCATTGCAAGGAGAGAGGGTCTGGGTCCCTCTTCCACATGGATTATAAATAGTCCATGGGGCTATTTATATAAATGGGGGCTCTGTGACCTCATCAGAGAGAACATCGGCCTGTTTCCTCATCCTCTTGCTCTACACGCTACTTCCATCCGTCTCCACCACCCGCACCACTGGTCGCTGCCCTAACACTTGTTCAGTCATCTGCCCATGTATCTCCCTCTCTCCCAAGAGGAACTGATGGCTCAGTGGTAGAATTCTCGACTTTCATGCAGGAGACCCAGGTTTGATTCCCAGCCAGCGCACCTCATATGTATCCATCACACATCTGTCAGTGGAGGCATGTGTGTTGCCAAGATGTTGAACAGGTTCCGTGGAGTTTCTAGACTAAGAGTCCGAAGGAAGGATCAGCCATAGAAAACCCAGTGAATACAAATGGTCCAATGTGTAACCGATCAGGGGACCTGGGCCGCACTGTCCCATTGTGCATGAGACAGGCTGAGTCAGGCTGGTGAGCAGCTAACGCAGCAGCCGTCTCTTAGCCTGTCTTACGCCCTGGTGGTGGTGGGCAGGGGCTAGACAGAGTGGTGGTCTAGTGACCCACGAGGCCAGATGGGCTTTGTAGAATAAGTGTTTTTAAACCTGGTTTTATGTATGACCTGCTGCATCTCAGGACCACGGCCCTTACCCCTTTCCTGAAATGCTGAACTAAAATCCTCACTGCAGCCAATGAGCACATTTCATTATAGGCGCTTCTGATCTTCCAACAGGTATCTGGGAAGATCAGAAGTTTCCTAGTTAGTAATTGTCAGCTGTCTGTCAGTGAGGATGAGCCCTTGTCGGTCCACATATGTTCTAAAAGTTTCTTCCAAGGTTGCTTGGTCCTTTAGTTAAGAAAGTGTCAGAGGTGATTCAGGGAATACAGTACGGGGAGAGCAGCTATGGCTTTAATTCTGTGGGGTTCTAAAAGTGCTGTTAGCGCAGGTCACACCTGCTCGGTTCTAGAGTGGTGGCAGGGCAGGCTACTTCTGCTGTTTGTTTCTGCAGTGGTGTCAGGGCAGGCCACATCTGCTGGCTCTAGAGCGGTGTCACCACAGACCATGACTGCTGGGTTCTAGAGTGGAGTCAGGACAGGTCATGACTGCTGGGTTCTAGAGCGGTTGCAGGGCAGGCTATGCCAGCTGGTTCTAGAGTGGTTGCAGGGCAGGCTATGCCAGCTGGTTCTAGAGTGGTTGCAGGGCAGGCCACATTTGCTGGTTTTAGAGCAGGGTCAGTGCAGGCCCCATTTGCTGGGTTCTGGTAGTGTACAGGTTATGAATCAGGCTGTGAACCTTAAGGTCAGCGGTAGGAAACTACCAGCGGCTCCGCAGGAAAAAGATGTGGCTTTCTGCTCCCGTGAAGATTTATAGCCTCGGAAACCCTGTACAGGGTCACTATGGGTCAGAACCGACTCCACGGCACATAACAACAGAGCAGTGTGAGTACAGGGCCACGCCTGCTGGGTTCTAGAGCCATGTCAGGGCAGGGCCACGCCTGCTGGGTTCTAGAGCAGTGTTAGGATAGACCATAACTGGCAAGGCCACTCTACAAAAACACTGTGGAAAGTTTTCATGTCATCGTATCTGCTTGTTGTAGGGTGTGTTAAATGTCAACCTCACCTCAGCTAATGGTTTCTTTCTTCTCAGCTGTAGACTACAGCGACACCACGATGCAGGAAGCCCAACATCTCCTCCTTGGGATATCCTCCTTCATTGCGGACGCACGGGCCTATATGAGAGGACAGCTGGTGTGTGCCTCCATCGGGGAAGAGCAGTTGTGGGAAAGGTGAGCTGTGCAACCATTGCCCCACTCCTCATGCCCAAACCTAGGGCTGTCTCTGAGGCCAGATGTGAGTAGCTACTGAATGATGCTGAGTGAAGACAGCCTTCTTAGACATTGAGGGCCTTTCACTAGGAAGTGGGTGGTGTGGGAAGGTACGTGGGCTTTGGAGCCAAACAGAACCAGTTTTAAGTCCTGGCTCCTTCCTTCCTAGCTTTGTGACTTGTGTGGAGAAAAAGGAAGCAATCCTGTGTCCAGGTGGTTGTGAAGGAGATAATGAACCTGGACTATGGTTCCCATGCTGGGCAAAGTGGCTTACTGTTGATTGTCATTGAGGAGTAAATAGTGGTTTTTATCACTTAGGATAAGCACTGGACTGCTAACTGCAAGTTGGCCATTCAAACCCACCAGCTGTTCCTTGGAAACCCTATGCAGGGTCACTAGGAGTTGAACTGACTCAATGACATTGAACAAAAATTGTATAATCAAAGGAAGATTCACAGATAACTAGACAAGTTAGGGAAAAGGAGCCCTGCTGATAACAGTGGGTTAAGCAAGTCAGTGGCCTGCTAACCAAAAGGTCAGGGTTTGAACCCACCAGCTTCTGCACTGAAGAAGCATGTGGTTGTCTGCTTCTGTAAAGATCTACAGCTCAAAGCCCTAGGAAGCACTTCTCAGCCAGAAGTAACCTGATGGCAGTAGGGGTGGGTTGTTGTTGTTTTCTTTTGGTAGATGAGTTGGACCTTTGAAAATTGAGTAGAATGTCAGGAATAGGTAGGAAGACAGGTCTAAGTGATTAAAACCTAACTTGCCTCAGGAGTTAACAAGTGTGGAACCCCAGTGGCACTGTAGGATCAGAGTGGCCTCCTAACCACAAGGTTGGCAGTTCAAATCCACCTGCTGCTCCGGGAGAAGTATAGGATGACCATCACTAACAAGTACTACAGATAGCAGGACGTTAGATCTGTGAGCTTATGCTGTGAGGATGAAGTCTTAAGGAGATGTCAGGGGAGAATTTGGATTTCTATCTAAAAGACTGTCTCTGGGCAGTAGTTTCATCCAGCCCCTGTGACTCCAGTCCTATTCAGGTACATCATCCAGTATGTTTACCATCTCAGCTAGCTCTGCCTCTTTGGGATTGCACGGTGGATGTTGTTCTCATCTGACAGACTGGCTGAGTGCTTGGCCCACATTGATAAAGTTGGTGATGAGCAAGGGTTAAGGCCCAGGTGTTCTACCTTCGTGTCCAGACCCTCTCCATCCTGCTTGGTGTGTGATGTAAGCAAGACTGTGTCGCCATTGTTTCCTCCCACCTTTGTCTTCACTTGATACCACTTTTGCATGAGACATGTCATTTTATACCACCTCCATTTACTCTCTCACTAGTGAGCTCTGGTAGCTTAGTGGTTACGAATCGGGCGGTGAACCTTAAGGTCAGCAGTTTGAAACTATACCAGCTACTCCACAGGAGAAAGATGAGGCTTTCTGCTCCCATAAAGATTTACAGCTTCAGAAACCCTGTACAGGGTCACTATGGGTTGGAACCGACTCCACGGCACATAACAACAGTGAGGTCTTAAACGCTTGTGAAAGTGCTCAAGTGTGTATATTGTGTGTTCAAACCCAAGTTTTATAGGTTACCCTTACTCCAGCGTCTTTAATTTGGATATTGATTTTGAGTTGATCTTACCTAGTAAGATTAGCTTGAGAGCTAGCTACGATTCCAGAGTATAGCTTTATTGTTGTTCAGTGCTGTTGAGTTGGTTCTCACACATAACGACCCTGTATAGGGTTTCCTAAGAGCAGCTGGTGGGTTTGAACCGTGCACCTGTGGTCACCAGTCCAGTGCTGATCTTACAGTGCCATACCACAGTGTTATTAAAAAGAGAAAATTTAGCAAGTCTTTATGATTGTGACCTGAAAGAGCCCCCAAAGTTAAAATCACTACCCTTTCTTCTTGGACGAGGAGGTGTGAGCTCTTGAAGCAATGACATGGCACTTTGAGACTGATGAACTTACCATCACAATGTCAGATGCGAAGGTTGAAGAAATGCCTATTGGTTCTGTTTCTCATTCAAGTTTCCTTTTATTGTAATTGACCTGTTCGTTTCTCTCCTTCCTTTTCCTCAAAGACTAAGCAACACAAAAGTGGCCGTGAAGGCTGCATTTGCCAATGACTTGGACACGCCCAGAGCTTTAGATGCTGTTGTGGACCTCATTCACCATGGGAACAGAGAGCTTAAGGCAGTTACTCAGGTAACTCATTAGGGTGTGGTGGATCCCATAGGCCTACCGTGGGTGCTGACAGATGAGTTGTTTTGTTTTTTGCCAATAAGGAAAGATTCCAGAGCAAGGTATGGCCACTCTCGGGGTGGCCGAGTTTTACACAGCTTGCGGTTTCCAAGCACCTACTGAGGAACCTTTCCTTCTGGAAGAATCCGGAGAGGTCCTATAGTCCACGGTTACGGTCTGCTGCTGGCGCCACAGAGGAGACAGCACAGCTTAATGCAATATATAGTAGTCCTAATCTCATGGGCTGCGAGAGTTAAGTAGGGATATATGTGCAGGGTGAAGGAGCTCTGGTAGTGTAGTGGTTACGAATCGGGCTGTGAACCTTAAGGCCAGCAGTTTGAAACTACCAGTCACCGAGCTCTGGTAGCGCAGTGGTTACGAATTGGGCTGCGAGCCGCAAGGTCAGCAGTTCAAAACTACCAGCCGTTCCGTGGGAGAAATATGAGGCTTTCTACTCCCGTAAAGATTTACACTCTCGGAAACCCTGTACAGGGTCGCTATGGGTCGGAACTGACTCGACGGCACTTAACAACAACAATCTCATGGGCTGCGAGAGTTAAGTAGGGATATATGTGCAGGGTGAAGGAGCTCTTGTAGCGTAGTGGTTACGAATCGGGCTGCGAACCTTAAGGCCAGCAGTTTGAAACTACCAGTCACTCCGCGGGAGAAAGATGAGGCTTTCTGTTCCCGTAAAGATTTACAGCCTTAGAAACCCTGTGCAGGGTCGCTATGGGTCGGAACCGACTCAACGGCACATAACAATATGTATAATCACTGGACCGCGAACCACAGGTTCAGTGGTTCAAACCCACCAGCTATTCCTCTGAAACCCTGACCAGGGTTGCTTTGAGTGGGAACCAAATCAAAGGCACATACCACCACCAGCATGTGTAGAACAGGACTGAGAAACTCAGCCTGTGCCCACCTCGCCTTCCCTCACTGTGCCTGATCATGTGTAACCCTCAAGAGGTATAAAAGCTATGTTGTTAAGTGGAGTCCAGTTGATTCCAACTCACAGTGACCTTGAGTTTGAGCAGCTGACCTTGCAGTCCAGTGCATTAAAGTGCAGTGCCACACCAGGACTCCTCATGAGCTTTGTTGTTGTTGTTAAGGGCCATCAAGTCATTTCCAATCCACAGCCACCCTGTATCGGATTTCCAAGGAGCAGCTGGTGAGCTTGAACCACCGACCTTGCAGTTCAAACAACTTTGCAGTCTGATTTATTAGCCCACAGTGCCGTACCAGGAATGGGTCCTGTAATTGCCCCCAAATTGTAGATGAGGCTCCAAGAGATTAGGTGGCTCCCAGAGCATTTAACTTGCTCTCAAGTGGCAAAGCCAGTATTGAACCCAAACTGTCTAGTCACAGGGCTTGTGTCTTCACTATACATGAAGAAAAGCAACAGTTGGCAGAGAGCTACCTAAGTCTTCGTTCTTTTACAGCCAAGTTAACAGCTAAACATTTCCTTTGCACACTAACATCAAGGCTGATTGTGCAGAGCCTTCAGTGGGGGATTTGTTACAGGAAACAGCTGGTCCTCGAAGTCCTGCTGTGTTTGGCGCCATGGTCTCCTACATTGAAGAGTTTTTAGACACTGTTGGAATCTCTCCGGCAAATCAACAGGTACATACCTCTCATAAAAACTTACTTGTGGGATTATCTCTAAGAACAGCTGTGCAATAATAACCTTTTTCTTCCCCTTTTAAAATGTTCATTTTTGATGGATAATTATAATGCCAAATTCATTCATTTATATGCTTAAAATATATTACTTTTCAAAAAATACACTCAGATCCAATTTTCACTTGTCTATTGAAACTGAAATAGTACACACACTTTCATTAACAGAGCTAGTAATCAGTGCATTTTAACTACACAAAACAAGCTGTCATCATTTCTGTGCACACTCATCTCTTGTGTTTCTTATCTCTAAATTTAAAGAAAATTTATAGAATCTCTAAATTTATAGAAAAGTCACAAGTACAGTAGAAGAGCTTCTCCCTCCCCTGAGCTATTTAACTTGAAACCCCACCGAGCCTGAAAACCTAAGTGCCGGTTTCCTATAAACAAGGCCACCTCCCTCCATAGCCATAGTTGTGACAGCCATCCCCATGGGGCGTTAGCATTGTGTTGCCACCATCTAATCCCCAGACCCATTCAGGCCTCGCCAGTGGTCTCAACAGAGACCTTTATAGCTAGGAGTCACTGAGTTGGAATCACACTCCATGGCCACATGTTTGTTTGTTTTCTGGTTTTTCTGATAGCAAATGGATCTAGTTCAGAGCCGTATGTTGCGTTTAGCTCGAGCCTCCTCCTCCCAATCCCTTCAGCCTTCCTGACCTTGACTCTCGGGGAGGGCACAGGCCACATCTGTCTGCTGTCCCTCATCACCTGATTCTGGTTGTGCGCTTTGGCAGGACTGTGGCACTTCTCAGCAAGGTGATGCTTGCTTTTGATTTGCCTCCTCGCTGGTGACGTTTACTCTTAATTAAGGTGACAGCCGGCAAACCTTTCCACTGTTAACTCTTTTCTTCTGATAATTGAAAAGGAGTTTGTGAAGAGAAACTGTGAAAATACTTTGAGATTCATCAGACTAGTCTGTGGCTTTGTATTTTAGTGTAGGAGTTAAAATCCACTGCTATCGTTATTTATAATGCTCAAAGTGTACTGGATTTGGCCAGTGGGAGCCTCTTCAAATTGGCTCCGGGTCCTTCCCACATGACCCCGCCATTCTTCTGCATCTGCTTTAGGGCCCTTGATGTTCCAGGCTCTTCTCATCCTTTCTTTTGCTCCAACCATTGTTGTTGTTAGTGCAACCCTGTATAGGGTTTCCAAAGAACAGCTGATGAGTTAGAACGTCTAGTCTTGTAGCTTAAACCAAATTTACAGGCCACCGCTTAATCCCATAATGCCACACCAGGACTCCAACTTGGGAGTGACCCATTTCTAGTAGAGAATGGTGTTTTGTAGTGAAGGTCTGAACACTCACTGTGTTTATTGCTCTTGGGTTGTAGCTCTTTCTAGAACCTCGGCGACACACACACATACACACTTACATCTAAATGTCTGTATCGATCTATGTTAACTGAAATCTAGGCTTTATCACCAGTATCTCCTAACAGCAAAGGGTTCATTCTAGTTTTCTTCATGTAACTCCCGTCTCTGATGTGGAGCAGCCTGGCTCCCCATATCCTGATTAAATTTACTTATTTTCGTGTTCCTCCTATATAGATGTACCCATTTTCCATTGCCAACACCCTCTCCCCCCTATGTGAGTACCTTCCTGACCAGGCTGCCCTCTGGTGCCCCACACCAGGTCTCCCTGTTCGCCCCACTTGGCTTCCAACAGTCCAACCAAGTGCACTAGTTGCAGACCACTCTCTCCTCACCCCACCAGGCTGGCTCTCCATGGAGGCACCCAATGGTTTTAAAGACTGAATTGCACCCATTTAAGAAAACAAAAATCTTTACAAAAGGGCTTTTAAGTTTTTGGAAAATGGAATGAAATGATACTGGAATTATTCCATGAGCTTTCTCAAAGCCCCTTTGTATATGCAACACTTTTTTAAAAAAACAAACATAGAAACATATTTGGACTGTCATTTCTGCGGTTACAGCAACCACCGATGGCGGGGGAAGGTGTGCGTTAGCCTTCAGCTGCCCTCAGAGCCCCAGCCCATCTGAGCTGGTTCCTTTATGGTAACAACCCGGCACTTCTGCCAGCGTGGGTGCTTTGGTAGGCGTACAGCCGTTTGATCTCAGCTGCCCACACACCTTGCTGCTCTGGGAGTCTCCAGGCTGCCCCTGTTTGGAGCCACTGTGATCCGGCCTCGGCGACTCCTCCCCAGCTGAGGAAGTGGGTCCTGGTCTCCAAGGACTCTTAGAACTGGGTTGTTCTTACCTAAATACAAAACATTTTATCGGTTGATTTCATGTCTATTACGGTTAGCTGTTCAGATCAAAGTCCTTAGACTTAACTCCTTGGTCTGAGATGACCAAGTTCTTGCAGTGTGTGTATTCAGTTTTTGATAAAGCTTTCCAGAGATTGCTATCACTAAACTAAGGAAAGGAGTCTTTATTTGGCCAAGTCATGTTTGGCCTTTGTCAAAAAAAGAGTTAAGTCACCTCCCCCCAAACTCAGATGCTGGCATCTGGGCTGCATTTTTATAATAGCAAAAAACCATCTTTGCTTTTGGAAGCAATAAATAAAGGTCGTTTTGAGTTTTAAAACGCTTGACCGAAAAGTTAAAAAAATAAGTTGTAGGTTCTTTCTTAACTGACATGTGTTGACATTAATAGCTTCACTCTCTGAGCCATCCCAGGATTCATCGTCCATGATGGAATGAAGAAGTGTCATAATGCAAACCATGTTTATATGGGATACATGTTTTACATGGGATACACTGCTTTTGTTGGTCATTTTGATCATGGAAATTGCTGGTCTGATTATTCAGTTAAAACATATTATGTGTTTATACATATGCATTGTGTACCTTATATATAGGATGTCTGCGGTGGTTAAGTGCTGTGGAGTCGGGTCTGACTGATAGCAACCCTGTATAGGGTTTCTGAGGAGCAGCTGGTGACTTTGAACCACCAACCTGTGGTTCAAACCAGCCTTGTGTTCCCATGCATCATCCTGCAGTGCCACATCAGGACTCCATGGGATGTCTACATTGTCTTAAATGTTTGATTACAGTGAATGCATTTCATACATACAAATATAACTCCTTAGTTCATACAGCTTAGACTTCTAGCTTCATCTTAGTGACAGAGGACCGTAAGTATCTGTTAACTCTCTAGAAGAGTGATTCTCAAAAGATTAGTGTGAGTTAAGGACCCCCGGGGAGTCCTGGTGTACCGCTGTACAGTATGCCCTGGACTGTGAACCAGAAGGTCTGTGATTCATACCCCCCAGCTGCTCCATCAAAACCCCATGCAGGATCGCTATGAGTCATAATCAACTCAACAGCACATAACAAGAATCCCCAGAGACCTAGTTCTCATTCTTGGGAAGTGGGCCGTGAGAGCCCTGGAATGTGCTCTTTCAGCAGGCACCTGAAACAGCATCTCAGGCCCATCGCAGAGGAAGGACAGGGGGAGGAGGGAGCACATCCCAGCAGAGCCCTTTCCTCCTGACTCCTCAGTGGTTAGCTGTTGCCTGAACTTTGACATAATCAGAAAAGATCAGCCAAATTGGAAAGTTAGGGCTGCTGCTTAGTGTAACTGAAGACTTGTAAACAGCCCGGCAACTGCGTCACTTCTGTCTCCTTCCCTAATGAAAACAGCCAGCCACTGAGATCTCTATAAAGAGGTTCTGTTTCAGCAGCACAGGGGAAGACTGGTGCTGACTTGCTCTTTGCACAGAACTCACTGTGCACACAGCACAGCACGGGCTCCTGGCGTCTGTCACGAGGTGGGCATCACAGTACCTCGCTGAGCAGTAACCCTGGGCCTGTATTTAGTGGACTTCAGGAGACAGCAGCACGGCCACTTTGTGCAGCGTGGTGGACGAGCTGGTCCGGTTTCGGCAGACGGTGCGTCAGTACGCCCTGGCCACGCAGGAGGCCTCCCGGGAGGTCCGGCGGCAGCAGCTCCTGGAGAGGCAGCCCCTGCTTCAGGCGTGTGATGCTCTGCGCAAGGATCTCATCATACACAACATCAGCATTAAGGTGAGCCACTGCCAGGGAGGTGGGGCTAGTCACCCCGATACTACCGAGGAGATGATGCGTGCACGGTGCCCAGTCCGTAAACATAGGACATAGGGGGCGATGTTCTTATTGAGTAAAGCTGCCCACCCTTTTGGCTCATTTGCTCATTTTACTGTGTTTGTTGTAATGATCTCTTACAATGCTTACAGTCAGGCTTTCCACCACATTAGAGTAGGTGGGCTGCACGAGTGTTTCGGTACAAGGTTGCAACAAGCCTCCCTCTTGTTTGTAAAGTGTTCCACGGCTTCCTTTAGAGTAGACTAGACATTAAGAGTGGGCAGCATGTCCTTGCTCACTCTGTAAACTCTCATCTTGCCCTAACCTCTGCAGCCAATGTGGTATCTGTTCAGGTAGTCTAGATCCTATTGCCCTCTGTACAGGACAGAAGTGGTGCAGCTTCTACATGGGAACTACTGGATGAAAGGACGAAAGACCAGAAACCAGGAGACTGAGGCTGAGATGAACCATGTGGAACTTCACTTCTCCCAGCACAGCTTCTCTATCTTGTATGTACGATAAAACTTTACATTAAAGTTCCCTTCTATTGTGGCTACTAAGCCGACACTGAGACGAATTACACTGATGCTGTCCCACTGGCATGTTAGTTTCCTAAAGCGTGAAATGTGATCATAGCCCCAGGAACCACAGACACATAAGTGACCTGGTACGATAGAAGGCAACTTTGTCCGGTTCTGCACCGTCCTCAGTCACCAGCATATGCCGTCTGAGACCATCAGCACGGTCATGGCGCCCATTCCTCTCCCAGCAAGGCGCCCTCCTGCAGCAGTGGAGCCTGCCTGAGGAGGTGTTGTATAAAGCCAGCGAGGTGGGGAGTGTCCTGTTGTGATTCATAAGGTTCTCACTGGCGTATTTGCATACTTAGGTCACCAGGCTTTTCTTCCTAGTCTGTCACACCCGTCTGCTACAGGTTACCTTGGTGGTATCTGAAATGTCTGCGGCCTCACTGCCAGCATCCCAGCAACATGCAGTCAGCACAATATGGTGAGCCTTGGGAGCCAAGTCAGCAAAATGTGTTGAATAAAATGCAGCTGGTCCTTGTGTCCAAAGGCCGGACAGTACAGCCCTGAACCTAAAAGTAGCAGGATGGGAGGCAGCCCGTGCAAGGCCCTCAACAGGGGAGACGGTATCTGGGTGCAGAGGAAGGGTCCAGGGTGACTGCAGGCGTCTTTTCCCCCCGCTAAAGGTAATAAGGAGCTCTGGAAGCGTAGATGTTACAAATCGGTCTGTAAACCGCAAGGTCAGCAGTTCGAAACTACCAGCTGTTCCGCGGGAGAATGAGGCTTTCTGCTCCCGTAAAGATTTACAGCCTCGGAAACCCTGTACAGGGTCGCTATGAGTCTGAACCGACTCCACGGCACTTAACAACAACAACAAAGGTAATACTGCAAAAGTAATGAGTTTCTCATAGAAGAAAATAAAGTCACCAGCAATCCTACTCTTTTAGAAAAACGAATCAGTACCTGACTTTTCCTATGTTTAATTTTCTACGGGAAAAGAAGGCTGTTTGACTTCTTGGTTAAATTACTTAGTTCGGACGGTACTGGTATGAATTAGTTTAAAAAGCATACATTTTTATAGATACAGGTTTACATATTTTTATCTCCCTAGTATTAGACAGATTCTCCCAAGTATCAGATAGAATGTCCTCAGTTGCTGGATATTGAAAGATGGTTTTTGGATATTTAATTTATAAAAAAATATAGAACTCTACATTTAAATAAATCACATTTTTCTTTTAATAGTTACCAGTGTTCAAATACAGTGAGCCAAAGGGCAAAACATCCCTTACCAGTTTTTCCAGAGAAATTCACATGTAGGTGGTGAAGATTCTAGAGGAAGATGTGAAATAAGAATAACAAACATTTTTTAACAATCATCAACAGTCAACTAATAATTATTTGAAGGAAAGTAAAATCAGCTTGGGGTGAGGTAGTTTGAATTACTGATAATCACCATGGGCAATAAAGGAACCATAGAGGATTTGCATTTGTTGTAGAAAAAGCAAAAGTTTACCCAACAACTCCATCATGTGTTAGATACCAAATGCCAGCCCATCTTAAGCAGCAGATACAACAAATACTGTACGATTAAACATCTCATATAATGGAGTGTACCTAACACATGGCACAGTGGTCCTGTGTCAGCAGTAGACAGAAGGATCCCAATAACTGAGCCTTTTCTTAGTGCTACCACCATGCCAGACTCAACACGCACAAATGACATGGCCAAGTCTCACTTACTGGGTTCCCCCCACACACACACACCCCGCCCCAGCCCATGCCCACATTAGAAACAATGAACTGCAATCTGTGTTTATTCTGCTGATACCTGTTAGTCATCACTAGTACATACGTGCAAACAGAAACTGAAAACTAACCTGAGATGCATGGCGGGAAAGCCTTCCTCTGCCCCTTGTACCTTCGGTGTCAGAGAAGCCAGTTTGAGGCTCCGCCCCATCTCCTCACCTTGCCTCCTACAGGATCCCTAACATCAGTTACCACTTGACTCTGAAGTGCTTGTGAATTCAAACAGCTAATGTTTAGTATTTCTGCCCAGAGATTTTTCAACCCCATTGGCTTTTAACAAAAACTGGGGAACCAAATCCCTTAGTGGACGTCAAATTAAAAATAAAAACAATTGAAAAAAACAGCTCATTATTCACATAGATATTTGAAAGCAACTGACTGGAATATTGAATAAATAAAAGAAAAATTCCATGTACCAGTAGACAATGAGAAGAAAAACCTCAGAAAGACTAAAAAGGGAACGTTGTTTACCTTGGAGTAAGCCAAGAAATTGAGAATGGAAAATTCTTTCACCAGCTCAACTCATGTGATTTCTCTTCATTTCTTTCTGCATTCTTGGTGAGCAACTAAGAAAAGCTCAGGAGTACTGTTTTGTATATTACAACATCTCCAGCTACATACTATTTTAGGCCCAAATCGTAGTCCCAAGTTCTTAAGACGTTTCCATGTTAACCAATTTATCCTAGGCTTGAGGTATCTACCAAGAAACACGCTGTCTGCAGTAATCAGACGCCTTGTAGCACACTTTTTCTCAATGTAAATGCAGTTTCCCTGTGTTGTTGGTACCCATGTTCCTGCCTGTGGGAATCTGCTCAGGATTCAAAGAGCTTTTTGAATGCAGTTCCGACCTCCGCAATCATGTCTGTAGTGGTCGTGGAGCGCCCGTACTTGTGAAAAGCTTGGTTGTTACACTGCCTCGTGAGGGAGCAGGCGCCAAATGCAGCCACCAGGAAAGGGTTTAACCTGGAAAAGGGGAAGAAAGGTATCAACAAGAAGCTATGTAACAAAAACACTGCTGTCAAGTGAGCTGACTCCACTCATTGTGATCCTATGGGACAGAGCAGAACTCCTTCCTCGGGTTCTGACACCGGTGATGTCTCACAGGAGCGGAAAACTCGGCTTTCTCCCTCCGAAGGGCTGGTGGACTTGAACTGCTGACACTGCGGTTAGCAGCCTAGTGCCTAACCCACTA
The DNA here is from genome assembly GCF_000296735.1 of Chrysochloris asiatica. NCBI lineage: Eukaryota > Metazoa > Chordata > Mammalia > Afrosoricida > Chrysochloridae > Chrysochloris > Chrysochloris asiatica. The sequence continues at coordinate 18,776,363 of NW_006408547.1, read as the reverse complement.
TGCCACTAGGGCTCCTTAGAAGCACTGAAAGTAAGAAGTAAAAAGCCTCAAAGGTGGAGAACATCAGCTTTTGAAGGTAAGTGAGCCGGCAGTGCCCACAGGGGACGGTTTTCAGTCTCGTTTCCACTGTGGTACCTTGTTTCTGCCTGAATCATTAAAAATAAACATAGAAACGAAGTTCAGAGCTATGTTACGACATGGCTGAACCTCGGAACGCTCACACTCAATGAAAGGAGGACAGATATTGTACGGTCTCCCTTAAATGAGGTTAAGACTAAGCAGATGTACTGAGGCCACAGTTTATTAGTTGTTGTCTATGAGTGTGTGTCTATGAGGATGCAGAGTTGTGATGTAACAGGCAGTGGATGCATAACACAACATAACTTGTATCACTAAATCCAGGCAGTATTCCTTTCCGATGTGCATAGGGTCGCCATGAGTCAGTACCAACTCGATGGCACCTAGCCACAACCCATCACTAAATTGTACGTACACCTGAAAAAAGTCCAATTAGCAGATGTTTGTATATACTTGGTAAAATATATGTATAGACATATATTCAAACCTACCAGCTGTTCTTTGGAAACCCTACACAGGATCACAATGAGTCATAACTGACTCAATGGTAACTGTAGTGCCCTGGTGAAAAACTAGACAGTCCTTACTAGAGAAGTATTTTAATGGTGGTCTTTAGTTTTCCCATGATATGAAGGAATATTCAGGATCTGACAATGCACAATTTCTGTTCCCATTACTAAAAGCCGAGTATACCTAATAGGGTGGGGGAAAGGGCTCCGCTTCTTTCTTAGCAGGGGGTAACAGGAAGACACACACCTGGTTTTGGTGTGTGGTACCGGCTTTATCAGTGTGGGCTCTTAGCGACTGGTACCACGCAGTACTTCCCACTAGGCATTGAGTGAGGCACGCTGTCCAGAAGACTCAACATCCCACACACAGCCCATATGGCCACTATGGTCACTTCCATCTTTTTCAAAGAAACTGAGGCCCACAGAGGCGGTGTGGCCTGGTGTCACATTCCATCAGCTCCTGATCTAGAACCTGAGTCTTTGAATTCTGCTGCCTCGGCAAAGAAATCCATCTCTTTTAGGTGAAGTTATCTACGATAGCTTTTTGGTATTCTGTTTTCAAACAGTGGTCCTCCAATGTCTCCATGTCTGTGAATTAACTAGAAAGCTTTTTAAACATGTTTACACATGGAGTCTGACTGGTGTTCCTGACATGTGGGCAGGATTAACCTCTGCTCCGGAATCTCTTCAATGGAATAGAACACTTGGCATATTTGAATGTATGAGCTGGTGAAACATGTTCCAAAATTCAAAAACCACAAAATATTATAAATTTAAACATGAGCATACCCATGTGTTTTTTCTGGCCCAGCAAGCTGTGCCCAGTGCACCAGGACCCCCAGGGACCCCGACAGCAGGTCTCCCTGCCCTCCACACCTGCGGCTGCTTCCTTCTAGACTACACACGAGCACTAGACAAAAACAGACCAAAAGTAAGATGTTAACTTCTGCACCAAGTTCAAGTCACTCTCCAAGGGAGTAGACTTGCTGTGAGAACGTGACCTGTTGCCCCAAGCTGAAAGCTCTTTTCAGACTTGTTTCTTTCCTATTTGTTTACCAGGATTTGAGACAGCCTCTAAGACCCAAGCCATGGTATTTTCAAGTGCCTGATTTGCATGTGAAAGTTGAACAATGAATAAGGAAGACTCAGAGAAATGATGCATTTGAGTTATGGTATGGGGGAAAAATACTGGCCACCAGAGTAACACACCAATCTGTGTTGGAAGAAGTACAGCCAGAATGCTCCCAAGAGGCCCGGATGGTGAGACTTCATCTCTTATACTTCAGACATATCAGGAGGGACCAGTCCCTAGAGAAGACCATCATGTTTGGAGGGTCAGTAAAAAAGACCCCAATTAGATGGACTGACACACTGGCAGCAGCAGTGGGCTGAACGTACTAATTTTGAGGATGCCACAGGTCGGGCGGTGTGTCGTTCTGTCGTGCACAAGGATGTTGTGAGTCAGAATCAACTTGACAGTACCTAACAACAAGAAGGAGCTCTGGGTGCGCAGCGGTTATCAGTCTGACCCACAGCCACCCTGTAACGGGTTTCCGAGGGGCAGCTGGTGAGCCTGAACCACCGACCTTGCATTAACCCTCAGTGCCACACCAGGACTCCAGCCATCGCATTGTTGTTGTTGTTAAGTGCCATCAAGTCGGTTCGGGTGAGTTAAACGTTTGACTAAACGTTTGACTAAACGTAGCAGGTTAATTTTTAAGTTGATAATTTTGTACGGCCCGCAAATGATGCTTCACATTTTGGCAGAGCTGGTGAGCTCGAACCACTGACCTTGTGATTTGCAGTCTGGTGCTTATCATATGGAACCACCATGCTCCCAGAATACAATTATACATCTAGTAATTACATAGCAAAGTACTTAATAATTCTATTTTGATTTACACTTGAGATGAGGGAAAAAGAAGAATTACTTGTTCTTGGTCAAAATGTTTTCAAAAAATAACTCCTTAGCCTTTCTGGAGAGCAATCTCTGAGATGCATTAAAGAAGAAAATATATACGTAAGATCTTAACGTAAGATCTTAACCTTTAAAATACTCACATGTACTTTTGAGATCTTTTTTGATCTGGATAATCTAACTTCTGAAATGGGAACGCTGATTACCACTCAGCTATAAAAGCAAAGGGTCAGTCCCCTGCCTCCTGATAACAAAGCTTACAGCCTGTCCCAGTCAGCAGGTCTTTCCCATCTGCCTTAGGAAGAACTCCAGCAGAGATGTCTAGGAGTGGCCTCCTGCCTCAGCCCTTGTTCCCACAAGGGGGACTGATGGCTCTCAGGATTCTCGTCAACAATGCACTCTAGGTGGTGTTCTGGTAAATCATAGGAAACCTATTTTCCATACCTGCTTAAAAAACGTAGCACACAGCTTTCAGGGGCCAAAGGAATCGCATCTCTAAGATAATCCATGAAAACAGTGGGAACGTGTGTTTTTAGGTGCCATCGAGTTGGTTCTGACTCACAGCGACTGTGTGTACAACAGAACAAAACATGACCTGGTCCTGTACCATCCTCACAATTGTGATGCTTCGGCACACTGATGCTACCACTGAGCCCATCTATCTCTTTTTTGCTAACTCCCCACTTGAGCAAGCATGATGTCTTTCTCCAGAGACTGGTCCCTCCTGATTAACATGTCCACAGTATGAGCGATGGAGTCTGGTCATTCTGGCTTCTAAGGAACATTCTAGCTGTACTTCTTCCAGCACAGATTTGTATATTCTTCTGGCAGGCCATGATTCTTTTAACATTCTCCTCCAACAGTGTAACTCAAATGCATCAATTCTTCTACAGTTTTCCTTATTCATTATCCAATTGTCACATGCTTAATGAGGAGTTTGAAAAGACGGCTTAGTCCTCATACTATAATCTTTGCTTTTGAATGTTTGGTTTTCAGTACAAGGCATCATTGGATCAAATAGGTATCCAAGATACAAACCAATGTAACAATCACCCCGACACCATGGGGCTAGATCCTATGAATCTGTTAGTTTGTACGTAAGGATCATGACATCATCTCCACATCTTTCAGTATTATCATTTTCTATTGCTTAACAGGGAAACGCAAAACAAAATATGGACTTAGCAGTTACGGTTGTACAGGCACGTAGGGAAGCGAGTCTGAGCGCATGTGGGAGCTGCACTGGCTTACAGAAACAGGGCACAGCCAGGGCTGGTCGTCTGTAGTTCATCACCCGCCAGGGACAAGCTAGCTAACACACAGCATTAATAACATCCCGCTCACCCTGTTCACCATCAGAAATCACATCTCTCTCTCCTTTCTGGACAACAGTCAGGTTCCCAAGGGCTTGGCTCAGTCTCAGGATAGCTCCATGGTGATCAGTGCTGTCCACGGGATCTCTAAGCTGCGATGTCAGAAGAAGAGAGGGAAAACAACAGTTCCTTCATTCCAAGACAAAAACGGAGTCTGTACATGCACACAACAGGACCGACAGACAACTGCTGTCTTGTGCAACAGTGATCTCAAACCCTGACAGCGCGGAGGGAGGCCCAGAAAAGGTAATTTGAGAAGTCTCCCAGGTAGGTTCTGACACAGGTGCATACATGGCTCTAGACATCTCTCCTGTGTCTTGCCAGACCAAAGTTAATACTGTGCATGGTTAGTTCATGACTTAGTCCTGGTATGGCAAAGAACGGTAAACACTGGAGCACAAGATTGGTTTGAGCCACAAGGTTGGCAGTTCAAACTCACCAGCCACTCCTCAGAAACCCGATGTTGTTAAGTGCCGTTGAATTGATTCCAACCCATACCGACCCTGTACAGGGTGGGTTTCCGAGGAACAGCTGGTGAGCCTGAATCGCCAACCATGCAGTTCAAGTGACTTTGCAGTCTTGCCCATGAACCTACAGCACCACACCAGAAACACTATACAGGGTTGCTATGAGTCGGAACTTACCAACAATATGGTTCTTACGAGTTTTGCAGAAGTAGCACACACTGCAATAGTAATGAGAGCAAACATGTACTGGGCAATTAATAGATAGAGACTAACCAGTTTTACGTCTAGCAGTTCACTTCCTCCTCACAAAATCGTATGAGGGACATTTTATCACGATCTACTGGTAGCGTAGTGGTTACGAATCGGGCTGCAAACCTTAAGGTCAGCGGTTCGAAACTACCAGCCGCTCTGCGGGAGAAAGATGAGGCTTTCTACTCCTGTAAAGATTTTCGCCCTCGGAAACCCTGTACAGGGTCGCTATGGGTCGGAACCGACTCGATGGCACTTAACAACAACATTTTACAGAAGTGGCGATGCAGAAGTGATGCGCCCAAATCAAACAGTGAAAAGGAAGGGACTCTTCCCCAATCCAGCATGCCGCATTTCCTCCAAAGATGTCACTGACTTCACAGTGCTCCCCATTGGATATGTGCCACCCAGAATGGAAGGAGCTGCCCGTTACAGGTAAACCAGTGCACCATCACTTGTAAAAAGCATCCTGACTGTAAAGATGTGAGAAGAGCTGGGTTATTTGGCATCGGTGCAGACTCTTTCTAGGGTCAGAAGGGCTTGCACATCTTGTCTTTTACCTGGTAGTTCACGCACTTACCACGGCCTCATAGAGCCTGCTGAACTCCATGTGGTTGGGAGTGAGGATGGCCTTCCGGTAACCTTGAATGAGGGATGGCTGCTGAGCCACCAACCACAGCCCATCCTGCGTGAAACACGGACAGGGCGGATTACTCCACGCACTGTCAGGGGCATCCTTGCTGTGTCTGTCGGGAGAGCACAGAGTGGCACTTACCGCGTCAATGACGATGGGGATACCCTTGGCCTTTGATTTCTCCACAATGCCCTATAAGAAATGACAAACATTTCAAGCATGTTGGGTGCAAGAGAATTAAAGGGAAAGTGAGATTTCAACATCAAACCATCAACTAATACACTGATTTTGGTCAATAAGTCTGCTGCTCTTGTTAAGTGTCCCTGAGTCGGTTCTAGTTCATAGTGACCCTGTGGAGGGTTTCCGGGATCAGGAAGATGAGCGGGTGTGCGTTGTCGTGATATCCCTGGGTACAATTTTCTTTTTTTTATTCTCAACAATACCATCTTTCATTTTCTTAAAATTTCTTCCTCATAATGCTCCATGATCATCCTGTGCCCTTTAAGACAATCTATCAAGACTATCCCTCATGGATCCATAAAAAATCGTCACCACAACCGTCGAAGCTGACCGACCTGCCTTGACCACCAATCACAGACATATTTAAACATAATTTGTTTGGAATAAACCCATGAATGTCTGAACTGGAACCCCCAGTAGCAATACTTTTTGACTGATCCTCATATCTGTATAATTCATACACACTGTTATCACACTGAGAAAGAAAAATTTTAAATGCACAAATTATCACTTGGTGTTTGAACACGCACTCCAGAGGTAATACATCCACAACATCTTCAAATGGGGTGTCAGGGACCTGTGGCTTCGTGGATGCTTACTTTCTTTTGTCAAGCTGAATATATTCTGTCTGTCTGTCTGTCCCGATTTTGGTTTTACTCTTGAAACTGCTAACAGCTTTTACGAATTCAGAATTTAGATCATTTTTAGATTTCATGTTTCAGTGTTTTGGCAACACTGACATCTTTTTCTCTTGGCATTTTTCTGTTAAAGTTTTTGCAATAACATCAGCCTACAGTGAACACTGAAACACTAGCAAATGCCAGTCAACATTATTGGGAAACACTCCAACAGTATTAATACAACATGATGTTTAGCCACAGGAACAGCAAGATTAACCCAGAGTCATGTCAAAGTCACCAATTAAATGACTTACTGTCTCCATAATCATCATCCAAAGGGTTAGGATAAAGCTCTGGTACCACAATGGTTAAAACCGCAGCTGCCAACCAAGAGGTCAGTGGTTCAAACCCACCCATCAGCACTGAGAAGTATCTGCTCCCATAAAGATTGCTGTTCCAGAAAGATCACTGGAGGTGTTCGTGTCATCGAGTCGATTCCAATTCATACCAACCCTGTATAGGGTTTTTAAGGAGCAGTGGGTGGGTTTGAACCTCTGACTTGGTGGCTCGCATTCCAGTGCTTAGCCTACAGCACCACACCAATCAAGAGTCCCCCACATAGATTTAAGGGATGAAAACCCTCTGGGGCAGTTACCTGATTTTTTAAGAATCACTGACAGTAACTAACAGACACGGTCAAGAGCACAACCTTAGAACAGGCTAACAGTTACATGTTCATTCATGATTGCTTCTATCCTACACTAACCTAACCTCCAACTCCGCCTGTCACCATTCCCTGCTCTTGCTTTTCACTTGGTGTCCAAGTGGATTTCTTCAACTCATGCTGATGGTTACGTTTTAATTCTCATGGGAGAGTTACAATGTGGTTCTTGCTTCCCATTACTCAACTTCAGAAAAACACCCAAATTTCAAAAAAAAAAAAAAACAAATCCAGGAAAAAAATGTCCTGCATGGAAACACTATTACAAACCATATCATACTTACAATATAGAAACAAAACAAATTCTGCCTTAAAATATTTAGAAATAAAACTGAGAAAAATGCATGTTGATACTCTTAAGAAAAACAGCTTTACTTACAGAAAGGGTATGGAGATTAGAAATTTTGAAAGGATAGCTAAGTCCTTTCGACTCCAAATGAATAACCCAATACAGCCGGCCCTGTGGATCCACAGGTTCTGAAGTCAGAGTCTACCAACCATGATTAAAAATACTGGGGGTGGGGGGGAGGGGAGGGGTGCAGAAGCAATTAAGTGGTCTAGCTGTGGGCTAGAGCGTCAGACTACAAAGTTTGAACTGCAAGGTTGGTGGTTCAAGCTCACCAGTTGCTCCTTGGAAACCCTATACAGGGTCACTATGGGTCAGAATCAACTAGACAGCATTTAAAAACAATAAGAGATAATTTGAAGCAAACACTATGCTATTTTACATAAGGGACCTGAACATCCTGGGTTTTGGTGTCCCTGGGGGATCCTGGAACCAGTGCCCCTGAGATACCGAGGGCTGTCTGTAGTCCTTTAACAAACAAAGGCAGAAATGACTGAACTAGAAAGCGTCCAAAGTAGAACTGACAAAAGCATGACACAATTCTTGACACTATCAGCTCTAGATCATTCTCTGGCAAATCGGAACAAGAGATGCACCGTTTTAACAATAAGGATAGCATATTAGGATGTAACTACTTTGAGGATCGAATTGTGTACCCCAAAATACCTGTAAACATGTTTGGAAACGGGTGTTTTCTTTTTTATGTTAATGATGTCATAGAGTAGGGTGGGTCCCAAACCTAATCCTTTCCAAGAAAGGGGTTAAAACAATTCAGTTTGAGAATAATCTTTCCAGCACAAATGGTGGTAAAACAACTGCACATCCACCTGGAAAAGAAAAGAATGAAGTTGGTCTACTTGCTTACAGCATACATAAAATATAACTCAATGAACCATAGACCCAAATATAAAAGCTAAGATGATCAAACTTAGAGAAAAAAAATATAGGAGGGAATCTCCGAGACCTCACATTAGACAAGGTCTTCTTATATACGATACCAAAAGCACAAGAGATAAAATACGACGGAGCTGCAAAACGTTTATGGAAAATTTCCATGATTTTTTTAATCCAATTCTATTGGTGGTGGTTCTGTGCCGTGGAGTCGGTTCTGACTCATAGCGACCCTGTACAGGGTTTCCAAGGCTGTAAATATTTACTGAAGCAGAAAGCCTCATCTTGTTTCCACAGAACAGCTGGTAAGCATGGAACTGCTGACCTTGAGTTAGTCTGATTCGTAACCACTACGCTACCAGAGCTCCTCCTATTAACTTATACAAATTAGACTTCAAACAACAGAAACAAGGATGTAAAAAGACAACTCACAAAGCGAGAGAAAAAGATTTGTAAACTGTATCTCCGATAAGGAACTGGTATCCGGAATATATAAAAAACACCTACAATTCAATAACAAAACACAACTCAGTTTTTAAAACGGCATGCGAAAAGATACACAGCATCGTTAACTATCAGGGAAATGTACACCACAATGAGGGAGAAAACCACCCACAGACTGGAGAACTTTATATCCAGTAAACAAACTAAATTCATTGGCGTTAAGTTGATTCTGACTCATAGGTGAGCCTGTATTTTACAGAGCAGAACTGCTCCATAGGTTTCCTGGGCTGCAAGCTTAGCAGAAGGAGCTCTGGTAGCATTGTTGTTGTTAAGTGCCATCGAGTCGGATCCAACCCATAGCGACCCTGTACAGGGTTTCCGAGGCTGTAAATCTTAACGGGAGCAGAACGCCTCATCTTTCTCCCGCGGAGCAGCTGGTAGTTTCGAACTGCTGGCCTTAAGGTTCGCAGCCCAATTCGTAACCACTATGCTACCAGAGCTCCTTGTAGCATAGTGGTTACAAATTGGGCTGCTAATCTCATGGTCAGCAGTTCGAAACTACCAGCTGCTCCATGGAGAAAGATGAGGCTTTCTGCTCCCGCAGAGATTTGCAGCCTTGGAAACCCTGTACAGGGTCGTTATGGGTCGGCACCAACTCCACCTTGTGATTTAAACTGACCTTACAGTCAGTCCAGCGCTGACCTAGCAATCCCACTCCGAGAAATCAGCAATCATCCACAGAAAAACCTGCACATGCAACAACCCACATGCCCATCATCTCCTGAGTGGGCCAGCAAAATCTGACCTAGTCACACAACACAGTATTCAGCAGCAATCCCAACTGAGTGGCGTGCTGACACATGAACTAGGATGAACCTTGGACACATTACAAGTGAAACAAGCCAGACACAACAACCAGCACGGAATGCCCAGAACAGGTGAGTATTCCAACAGAGCAGACTATGGCTGGACACCGGACAGGAAGTTGGGAAGGGGCAGCTCAGTGGTCCAGCATTTCGTTTTCCAGGATGAAGAGTCTTGTTCTAGAACTGATTGTGATGATAACCAATGAATTTCATACTTTGAGTGCATGAATTGCAAAGTAGGTGCAACAAAGCTATTTCAAAACAAAACCAAACCAGTTCTGCAATTTACTTTCTACATGGCCACCTCAGGGATGGCGACATACTTTAATTTAGTAAATCAATTCCTTAATTGACATAATAGTCTCATTTCCCTAAGATTCCATCTCCTCCTCTAAAAACGGGGTAAGAGCAGTATCTACCTAAGAGATTGATTTCAGGATGATACACGGCAGTGTGTGTATTCAGAGAGTGTATCAGGTATATGCTTTCTAACAGACAAGCTACAATCTGAATTAGAAAGAATGCACACTGCATCGCTCAGAACACAGGAAATGTTCAGTAAATGTTAGCAGTCTTCATTGCCATGACGGCCATGGTATATGCACAGGTGGAAACAAAGCAAGCATCAAAATGCTAACATCTGGGGCTTGTTTTGAAAGGGTGATGAGGCTCACTTTCATACCTCACTCTTCTACTCCTACTTTCCAAAACTTCTTTTAAAAATGAAATTCAGAGATAACCTGAAATAGAGACAACTTCATGTTTTTACATTGCTGTAGTTATCATTTCCCGTTTTAGAATGTAAGGTACAAGTTGAAGGTGGCCCAGTTGTCTGCGATATAGTTACAGAAAGCATGAATGGCTGCAGTATTCCAGCTGAGGAATGCAGCAAACGGTTTAGTCACATCTCTCGGACATATGTTAGCATGCATGATCTTGACAAATGACCTTCCTCCCACTTTGGATTACTTCCCTTGGAAACACAGGTGCTAAAATGAGATCAACAAATGGTCTGAGTACGTTTAGCAAGATTATACATATTTTGAAACAATGGCCAAAGGTGGAGCCACCCAGTAACACTCATGTGACATTTTCCTGTATATAATATTTTTATACCAGGAGCTCTGGTAGCGTAGTGGTTACGAATCGGGCTATTAACCTCAGGATCAGCTGTTTGAAACTACCAGCTGTTTCACAGGACAAAGAGAAGGCTTTCTGCTCCCGTAAATATTTACAGCCTCAGAAACCCTGTTATAGGGCCGCTATGAGCTGGAACTGACTCCACAGCACATAACAACAACGACACTTGAGTCATGAAATTTCTGCAAGCCTCGCAACCCCTTCTGTTAAGTATCATCCGCGTGTTATGCTATATGCTGGGGCATCTTATTGCATGCCAACATTAGACTGTCCCAGTGCCTCCAAAGGCACAGCACACAGCAGCAGAAGCCACTGAAATGAATCTATATCAATGTGGAAGTGAACTTTCTGGATATGACTCCTGGCTCAGCCACTCCCTACCTGAATTACCTGGCATGTCTTCTGAGATCTGTGGCAGACATTAACCCCCTTTTAACAGCTTCCTCGTTTGTACAGAACAAGTAATATCTCAAAAAAATTGTGAGAATTCAATGAGTTAATCAACAAAAAGTGCTTAGACAGGTGCGTGGCACATAAACCACATGCATTTCACATATTCCATCTATCTTACTTGTTTACTTCTTTGACTATGCAAACAAATTCCAGAACACTTCGATGTGCTCATGAGGACCCTGTACATACACCAAGATGCAGTCGGGAAACAGAGCAAGGGAACACTGAATGATTTAAAATCAGGAAAGATGTGCACACCAGGCTTGTATCCTCTCACCATATTAGTCAGTCTGTATACTGAACAAATAATCAAATAGATGGAGTATATGAAGAACGCCACAAAAAGAATGGAGGAAGACTCATTAACAACTTGTAATGTGCAGATGACACACGCTTGCTTGCTGAAAGCCAAGAGGGCTTAAACTAACTGACGAAGATCAAAGACCAGAGCTTTCTGTAGGGATTGCACATCAATGTAAAAAAAAAAAACAAAAAAACAAAAATCCTCACAGCTAGACCAATTAAAAAAACAAAACATCATGATAAATGGGGAGAAGATCAAAGCTTTCAAAGACTTCATTTTGCTTGGCTACTCAATGCTTACAGGAGCAGCCGTCAAGAAATCAAACGACATATTGCATTAAGCAAATCTATTCCAAGAGACCTCTTTAGTGTTCAAGAGCAAAGATGTCACTTTGAGGACCAAGGTATACCTGACCCAAGCCAAGGTTTTGTTCAGTTGCCTCACAGGCATGTGAAAGTTGTTGTTGTTATGTGCCGTGGAGTCAGTTCTGAGGCTGTAAATCTTTACGGAGCAGAAAGCCTCATCTTTCTCCCATAGGGCAGCTGGTAGTTTCAAACTGCTGACCTTGTGGTTCGCAGCCCGATTTGTAACCAGTACGCTACCAGAGCTCCTTATGTGAAAGTTAGACAAGGAATGATAAGGAAGATTGGAGAAGAATCGATGCATTTGAATGATGGATGGTCTTGGTAAAGAATATTGAAAGTACATGGGCTGCCAGAATAACAAAGAATATCTGTGTTGGAGGAAGTATTCTGGACATGTTTCCAGGAGACATCAGTACTCGGAAAAGGACTTCATGCTTAGAAAAAGTGGAGGGTCAGTTAAAAAGAGGGAGACCCCCAACAAAATGGATTGGCATGGATCAACACAGTTGTAGCCACAATGGGCTCAAACAACTGTGAGAGTTGCAGGACCAGGCAGTGTTTCACTCTCTTGTACCTAGCGTTACTATGAAATAGAACTGACTCCCAGCAATTCTGTAAGACAACTTAGAACTGCCCCATACGGTTTCCAGCCTGCGATCTTTACAGGGTTAGATGTCCAGGTCCTTTCTTCCGCAGCACCAGAACTGGTGGGTTCTAACCTTTTGGTTAGCAGCCAAGTGCTTAACCAATGGGCCACCAAGGCTCCTTTCAATAAGCAATACCAAACCCGAGGCCAAATAAGATGCGTGACCTCTCTTGAATCCCCAGCTAACAAATGTCCCCCGGCCAATGTTCTTTTCGTCCTATCACACTTATTAGTCCTAAAGGAGAAAATGCTAAATGAAGGAATTGTGGTAAAGTTCAAACAATTTTCACATTCACTTAAATGATCATTCAAAACAAAGTCCTTCAATTTCAAAGTAACCCTCAATTAACTATTATTTCTAATGGCTGACCTTAAATTTTTTCCGCAGTAACTCCCTGAAGACTATGTCATCTATATGCCAAATACTTAAAATTACCAGGAAGTCCTTAGTTAGTTTGAAAGTCCCAAATTTCCCGAATAGTACAAGTTCCTCCAGACATTACTTCAAGGCAGGCAACCCACGAAAGCAGTCCTGTAAGATAAGTGACTGTCGGGATAGATTGTAGGGTCGGCGAGGTGTTCCGACTATGAGGGACAAGAAGACAAGTATCACACTTGGGGTCTGCCTTTGACCAACAGACCACTTGTAGGCAAGAGGACGTCTGTTCGATGCTGTGTTCAAAAACCACTCCAATGAATGCCTTCTTGAAGCCAACAGTGGTCCAGCTGTGATGACTAATTGTACTAGGGGTTATGGTTATGCTGGTGGGTGGAGGGTCTGCACTGAATTGCCTATTGCCAAGCAGGCTTCCACCGCACAGGTACTAGCCCGGACCGTATAGTCTCTAGAAGTGAAGCCAGCAAACCTGTCTACACCAACGATGCATATCAAACTATTTAAGCAACAAACATTCACCAGGATTCTAGAATCAAGGATGGTCAGGGCATTAAAGGCTGTGGATACAAAACAGGAGTCATAGGATGTACTCCAGATGGGGGAAAAGGTCAAGAAACTGATCATTGCAAATTTGCCAGAGGGACCAAACATTCTGGGCTCTATTCTGGCAGGAACCCCTATTTGCCTCCATTTAGAAGGACAAACCATCTAGGAGCATAATTGTCATTGCCTTGTCTCCTGTGAAGTCCCTAATGCGCGGAGAACAGCTCATGTCTTCAGGACATAACATGCGGACGCCACGGGGCTGACGTGCAATTCAGACAGGCTTTTACAAATGGGAACACCCCAGCGAGAAACCTTCTCCCCTTCGATGAAACCAAAGACCTATCACTCCGAAACTATTATTAGCTTCTACTTTACAGCAAGTGGTTAAAATTTCCAGAGATCTGAATGGCACCGCCTGACAAGCAACTTGTACCCACCGTGCTAATTCCACGTCGCTTCAAACCCAGCAGAATCCGAAATGCCTCTAATTTGCACAATGTGTCAGCTAGAACCACTTTTAAATTGTATTTGATTGCCTCTCAGATTATTTATCCTAAATGCACAACTGCGGACTCATTAATCACACTCAGTATTCGCTCTGCTCTTTTTAGAAGGAATGAATAGCTAGTCCTTCTACCACCAGCCCGTCTATTATCACAGCTTCTCAGTTCAGAATGGAAAACGTCACCCTCCTCCTGAAACACACAGTCGAGTGTTCAGAACAGCTCTCCTCACCCCATGGATTTTACTCAGGCCAACTTTCTTTGTCACCGCCTTCTAGTTCTTAACAGTGGGCTCCCTTTTCTCTTTGTTTTCAAGAATTTTCATCAGACAAAAAGGTAAGCCTTTGACATACACAGGAGAAAGGCATTTTGCTAGTGTTATCTGTTTTCTGAAACCACAGTAAATTGTCAACAAACAGTTCTTTGAATAGTTCGCTGGCACAGTTCAATCAACCTTGTTTTTCAGAGCAATAATAAATAGGCTTACTAGCAATTATGGAGTTAAAAAACACACAAAACATACCACTCAATTTAAACCCTTCCCAACCACCAGTTACTCATCATGGTTACTGTTTCTTGCCGGTGACAATTTTGAATTGTACAGGGCTTTGAACCAAGTGAATTTCAAAACCTAACTTTCATCAGAGAGGCCGGGATTGGAAGATCCGTTACAGAAATTCTCCTTTAAAAAGTTATTTTCTCACTATATTCTGGAAGGCGCAAACATATTTCTACCTTTCCCTCCCCCCGCCCCCCACCAGATGTTCTTTACCAATAAAATGGCTAAGAAAGCACAGTTCATAGAAACAGCAATTGACACCCTTTTTTAACTAGAGCTTTTTTTGTTAAACTTAATTCAAATGCCAGAGCTGGCCAGAGAACCACCATTCTCAGCTACAGTTCTCTTCTTCCTCCCAACTGTGGCTCTGGTTTGTCCTTGTCCTGAGGCACCTTACCTCCTGGATGGCCTACCCTCCAGCTGGTACTACCTTCGAAACCTCATGGCTTTAGACAGCTGTCTAGTCAACTAACAATTGCCACAGAGCGCCATGCTGATAAGGATGGAAGTGACAAGATCTAGCACCACTGACTCATTAATGCTCACCACCCCTCTGTGAGCTTTGTTGTTGCTGTTAGCTATTGTCACGCTGGCCCCCCCAACGCATGGCAATCCTGAGTACTGAGCCATGAAACAATTGGGTGGGGATCAGACCACTGAAATCCACAGGGCTTGCGCTGGCTGATTTTCAGACATAGATTGCCAGTACTTTCTTCCTACTGTCTGGAAGCACTACTAAAGCCGTTTCAGCATCATCCCATCATGCTGGCCTTCACCAAGCGGTGTTAGTGGCTGTGCAAGAGGTGCATTGGAGGGGATCTGAACCCAGGACTCCATGGTGGAAGGCAATTGTTCTACCACTAACCCACCACGGTCTATGAGGTTATAGTGGCATTTTACACCGGAGTACACTGTGACTCTGGTAGCGTAGTGGTTAAGAATCGGGCTGCTGACCTCAAGGTCAGCAGTTCGAAACTACCATCTGTTCCGTGGAAGAAAGATGAGGCCTTCTGCTCCCGTAAAGATTTACAGCCTCGGAAACCCTGTGCAGGGTCATTATGAATCGGAACCGACTCCCAGGTACTTAACAACACCACCACACTGTGAGCCAGGTTTGTGAGCTTATTTATCTCGGAGCTGAAATGAGGCCACACTAAATATGCTTCAGTGTCTTCTAGGACTGGAGCTTGGAACTCAAAGAGGCTTAGTTAAAAGGGAAGGGTCCTGAGAAGTGTCCACCCAAGAGAAAAGACACCGGGACAGAGGGACCTGCATGTGTCATGTCCAGGTCCCGTCAGACAGTGAACAGGACTGGGTAGGGTAGGTGACAACATGGAGCTACTGAACAGGAAGCTTCCATTCTATTCTGAGGGAATTTATTTATTATACTTTCATTTTTTTTCAGATCCAGATTGATACAAAGTACATATTAGTTCATAACTAATCATCTCTATGTGGGTGTGAACTGGGGGCCATACCCACTCCTAATTCATCGTAAGGTCCATCAGGAATGGCCACCGGCTGTGCCATGTGCATTGGTTTTATCTGAGAAGGACAGCCAGGACGAGAAGTCACGGATGGTGACAGTCACAAACCAAAGTTGTTCTTAAATGCAGTCGAGTTGGTTCCGACTCGAGTTTCCAAGGGACGACTGGTAAATTTGAACCACTGACCCTGTGGTTAGCAATCCAGTGCTTACCCTATAGCATCACACAAAGTTAGTAAGCCTCAAAGTCCAGACTTTTCTAAACGCATGAGGACCTTCTGGTTAAAAAATGAGGCTAGCTGAGCTTTCAAGAGCAGTGGGAGAAAATACAAAGCTAGCACCAAGAGAATGCCTCTTCGATTGTATGGGAGTACGCAAATTAGAACAAAAATAGAGCTTTTAGAATAATTTAATCCCAGAGAGCCCACACTCTCACTTGGGTTATTAGTGACAATGACTTCCAACTTCATCTGTTATACCCTACAAAAGGAGTTGGGGGGGTGGGGCGCTGTGCAATAATGCACTAGACAGCAAGGTCGGTTTGAACCGCAAGGTCGGCAGTTCAAACTCACCAGCTGCTCCTTGAAAACCCTATACAGGGTCACCATGAGTCAGAACCAACTCGACGTCACTTAACAATAACAACCCTATACTAAGAGACTGGGGGTTTAGAGGTAGAATTTTCACCTTCCATGTCGTTGAACAGGGTTCGATTCCTGGTCAGTGCACTTCAAGGAAATGTGCTCGTTGCTATGATACTGAACAGATGTCAGAAAAGTTTCCAAAGTCAGGCCAACTAAAAGGAAAGGTCTAGCTATATTCTTCGGAAAATCTGTCAGTGAAAACCTCATGATCATACTGGTCTGATGCACAGCTAACAATAGGGAAGGTGCCGGACAGGGCAGAAATTCATCCCATTGTTAATAGAGCTGCATGAGTTGGGTACCATCTCAAGGGCAGCTAAGAAGGAAACATATACCATGGCAGCCCTCCGATAGGCCATGATGCTATGAGGCTGCTTGATATGGCTGTTCTATTCAAGGTCTTTCTTGTTGTTAGGTGCCATCAAGTCAGTACCGACTCATAGCGACCCTGTGTACAACAGAATGAAACACAGCTTGGTCCTGGGACAACTTCACTATTATTGCCATGCGTGAGCCCATT
The DNA here is from genome assembly GCF_000296735.1 of Chrysochloris asiatica. Classification (NCBI taxonomy): domain Eukaryota; kingdom Metazoa; phylum Chordata; class Mammalia; order Afrosoricida; family Chrysochloridae; genus Chrysochloris; species Chrysochloris asiatica. The sequence continues at coordinate 18,759,444 of NW_006408547.1, read as the reverse complement.
GATTCTGCCACAGTGCCAATCAATGAAACACAGCCTGGTCCTGGGACAACTTCACTATTATTGCCATGCTTGAGCCCATTGATTCTGCCACAGTGCCAATCCATCTCACTGGGGGTCTTCCTCTTTGTCTCTGACCCTCCACCTTACCAAACATGATATCCTTCTCCAGTGACTGGTCCCTCCTGACAATATGTCTGAAGTTTGAGAGACAAAGTTTGGCCATCCTGGCCTACAAGGAGCACTCTGGCTGTACTTTTCAACACACATCTGTTGGTTCTTTTGGCAGCCCATGGCACTTTCAATATTCTCCTCCAACACTGTAACTCAAAAGCATCAATTCTTCTACGATCTTCCTTAACTCCCACAAAACGATTATATAGGACCAGAACTCTAATGCCTGGATTGGTTAGTTTGTCCGTCCCACTCAGTTAAAAAGGAGCCATCTCAGAAGCGGGAACAGATGATCCCAGACCATCAAGAAAGAAAAGCCTCGCTCGAGTGGAGAGTGAGACCCATGCCTGGAAAATGGGCAGCAGAGGCGGCGGCATGAAGAGCCAGAGGTGCTGCCTGCTTTGCGGCCCAGGACCAAGTGATGCTGAGAGTCTGTGGCAAGCAAGGGGCTGGCTACTCGAATGTGTCCTTTGGGCATTTACAAGCAGCTAAAGCGGCTTTGTAATAGTTGCCCAAGGGGTCACGTGGCTAAAAGTCCAAAGACAAGAACGAGGCACAGCTGCCCTATGGCAGAGAGGAGGCATTCCTGACTGGAGAATTGCTGTGTCCTGAAATGGTGCTGATCCTGAATTGCGCCCTGCTCATTTCCTTAATAAACACCGTAATTGTGAGTATTGTTACGAGTTCTGTGTGGCCATGGCAGTGGGTTATCAAACCCAGATGTGCAGCACACACTGCTGTGGGAAGATGGTTAGTGTCAGAATAGGGTAGAGAAGGTTGTAGGGTGGTGGCCTGTCTGACCTCTGCCTCATAGGAATGGCCCTTGCGCTCATTCTGAGTTTGCATCTCCTTCTCCCTGTGAAGCCAGAGGAAGTCAGACGTGGCCGCCATACTATTTTTGCACAAGTGTAATTAACCCTTAAGGAGCTCTGGTAGCGTAGTGTTTATGAGTCCAGCTGCCAACCTCAAGGTCAGCAGTTCAAAACTACCAGCTGTTCCGCGGGAGAAAGATGAGGTATTCTGCTCCGGGAAGGATTTACAGCCTCGGAAACCCTGTGCAGAGTCACTAGGAGTCAGAACCGACTCCATGTTACTTAACAACAACAACAATTACCCCTTTATAAGAGCGGGAATCCTTGGCTGGAGAGGCTGAGTAGCTCCCCAGGGCCCCAAAGCAAGTGAACTTAGTAAGACTCTTGACTCCAACCATTGTCCATTCCAGCCTTTCTTCAGGACAGCTCAACTAGGAGCCTCGAACCCCTGATCACATCAGACATAAAACACATAAATCAGTGACACCCATATAAAGAAGAAATAGAAGAATTCTACCAACTTCTTCAATCTGAAATCGATCAAACATGCAATCAAGATGTATTGCTCATTACTAGTGATTGGAAAGCAAAGAGGAAGGACCAATAGTTGGAAATTTGGACTTGGTGATAGAAATGATGCTGGAGAACGAATGATAGATTTCTGCAAAACAAATGATTTGTTTATTTCAAATACCTTCTTTAGACAGTATAAGAGACGACTATACACATGGACCTCGCCAGATGGAA
>NW_006408547.1:18746617-18755827 GCF_000296735.1 Chrysochloris asiatica | reverse complement strand
CTGCCAAAAGAACCAATAGATCTGTTTTGGAAGAAGTGCAGCCACAGTGCTCCTTGGAGGCCAGGATGGCTAAGCTTTGTCTCTCACACTTTGGACATATTTTAAGGAGGGAACAGTCGCTGGAGAAGGATGTCATGCTGGGTAAGATAGAGGGTCAGAGAAAAAGAGGAAGACCTCCAACGAGATGAATTGGCCAGTTAGCATCACTGATGGTGTCAAGTGTGGCAGCGGTAGTGAGGTTGGCCCAGAATCGGACATTGTTTTGTTCTGCTGTGCATGGGGTCGCTATGAGTCGGTTCCGACTCGATGGCACCTAACAACAACAACAAAATACCGGAGCTATTCCATATTGACCTTCTAGTGCTGTTGATTCACTGCAAACCTGTGTAGGGTTTCCGAGGAGTGGCTGGTGGGTTTGAACCGCCAACCTGTAGTTTACAGTCCTGTGCTGTTCCTACAGCGCCACACTAAGACTTGACTTCTAGTGCTCTTCGGTGTGAATACAGCGAGCGTCCCAAGAGTGAAAACAAGATTCATTCAATTTCGTTTTTGGTTTTTGTTTTAAAACAGTTCACTAACCTTGTGCCAAGGTCCTCCTCTAGGCCTCATACCATTTTACCTACCTGATTTAATCAATAAAGAGCCATTTAGAAGACCACACAAGAGGATGTAACTTATGCTTGGGAAATGCAGGGGAAATGAGCAGAGTGTTTAAGAACGACAAATATTACCTTAACGTTTTGTAGGAGAAGGTCATCTCTTCCTAAGCCAGGTCCCACAACAAGGGTATGCAGTCGGGGTAGCCAGGTCTCCACGTCATGAACAGCATGGGGGCTGTCGCTAAACGAGGAAAAGAAGGGACCAGTCTAGAGTCAGTTTTTCATTTACTTGTTTGCTTTTTAAAACTTTCTATTTTGAAAAGATCTTCAACTTAATGCAAAGTTTGCAAAAATCGTACCTAAAATTGCTGTATGCCCTGAGCTCGGCTTCCCCTAATATTAGTGTCTAACATAACCACATTCCGATTGTCAAAACTAAGAGGTTAACTCTGGAACAACGCGACAGGCTACCGTCTGTGTTCCGGTGTCACTGGTTGTCCCACGAATGTCCTCTGCTTGTTCTAGGACCTAATCCCACCCAACATGTCGCTGTAATATCTTCTTAGTGTTCTCTAAGGACTGAAGTAGTTCTAATACCCTAATTTAGATGTCTGGTTTTCAACATTTCAACAAGTTAGAACAAAACATTATGGCTAATTCCAAAATTGTCTTTGTTTCTAAAATAAATGAATTTGTCTCCATTTTATAAATATGCACAGCTCACCAGCTGGTCCTTGGAAATCCTATACAGGGTCACACCATGAGTCAGAACCAACTCGACAGCACTTCACAACATATACGAAATACATTTTATATGCTTATAAATTCTATCCCGCTTCAAACGTATTGACAAAATTACCTAAAAGATTCATATCATTAATGCTTTTGTTGGTGTTACTAAGTGCCACTGAATTGGATATGACTCATAGCGATCCTATGTAGGGGTTTCCAAGGAACACCTAGTGGGTTTGAACCACCAATCATGCGGTTAACAGTCCAGCGCTTATCCCACAGTGCCACATGGGACTCCAGTCTTTTTAAAAGTGTCTATTTGTAAAAGCTAAATGAAACAACCTTACAGTTTCATAGTTGGTTTTTTGTTTTGTTGACATCTTTGTGTTTATTACCTCATGTCATAAGATTCACGACTCTTAAAACGACAATGTTGTTGTTGTTAAGTGCCATCAAGTCAAGTTGTGTCCGACCCATAGCGACCCTGTACAGGGTTTCCGAGGCTGTATATCTTTACGGGAGCAGAAAGCCTCATCTTTTTCCCGCGGAGCGGCTGGTAGTTTCGAACTGCTGACCTTAAGGGTCACAGCCCAATTTGTAACCACTACGCTAATAGCCTAGTAGTAAACTTTACCTCCCATCTAGGGCAAGAACTCCTTATAAAATGCATTGCCTCAGATTAAATACTGAGTTTGGACAATCATTCCATGGTGGAACCATTTTCATTAATTTGTGTACGTATTTCTAAATTCAGTGAAATTTGCCTTCCTTTAACACTATTCAGGAGTCCTGGTGTGGCGCTGTGGGTTAATGCACCAGACTGTAAAGTCGTATGAACTGCAAGGTTAGCAGTTCCAGCTCACCAGCTGCTCCTCGGAAACCCTATACAGGGTCGCTATGAGTTGGAATCAACTCAACAGCATTTAACGACAACAACAACATAACACTATCATTCATTCAACAAATGACTTCTGAGTACTTACTATGGACGTGGGGGACCGTACCAGAGTCTGGGGTCCACAGTTAAGACAGGTGCACCCTGCCTCCATTCCTCCCAGCACCCCCAGTCATACCCGTTACCTCACTCACACTGTATGTAGGCAGAGTGGACCAGAAGAGAGGCACAAACACCAAGGAAGGAATACGAGATCAGACCGAACAGCATTCTGGGTAGAGGGAGCAGCCTTCTTAGCTCTTGTGATACAGAGGATCCCCCTGCTCTCTTCTACAGGACTGTCTACCTGCATCTGAAGACAGCTACTCTCTGCAGGGTTCCTGGTCTATAAACCCCAAACCCATTGCCAGCCAGCTGATACTCATAGCAAACCCATACAACAAAGTAGAACTGCCCAACAATTCCTGTTGTCAGGAACACCATACGACAAAGTAGAACCGCCCAGTAGTTTCTGTTGTCTTGGTGTGGCACTGTGGGATAAGCACTGGATCCCAAGGTTGAACAGCAAAATCAGTGGCTCAAACCCACCAGCCACTCCCAGGAAATCCTATACAGGGTGGCTAGGAGTTGGAATCCACAGGACAACACTTAACAACAACAGAGCCCATCTGACTTTGGACTAGTCACATGTCAAGTGTCCAACAGCCCTAAGTGGTTTGAGGCTACAATATTGGACAACTCAGGTGGGCAGTTAATGTCAGTGGTCCAATTCTTAATAGAATCCTGCCTCCTTTTACTGAGGTCCACTTTATTGCACTTCGCAGATATTGCATATTTTATCAATTAAAGGTTTTGGGCAGCCCTGATCGAGCAAGTTTACCTACCCGCAGTGCTCACTTGGTGTCTCGGTGTCACATTTCGGTGGTCCCCACGGTATTTCTTACTGTTTTATAATGCTAACACAATAAGACTATTGTATAGTGTAAACATAATTTAAACATGCAAATCTATCTGCCTCTCTTTACTATGCTCTTGAGGCCGCCGGTACGCCAAGCTGCAGAGTCTTCAAGGTAGGCCTGCAGTGAACCTCCTGAAGGCCCTGAGGGAGCACCGAACCGTCTCAGTCTGACGTTATTACTGTATTTTATGGAATAAAAACGAAGCCAAATGGCTAATTCTTGTTTGTGAGATATTTTCAAAGTCCCTAGGACGGTCTTTTTGAAAAGCTGCTCATATTTTGTTTAACTGTTTCTTGTGAACGTTGTGAAGGTTTATAGACAAGATCATCAGTTTTACAGTCAACAAATAGTACAGACACTTTGCTTCAGTCTCAATGAGTGCAGTCCCCTCCGGGCAACAACAGGTGTTCTGCTTTCTTCTCCCTACTCCCTATGGTTCCTAGTTCCTTTCCACCCACCTTCCCATCCCACCTCAGCACTGGCCACTGGCCATAAGTAAATGTTGCCCTTGTGATTTTGAATGACTTTGACCCTTTCCCCATCATTATTATTGAAATCGGAAAATAAAGAATTGCGCTTTTGAAAAGCAGTCTGTCTGCCAAGGTCATTAAGCAACAACAGAGCCTAAGACCTGGGGGGGGGGGGGGCAGCCTTCAAAGAGCTCCAAGCAGCCAAAATATGCACCCCATGGTGAACATCTCTCACGGGAGCTACAGCTAAAACACTCATAGCTGGTGTACTCTTGTTCCGACAAAAGATAAGCCAGATTCTCTGAAATTCAGCAGCTAAGAAAATCTCTTCAAACTTCCACTGGTCATGCACATGGAACATACATGTGCCAGACCCTGAAAGAAGACACAAGTTCCTACTCTAGATAAGCTCACAGAGCAACCAAGGCAAATACCTGAGTCCACAGTGAAGGCAGTAGGGGCAATTCCCCTGAGGGACCAACCTCCACAGATGACAAAAAGCTGTGTAGTGCTTGAGGACAGGAGGGAGCTGCTGAGTGCAGGCTGAACCTCAGGCTTGGAGAGCCCAAGATGAGGTTTAGAGAGAGGCAGAGCAGGGCATGACCTGCGTGGTTCTGTGCTACCCCAGGGGTCTGAGATCATCCAGAAAGAAGGTGACAGGAGCCAGAGAAGAATTTAAAGCAGAATGATCAACTTGATGATATTTACCTTAAAGGCAGACAATCTGAGAAAATTAGCAAGAGTTACACATAATAAAAAAAAACACACAATTAAACCTAATGCTATTGAGTCAATTCCAACTCACAGTGACCTCAAAGGATAGAAAACAACTGTCAAATTGAGGCTGTTAATCTTGACGTAAGCAAACAGCCTCATCCTTCTCCCGTGCAGCAACTGGTGGGCTCAAACCACTAACCTTAGCAGCCAAGTCAACCAGAGTGCCACCAGGGCTATACAAAGTCAATAGAATGCCCTTCCTGGAAAAAGTAAACAAAATTTAATGCCATTTTTAACTGATTAAAAGCAAGAAAAGGCATCAGGTTTTGTAAACTTGCAAGTAGAAGAAGGAAAATAATCAACTGCAATTCTTTTAAATCCCACTGAAATTATTTTGAACATTGACTTTCTTGAATAGAGAGGAAACAGCTTAGCTTTATCTATCACCAAATAATGTACTGTCAACAGGCCTTCATTTACACTGAGCGTTCTACTGTGTTTTCCTACTTTTTGTTTTGTTACTGATGTTGTTGTTAGGTGCCATTGAGCCCAAAGCGACTCACAGCGACCCTCTGCACAACAGAATGAAATACTGCCTATCCTGTGCCAACCTCCCAATAAGCCCATTACTGCTGCCACTTTGTCAGTCCATCTCACTGGGGGTTTTCCTCTTTTTCTCTGACTCTCCACTTTAGCAAACATATCCTTCTCCAGGGACTGGTCCTTCCTGACAATATGTCTGAAGTATGAGAGACAAAGTCTGGCCATCCTGGCCTCCCAGAAGCACTCTGGCTGTACTTCCTACACAGATCTGTTGGTTCTTTTGACAGCCCATGGCACTTTCAATATTCTCCTCCAACACCGTAACTCAAAAGTATCAATTCTTCTATGGTCTTCCTTATTCATTGTTCTACTTTTGCATGCATATGAGGCTACTGAAAATACCATGGCTTAGGTCAGGCTTAGGTCAAACTGACATCTTTGCTTTGTTTTCTTTACATTACATTGAGGTACAACCCATACTGAAGGCTGTGCTCTTTGATCTTCATCTGTAAGGATTTTAAGTCCTCTTCTCTTTCAGCAAGCAAGACTGGATCATCTGCATATCACAGGTTGTTAATGAGTCTTCCTCCAATACTGATGCCATGGTTTTCTTCAAATAACCCAGCTTCTCGGATTATTTGCTCAGCATAGAGGTTGAATAAGTATGGTGAAAGAATACAAATTTGTCGGACACCTTTCCTGATTTTAAACCATTCAGTGTTCCCTTGTTCTGTTTGCCTCTTGGTCTAGGTACAGATTCCTCATGAACACAATCAAGGTGCTGGAATACTCAGACTGCGCAATGTTGTCCATAGCTTGTCATGATTCACACAATCGAAAGCCACCACATAGTCAATAAAGCACAGGTAAACATCTTTCAGGTATTCTCTGCTTATCATCTGACGTCAGCAATGATATCCCTTGTTCCACATCCTTGTCTGAATCTGGTTTGAACCCCTGGCAGTTTTCTGTCAGTGTATGTTTGCAGCCATTTTTGTTTTACCTTTAGTAAAACTTAACTCACATGGGATATCAATGATATTGTCCGATAATTTCCGTATTCCAATGGGTCACCTCTCTTTGAGATGGGCACAAATACAGATCTCTTTCAGTCAGCTGGCCAGGTCTTCCAAATTTCTTGACATAGATGAGTGAGTGCCTCCAGCGCTGCCTCATCAGTTTGTTGCAAGATTTCAATTTGTGTTCCATCAATTCCTGGTGCCTTATTCTTTGCCAATGCCTTCAGTGCACCTTGGGCTTCTTCCTTCAGGATCATTGGCTCTTGATCATAGACTACCTCTTGAAATGATTGAACATCGACCTTTTTTTTTTCCCGGTACAGTGAGTGACTCTGCATATTCCTTCCATCTTTCAACTTTGTTTTATAAGTATTTTAAAAAAAGGAATACCAAACCTTAGGACTAAAATGGATCCTAATAGTGAAGGCATCAGGATCACAATCACCTAAATTTCCCCCTGCCAAAGGAGATCTGGTAGTGTAGTGGTTACAAACTGGGCTGCTAACCTCAGGGTCAGCAGTTCGAAACTACCAGCTGTTCCGCAGGAGAAAGATGAGACTTTCTGCTCCCGTAAAGATTTACAGCCTCGGAAACCCTATGCAGGATTGCTGTGAGTTGGAACCAACTCCACAACACACAAATGAGTGTGTGTACACACACAAGGGGGTTTCAGAAATTCATCCACTGAATTTCGACTCACCAGCGACCCTTTGTAGAGTCTCTGAGGCTGTAAAAGCCTTACAGGAGCAGAAAGCCCCAGCTTTCTCCCACAGAGCCCCTAGGGGGGTTTGAACTGTCGACTTTTTGGTTAGCAAAAAGTTAGTGCTTATGCTACAGTGCCATTAGGGCTCCTTCACCTAAGTGTCTTGTTGTTGTTGTTAAGTGCCGTCAAGTCAGTTCCGACCCATAGTGGCCATGTCTGTATAGGGTTTCTGAGGAGCAGCTAGTTTGGGACTATCAAAATCCCCACATCAAAGCATTCAGTAGAACACTAATGCTTCAACAAGGAAATGCCAAGTGGTTTGGCTTTCCTCTGAAGTAACCTACACATTTTAAAATAAGCACTGTACTAGAGTAGAGTTCTAGCTTTGGGAACAACAATAACAAAGAAACTTTTTCCAGGTTTTGTTTTTTTCACCCTCAAAGTACAACTTAACCAAAAAGGATGCAATTCTATTGCTTTAACTGAGAAAAGCAGATACAAGACGTAGTTGCTGCTGTTGAGTGCTGTTGAGTTGGTTCCAAACCAACTGGTGAGCTTGAATCACTGACCTTGTGGTTCACACTACTTTTCAGTACAGCACATTAACCCACTGCGCCACACCAGGACTGCATAAGACATAGAGGAGGATATAAAAATGCTTGCGTAAAGAGGAGGGAGTAGTTAATCTTACAGTCCAGGAAGAGAGGACCCTGGGACCATCAAGGGAGAAGAGCAGGAGCAGAATGCGGAACTCTATCCAGAGAAGCAGCGACACTAGAGATGGAGGCAGAGATGGGGACACAGAGAGAGGGAGCTGCTGAGGACTGTAGACTCATGGAAAGAGAGGGACTGGGTCCTAGTGGCCAGGAAGGCAGGCTTGCAGAATGTGCCCTTTGATTGTTTAAATGATTATATATTATATGAGTGTTTTTGTGTACAAAAAAAACCTAGGGAATACAAGCAAATACTGTTGAATGAAGATTCATGGAGATTATAATCATTGTAATGAAACAATGAGTATAAAACCGATGTTCTCCCATGGTTGGGATCACTCAATTTACACTAGAAACTTAAATTATTTTTTTTTTGTATAGACCTGAAAGTTTGGCCAACATACCCCAAGAACAAAAACATCACCACGCTATTGGCACACAGTCTGTCTGCTTCTCTTTGCTACCCCACCTTATGGAGACCCCGTGTGTATCAGAGTAGAACTGTCCCAATGGGTTTTCAATGGCTGATATTTTGGAAGTAGATCCTCAGGCCTTTCTTCCTAGGTGCCTTTGGATGGACTTAAGCTCTAACCTTTCAGTCAGCAGCTGCTCAAATTAACCATGTGTGCCTGCCAGGGATTCTGTGACCCTCCTTACCAAGGGCTAAGGTGCTGCTCCAGCCTGAACCCTTCCCACCTGCTTATAGTTCAAGATCCACTTGGGGTAGAGGGGCGCATTAGGCTTCTTCCAATATGCCAGGTCTCCAACTATGGTCCTGCTGTCTTCACATCCCATGAACAGTCCCATCACAACCTCCCCTACGTTTACCACACCTGGTGACAGGTCATGTGTCTTTGCAAACTGAGGCATGCTTGTTACCCATGTGACTGGTTAAGCTTTCTGTCTTAAAGACACTAAGACTGTCCATACATTAGTCCTTCAAAGAAGTAGCTTTTACCTAAACGACTTGCTTTCCAAGCTTAAACTGCAAGATTATTTACGAAGCTAATTAATACGTCCCTGCTGGGAAGACATACACAGTTACCTCAAAGGTGAACTTAACAATTCAAAATGCCTGTGCTGACTAACATCTTCAGCTATTCACAGCAATTTGTAAACCCTTCAGAGAATGCATATCAACTTCAATACAGGGCCAAGTTTTCATTCAAGTCCACCCAACAAATACACTGAGGGTTTCAAGGCCACCACTCGGCTGTCAGTTTGTCGTACTGTGGTGGCTTGCGAGTTGCTGTGATTCTGGAAGTTATGCCACCAAGATGGACTGGCAAAGTGGCAGCATCAATGGGCTTAAGCGTGGCAACAATTGTGAGGTTGGCCCAGGATTGGGCAGTGTTTCATTCTGTTATGCATGGGGTCGCTATGAGTCGGTATTGACTCAATGATACCTAACAAAAACAACAATGGTTTCAAGGAGTCCTGGTGTGACGACTACAAGGTCGGCGGTTCAAGCTCACCAGCTGCTCCTAGGAAACCCTATACAGGGTCGCTATGGGTCAGAATCGACTCGACGGCACTTAACAACAACAACAACAATGGTTTTACAGGTAGTGGGTTGGGTACAGCAAGCCTTGTCAGGTTGGGCACCAAGTCTCCGGAGTTTACAATCTAGCTGCAAAACATTGTTAACATTGGTCAAGACTGGCAGGAGGAAAAGATGCCAATAAAATCAGTACAGGACTGCTTTGTTCTCATTGCAGTAAAGATTTGTATTTTAATACAGTGATTGTAGAACTACAGGCTCCAGAATCTGAATTCACAAGATTTAATTAAACAATTTTGTTCCCATATTTTACTGTGAATTGAGTCAAGTCCTGCAGACAAGAGCATCAGATTTACATT
>NW_006408547.1:18744172-18746382 GCF_000296735.1 Chrysochloris asiatica | reverse complement strand
TAGTGCATACTGATAAATACTGGGCAAATGAATCAAGACTGGTTTTTTTTAGTCAAAGATGAAAGTGAGTTGAAGACTTACTCCTTTTCTTTCTTTGGCTAATTACTGTTGTATTCATTCATTCACAAACACTCAAAAGTGCACTTTTGACACTTACTAGGAGCTTAGTTATGGTTAAGCCTTGGGCTGCTAATCTCCAAGTTGGTGGTTCGAGCCCACCATCCGCTCTGAGGGAGACAGTTGAGGCTATCTGCTCCTGTAGAGGTATAGTACTTTGGAGCCGTTCTCCTCTCTCCTACAAGGCGGTCAAGTTAAACTCGACTTAATGGCAGTCTTTGGGACTCAAGACCAGGTACTCCTCTTGGTTAACAGTTCTAGGTAGAGCTGTAGTAAGCACTGGACTGCTAACTGCAAGGCCAGAAGTTCAAACTCACCAGCTGCTCCTTGGAAGTCACCATGAGTTGGAACTGACTTGACGGCACTTAACAACTACCACCATCTAAGGTTAAAATATTCCTTTAGAAGAAGGACTTACTGACAATCTGACCATCTAACCATTATGAGGCCAGTGCACAGAACAGCTTGAGCGCATCCCGATTGTACCTAACCATACTCAGTAGACATTGGGTAAATCAAAGAAGGTATGTATTTTTTTCAATCAAAGATGAATAAGGGACAAAGTCTAACCTGCAGAGATGTGTGCCTTGCTGGTAGCAAGGGCAGTGATTCAGCTTGCCACAAGACTCGTGCTCTTTAGGCATTATGATGCTCTGACAAGTGCTTAATCAGTAATAAAACCCAGCTTCCTGCACCAGGCCCTGAACTGGCTAAGGTGCAGGACTGATTTCTGGCTGACCTCCATCACGTCATTCTCCCACATGCTTGCTGGCACATGTGATGCCACGCCCATGGGACAGACAATCTGTTGTACATATTGCATGCTTTCTCACAAGACTGGCCTCCCGTACTTTGTTGGTTTTCAGGGTTCACTGAAGAGAAATGCTTTTTCCTCATGTTTTATCTACAATTTTTCAAAACATACTTTGAATTATAGCATCACAAATTCAAGGCTGGGAAAGACTCACAAGACATGAGGTCTGAGTTCTTTATTTTCAGATGAAGCTCCTCCGGAGACATGGAAAGTCACACAGTCAGCCTGCCTTAGTGCCCTGGACCTGCCGTTGTAAAACACCACAGCGGAGAGGAGGCCAGAGAGTCTGAATTCAGACCATAAGCAGGGCTGGGCTGTGGGTTCTAGAGAAAGCTGCTTTCTCTCCTCATCCAGCTTCTGACGCCCCAGGCATGTCTTGGAGCTCCTTGTCTTGCAGATAGATCCTCAAATGTGTGTCTTTCCTTGTGTGTCTCTGTTTCCATTGCTGTTATTCTGTTTTCTAAGACACCCTTCAGAAGGGAGCAGGATGAGCAGCCACCCTTCCTCAGTATGACGTGATTCATCTCACTGATAGCATCTGTGATGAAAAATCTCATTTCCCTAAACAAGGTCATATTCGCTGCTTCAGGGGTTATGACTTCAACAATCCATAACACTACTGAGCCTGGAACCTTGGGATCCCTGCCCTTTTAACCTCTCTTCCGATCTGATCATACTTTACTGAGTACCTACTAGACACAAGATTCATGGCCTAAACCGTGAACTCTCCAGCCCAGTGGACTGTCAGTTTATTAAGTTCTATTAGTACCATTTAGAAGCTCCATTTTCATAAAGAGTTGAACTCAAATTTCAATTGCATATCTTCTACCAGCCACACACATTTCCATGTTGTCAAGAAAGGGACACTGGGGTAACCCACACACCTTATCTATGGCCATCTTTACCGCAATCCTGTACAACATTATGTTAATTTCCATTTAGGAAGAAATCTGCAACTCAAAAGAAACCCACTCACGTAGCTAGTAAGGCTGTAGCATTGGAGCTGTGGTCTAACATACTAAAGTTCCCTAATAAAACATTAGGAAAATGTTTATGAAAGACTCAATGAACCTACTACACAATCTGTAGCTGTTGACCTTTCCCTACTATCTCTACACGGGCCAAGGATACACGCTGTGTGAGGCTGACCAGAACAGCTTCTTGATTCAGAAAAAAGGCTAGAAATGTTTCATCAGTTTTAGTTCCCAGATTAAAAACCTTTAAAAGGCAGTGAACACAGGAAAAGGTAAAAACATTCACTACTCTCTCCACCCAAGGA